>NC_042494.1:2173055-2205563 GCF_005508785.2 Acyrthosiphon pisum
TGGTATGATAGTATGGGGTTCAGCATATCAAAATGTATTAGAGCCACGGTCTTAGAAGATAAGGTCTGACCACTTCCCCCTGCCAACCATCATGAAATGTTCCGCTTATTTGAGCGAAAACATTTAAAATTTTCACCACAATATTAATGAACGCTGCTGGTTAGACGTTTTTGAGGTTATGAATTATTGTAGTAAAGGTTTATCAAATTAGTAATTACCGCCATTTAAACATTAATTATTGGGATAATGCATTTGAACAACGTAATATTATTTTTATAACTATTATGCATTAATACACTATTTACTACTATACAAATTTGATAATATAGATATTAAATATTAATATATTATACATATTACATAATCGTTGTTTTTAAAATAAACTTCATTTGTACAACATAAAGTGCATTTTTATTTTATAATCCTGATTAATCGTCCTATCCTTTTGTTTTTTATGTTATTATATATATTATATTTATCATCCTGAAAAGTCAAACTTATTAGAAAATTTGAAAAATAAATTAAATATAATAATAGAACAAGAAGAATGGGAGTTCATCGATGTAGTCGAACACGATTATGCAAAAGCTGAGGTTGTAGACTGTTTAATATACTATTTGACTGGTATGTATAAGTATTGGTACAAATGTATAATTGTTTATGCTTGTTAGTTGTTTGTATTGACCACTCCCTAAAAGAGCACAACATAAGTACCTATGTACATTTTTCATTTTATAGGATATTTATCAAAGCAATTGCTGAAATATACCAAAGACTGTGATGTCTGTAAATCTTCTTTTGTTGTATCAGAAATATATTCTCAGCAGTTGCCTGCTACTTTGGTGAATATGAAAACAAGAGGTGGATTAATACACCCTAACATATGCTTCTTTAATTTTATAAAAAAAGTCGAAGAAAGTTTTAGCAAACACTGTACATCGGCAAACGTTTTGGACCATATTACAGATGATTTAATGAAAGTTACACCAGTCAGTTTTCCATGTGCAATACACGGTGAACAGATAATAGCATTTACCATTATGTATTATGTTAGAATGCGCATGAGACAATTTGCCTTCCAAGAAAACAAAAAACAGAATAAGGCAAACAGAAATAAAAAAAAAATTGCAAAGTTTTGTAAAACATAACAATAATGTATTTATAAAACTGATTAAAAAAGTAAAAAACATTATACCAAAGAGTAATTTTAATTGTTTTCTTTAATCTTTAGTAAAGATGTAAAGGACCTTTAAGGTCTATATCTCATTTTCTCGATAACTTTTTGAAACTGCCGCCTGCCGGAGTTTTTCAGATTCCTGTGATTTTTACTTAACCTTAAATACGTATAACTGGCAGCGCTCAATTTTACAGCGGCAACATTTTAAATATATTTGCACAATTAAGCGGAACACTGTTAAGGTAGAGTAGTTGGACCTTATCTTCTAAGACCGTGATTAGAACCATTAAATATAACCCATAGAATACTTGTTAGAATAATAATGAAAAATGATTTTATTGATCAATATGGTAACACTGCTGAACTTTTTAAAAAACTAAAAATATTAACATTAGAAGAACTATATAATAAAGCTTCAATAATAAAAACTTTCATTAACAAAAAAGATTTCAAAACGTATAATATTTACAACACTAGGGGTGTAGATAATGGTAATTTGCTTATTAATAAACCTAATACAACACTAATGCAGAATTATTATATAACTAGAGGCATACGATTATTTAACCAGCTTCCGTTGGGCATTAAATTAATAGAGAATACATCATACTTTAAAATAAAGGGCCGTGCTCTATTTATGCAATATTTTAATTAACGTTTTCATTATTATTTACATTTTATCTTTTATATTATGTTTGATTACTTTTGTTACTGTTTATATTATTATGTTATTATTTGTATTGCTTATCACTATTATATTATTATGTTATAAGACTAATTATATTATTATTGTTAAAAGCATGATTAACTATCTTAATTGGCTAATTTTTATATTATATTCAGTAGATATAGGAATATTAGTTATTATATAATTGTTAATTGAACAATAAATTATGTTTTATTTTAGTTACTTAAACTCCCTAATCTCAACACAAGCTTTTGCTTATAGAGAGTAGGTATCATTGTATCAACAAAAAAATTTATGTAAATGCTTTGTATATATATATATATATATATATATATATATATGTATAGTTGAATTAATAATAAATAAATAAATAAATAAATATTCAATTTTAACAGGATGTTGTAACTTGTAATTGTCAATTGTCATGTCGATGCAATAAGCATAGTATATATTATTTTGTCTTGAAAACCTGAATGAAGACAACAAAATAAATAAATAAACACAGCCTACAGGGATTAATGAACACCTAACAAGCCACGACGTCTGAATAATAAAAAACTTTGCAGTTTCATTGTGTTTGTTTGATCATTGTTTTTTTCGAAAATCGAAATAAACAACAACTACTCTGCTCGCGATTACGTATATAATTTGTCAGTAAAACGCGGGTACACAATGCGTCTTTTTCGTTGACTTTTGTGTGCGCATACATGCATTCCCTTCCACTCCAACCAGCAACGTCTTGGCATTTTTATCTTAAATATATTTTTCAGCATACGCGGCCTTGATTTATAAAATAATTTATCGCATTATATTCTGTTGTATTTCAGCCGTTTAAACAATACAATTTATTCGCGCACAAAAGGTTGGTACAATGTTTAATCTTCTTGCTTTCTATAGACATTGTTTTGCCATATTCTCGTTGTTATTATTATTATTATTGTTTTTTTTTCGCTCGTAATAAACGATCAACAGTTAACCTTTTGACTTTATATACAACGAGATGTGCAAGGTCTTTATTGCACTTGACACTAGCTGACAGTTTTGTTTATATCATTCTTTAACGACGTGATTTTTTGCACCATCGAAACTTTTTACGCCTAACTGTTGTTAATTAAACGGACACATTTGTACGCGTCCCGTGAACCGAAACCGCACACGCCGCCGCCAGTCGTCCCGCGTCCTCTCAGCAGTAGTGTTCCATTCGTATTCATTTTCAGTAGCACGTATTTTACAAATTATAATTTGTTTAAAAAACTGCTAGCAAGAATAGACGTGAAAGCAAAGAGAGTGAGAGAGAGGGGGGAAGAGAGAGGAAAAAAGGGTATAGCGGCTGAAAACGTTCGTGTTGCCCCACTTGTCAACCTTTTACAATGTTATGAATTGAGATAGATATTTACAATTGCTTTTTTGTTTTATTTTTATTTTTATTATTTTTTTCCCCCACAAAAGAAAAATAAAAGTCAAAAAGGTTCCGAATACAAATCCTACAATATAGTAGCACGTGTAATCATAATTATAATATATAATCGTATATCATATTATTATTGTTCTCTATACATACGAATAATACTCGTCGACTTATTATTAATGCCATATATACCAGCTAATGTTAAGTATACATCATGTTTCTAGTATACTAAACAAAAGAGTCTAATTAAAAGAAATTATTTGTCATTAAAGAGCAGGTTTATTACACGGTTGTTGTAATTATAACTATCATAATATGAAGGAGGCACCTACCTATATGAGATTACCTACCTACCTACCTACCTTGGCTGTACTCGCGAATTGACGATAAATAAATCATATAACGTTAAAAGTGAATTTTATTCGTAAGTACTTACATATTAAATGTTTATCTTCTTAAGTTCAAGAATATTTTAATATATTTATATAAACAGTGAACACGTAAATACATTGACAATTTTCTGATGAAAAGAATTTTTTAAGTTTAATATAACCACCACATTAAGTTGCAGAGAGCACTATTCCCATGCTATTTACTCGGATTTCTTAAAATCTCATATAATATACAATAGAGACATTTATGATAGTAATAATATTACTTATAAAGAAAATAATATGCATTTTTATAAATTTATTTAGACTTCAGACACAGAAGCTATTTTTTTACCTGCAGTTTTTATCATGTAAAGAATCTAATCAAATTGAATCACCAATTTCCATTTTAAAATTATTGACAATTTATTCTTGTATTGATTTATGTCCGTAAATATGTATAACATTAACGGAATGAAGTTAAAACGGTAATAGGTATAATGTAATATTATAAATTATATTACTGAACATTTTGAATTTAATGAATGTTCTCATGAATGTGTGCGTTTTCTGAGTTGGTGCAGTTATCTCGATAAAAACATTTTTAATGCATAATAAACGTTAAACACAGTAGGTATTTATCTGGTTACATAAATATTAGCGATTTTTGGTTAAGAAAATAATTTCAAACATGGAAATTGTATTTTAATTATCATGCAAGTTTGTGTGGGTAAACTATTAACAATATTTTATAGAAAGGCAATTGTTGCATTTTAACTTTACGACCAATTTATTTTACCCACATAGCTATTAATTACGGTTGTATAATATAATTAATGATGCAAATCATATAGTTGCTGAATGATTCAAATCGTTCGTATATTGTGGGACATACCGGTATTAATATAATAATAATTTATACTAGTAATTTTCATATTAAATACCAAATACTTAGTGGACTTGCTCTGGGAATAAGTCGCATAGTACCTAATCAGCCTAGAATACCTGTAGTGCTAGTTAATGATTTCCCCATGGACACCCTGAGGGGCGAACGTAGTACTAGAAATCCAGAAACTGCCTAAGGTGTGTGTGACCTCGTTCCGAACCCGATGAGACCGTCAGGTAATAAAGTATTGTGTACTTGGATATTTAAAAAAAAAAAAAATAAAGTTAGAATACACCTGAAACACATGTTTTTGAAATTGATCAACATAATATTTGTTTATTGAAAAAACAATAAAGTAAATACCTACAAAAATAATCACTCTATCAAGTGTAAATAACATTCATATGTAATTGTTTACTTATTTATAGTTAAGAAATAATAAATTATTTGTTTTGATTCGATTTATGAACAATTAATATTATATTTAGTTACATTAGTTAGGTACCTACATTTAGTTTTGAGTTATTTAGATAAAACAAATATGGATAATTTATTTTAAATTATACACAGTGTAATAGTGCAAAACTAGATTTTATAATATTTTGTTTTGTTATAATTTAACATTAGTAATTTAGAAAAAAGTAGACTTTCAAAATAACATTTTGTATTAACAAATTCTAATTTATTATTTATTTAAATTTAGAATTAGATATTTGTTTGATTAATTTCTAACAATAATTTAAAATGAAAACTAAATATTTATTATTATGAATGAAGTTGTGATAAACTTGTTAAAAAAACGTTACTATTATGATTTTTTTTTTTTAAATGTAGTTTATTTATGAAAATTGACAATCTATACTAAATGGTACAATAAGTAAATGTGAAATTATGTATTTATAATTTTAAAAAAAGCATACAAAATAACTATTATTTCCGCAGTATTTAAGTAGGTATACACTATATACGTCCAATTTAATTTTAACTCTTAACGCACGCGGCACGCGTGCATCAAATCTTTCTCAGCCTTACAATAACTTACTAGCAATTGTTATTGGAACTATCAATAAGAAAATAGCAGGTGGCTGATGAGCTATTTTACAGACATTATGAAGGAGACTTGATCAAATAACGTAGCATTATTTAAAACAATTATAAAGTAGTACAGAGTAGTAAGTACATTGTACATAATGATTTAAGAACAAAAGGTTTCTTACCTTGTCTCAATAATTTGAGTCTATTAATACGATTTCCTTCTAAGAATATTGACAGTAGTACGGATGTAGCGTGATTCAGAATTCCACGATTTTATTGTTTGAAAAAAGTTTAAAAGAAACGCTGACAAAGAAACGACTTCCGGTTCTGATCGATATGAACGACAACGAGAGGTTGATCATAATATTATCGTGTGTAGTGGCATTATAGTCGCCGTATGCAATAGAGTGCGATTGATCGTTTGCTGATTGCGTAAACCAATAGAATTACGTTAGACGTAGGAAATAACGTTTTGATTGGTTGCCTTTGAAACACCTTTGAAACACCTTTGCAACCCTTGTGACAACACCTGAAACAATACGTCAAGTCCCTAATGTAATAATACCAATTTTTACAATGTATAGGTAATGTGGATTGGAGAAAAACCAGAATAAACAAAATATTTATTTACTGTTCCGGATAGGACGACATGTTATTCTACGTACATTTTTATTTTTTTTTGTCGAATACTTGTAATCTTAGGTTTCTATAATAATTCTTACAAATTAATATGCCTTAAATAATTATAGTAATTGGCAAACATATTATTATCACATATTATTTTACGCCACTGTGTCTGTCTGTTCGTCCGATGTGTAGTTACAGTTGACATACCTTGTTCACTAATATTAATAAGAAATTAATCCTGTAAATAATAAAAACGTGCAAGTATAACATTTGAATTATTGTGAAAAAACGCGATACCTAATTGTACATTAGTAATAACCAGACAGTGTTAACTAGTAGTAACAGCTAGGCCTGCGCGGTCAAAACAATTAATCGATTATACATATAATTAATCGGTTATATCAGTGATTTTATAATATCTTAATACACCGATTAATTGTTATTTCGATTAAATCGATTAATATCGATCAATCGATAAAAAAAGTAATCATTAATTGATTATTGATTTTTTTTTTTATTTATATATGACATTACTTATGTTTTAACAGTTTTTTTTATTTATTTTGTTGTGCTTATTATATAATTATTATGTAATTGTTATTTAATGAATTATGTTATGGTTTTTTTGAAATTGTTTGTCATGTACATTGTACAAAACCAGTCAGTAATAAATAAAGATAATAATAAAAAAGTCAGCTTTAAATTGATCAATTTCAACTCGAGTATCCCGTTTTAAATTAAATAGTTAAGACAATTAAGTTATCATAATGTTATTTTTTATTTGTTTTAAGCATAATAACATTTTTAGTGAAATACAAAGTACCTCACAAGTTGTTCCTACAGAAATTACAAAATATTAAAAATACTTATTTAATTATTTTGGATAGCGTTTAAATTTCAAATTTTTACGAAATTCATAAAATTAAGATATTTTAACTTTAACCACCTTAGACTTGAAAATTTGAAACAAAATTTCGTATAAGCTTATTAAATGGAAGTTAAAAAATATTAATATTATTAAGTCAAAAAATAACAATTTTTATTCTTTGGTCAAAAAGCTTAAATTCAATTTCAGGTCACTCATGTACATATTTTTCACAATAGTTACAAAAAATCCGAAATAACTATTCACAATATTTTCACACGTTATAAATTAATTTCACATAGCGTTTTGGCATTTACTTATAATATATAAAAAATAAACCATTTGAATTATTCAATGAAAATATATATTTGTGCTAAATTAATACAATTTACAGTAGGTACCTATAATTATTACAAGTATTTTTACATACATAGGAATATTTATCAAAAGTATAACTTATACATAATAATATACCTCTAACATAAATAATTGAATAATGTGTAGCTGATACAAATTATTATTTGAACATTTCATTTTACTAAATTTTGTGCAATTATTTCAAAAATTTTATAAATTTTATACATATCATATACCTTCGACAAAGCATAGAAATAATTGTTGTAGATTGTACCTATACGGTTTTATTAACTACACATATAGCAGCATCTACAATGGCACAACAGCAATTGCTCGGAACTACGCGCAGCACAATAATCGCCTGAAGAATTTTTTAGTACGTTTCCAAAATGATTGCCTCTTATAGGTTTGACCATGTTCGTCGTTATCACCTGGTCCATTATTGCAGCATCTGTATCCTGCAGTTTCACACAGGAGACCGGCATCGCGACATTGAGTTTTGTCGGGGTCTTCAGCTCCATCGGGACTATACTCCGGCAGTCCGGCCCACGAGAGAGTATTACCGTCGCCGACGAAAACTCTGCCGATTCCGCGCATTCCCCACTACTCGGCATTGCCGATAGCTGTTCCGCAACGGTCAGCTACGCTCAACGCAATACGGTGTATAGTGGTCGTGGAAATAGTGGGGGACGATCCTTTTATCTGTTGGGTCAAAAAGTGTAAAAATTTAATACAAGATTCCTGATATACATATTGTTACAATAGCAGTTGAAAAATATTAAAAATACATAGGCAACATTTTTTTTTATAAGCATTTAAAGATCGAATTTTGATAAAATGTATGAAATTTAAAATTAAATAATTATTTTGTAGTTAAAAATGTATGAAATGTTCAACTTTTATATCTGAGGATTGAAAATTTAAAACAAGATTCTACGTAAGTAGTTAATTCTGTTACCAAAAATCAAAAAAATATATAAGCACAGTTTATTTTTATACTCATTTTAAGTTAAAATTTGGCCATATAATTTATTACCATATAATTTATTTTTAAATTAATTAATCGGTTTTTTAGTTCGATTGTTGAATTATTGAATTAATCGATTATTATTAACTTTATAACCATGTAGCATAGGTACAAACGTGTATTTGAATATTATATATGGATACCATTATAATATTAATTACTATATTATAAGCACATAAATAATATTAAACGTGTATTTCAATTTTACGTTTATTAGTTTATATTAATTTTTTGAAAAATGTGCTTAATAATAGTTTATAAATGTATTGACAGATTTTAAAAATAATAAACAATTGTAAATTTTAGAGGATTTGAAAAATCGAATCAGCGGCATATTTTGACTGAGCCGTCAAATGGCCTGACAAAACTATGACAGTGTGCAGGCTAGTTTCGACCCGTTAACCCACCGAAGAAGGAACGAACTCATTAACAACGGTTAAACGTAGGTAACGCCGTTCGTTATGGAACCGTGTGAAGAATTCGTCCTGGCCCCAGGGCATGTAACTATTGCTTCGCATAATATACGATTGGATCTGCATCGGGACAATTTGACAATGGACATTAGATATGTTGAACAATATTATACTATTATAAATAGAATCCTAATTACGTTTTAAAAACAACAAAAAAGTTAAAATTTCTGAAAATATAAACCTGAGTTGAATTGAAAAATATAATATTAAGTGAAGATACATTTTATCATACATAATTAAAGTTTTGAAAATATGGATCAATATTCATGGCTATTATTATTATAGTATATTATGACGTATACCAGCGACTATTTTGTGTATTATTATGTATGTCATGTAACAATGTTTATTAATGAATAATGTTGTGTAATTATTACTACTATTATTACTATTATTATAATAATTATTTGTAAATTCAAAAATTCAAATATAATTATGACAATTATTGGTGTTTTGTTGAGTTTTGAAGCATGCGTAATAAGTACTTGGAATATTGGGAGTTGTCCCAACACAGATACAACGTCATAATATAGTCCGCAGCCACAAATAAGGATAATAAAGTAGATTTCAAACTATTGTACATTGGCAAGCAGGCCGGCGGTGACATCACTTTTACACCATGTAGGTTGTGGCTTGTGGGATATGGTATTTTATCAATTTTTATCGTTGTGATAATACAAAGGCTTAGATATTATCATGAACTCAGAACTAATTCTGTTGTAGTAATATTGTTAAAATTATTTTTATAAGTATATTTTATTTCCTAATACCTATCAAAAAAACTTGTTACTCAAGTATCTCAATAACATTAAAATAACTAAATTTACTGCTGTATAAACAACATAATGGTATAATAGATACATAATATTAATCCATTTTAGATGCAAAAAAAAATATATGACTACAAGTTATTAAAAAAAATTAGTTCATGCAACTTTACTTCAATAAGTTTTAAGTGAAATCGTTTAAAGATATTCCAAAGGTTTTATATTTTTATTTTTAAGTTGTATATTTGTTTGTCAATAAATTCAATAATATGTCCGTTCTTATTTTTTCCGCTTTAGGTAGCGCAGGGTCTGGTGTTTTTCCTTTAAGGCTCGTATATGTTGATTGTTGATGACATAATAAACAATTCAAACATTATGCCAAAAAATATGACCGATTATCTAATCTGAATGATATTTAACTGACATAAAATAGGGGCTGATTGGAAATTGTCGTTCTTTATGAAACACGCCCCAAATAAGATGTTTGTAGCAGTGTTTTATGTTTAATTTTAGTATCAATTAATTGTGAATTGACTTGCTGTTTGTTCGTTTCCGTTATGGGACGGTTTTAATTTTTTATTGAACACGTAACATATACCATGAATCACGATAACTAAACGACAAAATTTCTTAAACACCAATGCTGCGGGTCACAATAATTATTAATTATAATAAAAAAGTAGAAATAAAATACTTCAGTGACCGCAGTTTTAACTCATTAGTTTTATTGATAAAAAAATGGCCCTTTAACACTTATTATACACGCAATCCAAGTATTTGTTTGAGTTAAGAAAACTAATTAATTTATTTCGATATCTATTTGATGAAAATAACTAACTAAATAAATATAAATAAACTTTTTTTTACAACTTCATATTATAATAATCAATAAAAAAAATAATAAGCCTAATCGGCAAGAAGAACGGATTAAACGTTAGGATAGTTCCTATGCTATATGTGACGTGTGGTAACTGGTAAAGGTTTAAATCAAAAAATATATTCAGCATATATATATATACTGAGTATATTTTAAAACAAATGATAGACAATATTTTATTTGATTTTACCCTACAATTTATACTTTGTATTTTCAGCCCTTACAATGATATGACACTTTTGGAACACACTATACAAAGTGATTTTTTTAAAAATGCTCATCCCCATTTTTTTCTTTAATAGTTCATTAAATTGATCCGTTGTGTATAGCACGCAGGTAAAATAATATATTAATATGTATTTTTGGATATTTTAGTTTCGCATGGAATTATTTTTCAGCTCTTAGTAAAAAAAAAAACGAAAATATAAGTATAGTTGAATTTTTTTCCTGTCACTATCCAGTTACAACTGATACCTATCCCAAATTGGATTTAAGACAATTGAGCTAAAGCCTTAATTGCATTCGCGTTTCTTATTTCAATAATATTTTATACGTATTTAAAACTGTATATAAGTAGAGTAGGTACTTTAAAAATGTTTTTGAAACCGTATACGTTTATGAAATAATGGATGAAGCCGTTGCACATGGTAAAAACAGTTTTATAGTTTATATTTAATGTTATTTGACTGATTAAGTATTATCGTTGCGTTTAAATTCTGTAAGGGGATGCTCTTTTTTCAGTTTTCACTCTTAAACGACGGTAATCGTAAAGGTCAAATAAAAACATCATTTCGGCAGAATATACGAGCTAAGGAAATGTTATTATTGCAGAATATAACTTTAATAATAATAATAATAATAATAATAATAATAATAATAATACCACAATGTTGTAATATAATAGGTATATAATATATATAGCAAGGGATATATATATATATATATATTTATATTTATATTATATATGTGTAACTAATTTATATACACTGTGTTATATACGTGGTTTTGTACATATTTTTAAGAATACGTCATAAAC
The DNA here is from genome assembly GCF_005508785.2 of Acyrthosiphon pisum. NCBI lineage: Eukaryota > Metazoa > Arthropoda > Insecta > Hemiptera > Aphididae > Acyrthosiphon > Acyrthosiphon pisum. The sequence continues at coordinate 2,184,650 of NC_042494.1, forward strand.
ATCTCTGGTGCATTAAAATGTAAAACATATATTACTTCAAAAGTTTAACAGTAAATATCAACTTATGATTTAGTAAAATAACATAATATAACATACCTATACATAACGTACAACAAACCATAATTTAAACATATAGTAGTCATTAATTGCGTATAGACTTAAAGGGGTTAATGTTATCTTAATATAATTCTTTATAAGTTTATAATATATAGATAACTAGCTGTCCGACCTTCCTCCGGAAGTAATTATTTTTTATAATTTAATTCAAAAACATAAGACTATATTTTGGCTAAACAAATAATATAATATAATTACATATTGTAGTTATTGTTATTGTTAATTTCTGAAAATTATATATCCTACATTTTGAATTCAACCGCCGGAGTGGTAAATTTTATTCTTTTTATTATAGAATAGAGATAAGGTAGAAAAAAATGTAATAATAAATTATTTGTTCAATAAATAATATATATTTCAAATGGAAAAATGCAAATGCAAACAAATAAATAAATAATTAATAATAATAACAATAATAATAAATAAACAAACAAACCGGTTTCCTTCGTCTCTAAAATCAAGTTAGATTCTTATATACATAGATAATAATAATTATCCAATAATTTACCTATTCCTGTATAGTTTCCTGTATTTTCTTTCCGGCCGTTAAGATATATTATTCTATGATTAACTTAAAAAAAACTACACAGGGACATTTTATTCGGATAAACCACGTAGTACTACGTTTTGCACTTCTACACAATTATTTTCAATATCATCTATTTGCGAATTACTGCGTCAACTATTTTCCTTACAACAACGAAAATATTATTTTATATAGCTTATTGTATTTTAATTCGATCTTAATTTTGTTCAAAATGTTCGATTTTATTTTTAGTTCCAAATCATAAACAATTTAATTTGACTGAGTTCTTATAAAATAATACTTACTTAATAATACTATTAAATATTAATATTAACTATTAGTTATTCAGCTGATGTACATTTGTGTTTTTACTAAAGAATATTGTATTTAAAAAAAAAGATATGTATACCTTCTTTATCCACTTGCAAAATAATAATCTACGACTTATAAATTATAATATATTAATATGACAAATATTTAACTGCGAATTGCATAGATTAAATAAAAATGTAGATAGGTGATAGGTGATAGGTGTGTACTAAGTTCTTGATTAAGCACCTTGTTTTCAGATGTTTCAGTATATTTTCTAGCTGGCCACTAGATAGTAATGAACAAATTTCATCTGTGCAAACGATCTAGCTGGTTTTTTTACATAATATTTATTGTTCATCTATTATTAGATCCTCGATCACATCTAAGTTTATAGAAGTGTTTTTACATGACTGACGTTACAGTTTGTGTTAAACACGTGTTTGCCATGTATATTGCTCACACGATGTTTCTTAAGTGCTCTTCCTTACTACTTACTAGTCTATTGCTTATATTATATTTATTTTAGTAAACTATAATAATATAATATATTATATTATACGGTTGAGACCGTGAGTTATAATATTCTTAACACGACTTATCCTACTGTGGTCTGTGACTGTCATATCCGATTGTTAATGTTATCTTATTATTTTTTATTCAAAAGTTAAAGATCCTCATATAACTATCCAGTGAAGATTTCAAACATTTTTTTATCGAAATCGCTGAAAAATGTCTTTTATTTTCCTTTTGCGTGGAGGCCCTAACTCTATTGTCGACGATGTGGTCGGCGACGACGACGATGATGATAATGCTAATTATTGTTGACGATTATATCCAGGGACCGGTTATAATACCTATATACATTTATATGTACCTATTACCCTCTAGTGCTCTCTACGCACGTTTTATTCGAATTATACCTTCAAGTGTCGGAAAAAAAGTGAAAACGGGAAAAAAACCTCTCCGTAGGTGATTCTTTTCCGCATATTATTGTTATTATTGCTATATACGATATCAACCGTATACCGGCGGCGGCGGAATATCGAAACGGTCTATAAATAAATCTTGACTCAGCAATAGGAATAGCGTCATAAATCATGTGTCCATCGAGTAAGTAGTGCGCGGCCAGCGGCAGCGGATCTGTAGCCGCGTGTATATGTATAACGAATGGGAGGGGGGTGTTCACGAGTCACCCTGACGAGCGTTGGTGCGGGTAGCTGAGAGTAACGGGGGATGTGCGATGGTGGCGAAGAAAATGGGTCGTGGGTGGGGGCGGGGTATATTCGATGTCAAATGTTCTTTTATTACCACCGTGCGTGCTGTGTGCAGTGTATAAGGATGCTCTACCATATATACATATATGACACGGTAGTCTCTCTTTTTTTTTTTCGCTCCGCCCCCCCCCCCCTTGCTGTCACCCCAAGGCCGATACCGGGGCCGACGGCAAAGCGCGTCAGCTCTTTTATCCGCAGACGCACGTCCGCTTCGCACACAATTCTCCACGCTGCCGATGCATTTTTACGCGGAGCTATCGCTCGCTATTGTTTTAAAAAAAAAATCCCGTCGGCGCGGACCGTTTGTTATTTTGCGCACGCTGCGGCGCCACTGCCCTGAAATCTAATATTATTATTATTATTATTACACGCGTGTACGACATAATATAATAATACTATTATACCATGTATGTGCATATTATATATATATACAGTATACACACGCATAGGTACCTATATCGCGTACGCGTGTATTGTATTTCAGCACAATACACATAGTGGGCACTCCGGTACGCGTCCGACGTTATATACCACTACACATTTTCCCCGTCGAATATTGTGTTTGTGTTCTTTTTATGTGTGTGCGATTGTGTGTGTGTGTGTGTGTGTGTGTGTGTGTGTGTGTGTGTGTAATGTGTATAATATATAGAGTTTGAAGTACCCACCGAAAACTGCCTACCTACTCGTTCTTACGATTTCCCATCGTGGCCGTGCTGATTTTTAAGGGCTTCGATTTTTTTTTTCTGAACTGTACTCACAGTGCCGGATGATTAGTCTGATTACGCCAATCCCAATCTTACATCATTTTCTTGACTTGAAACCTTGTAATATTGTATAATAATATTAGGTATTCAAATAATATACATAATATTATAAACATTTACCGACAGCGTTTTTTTTTATTTTTAAATTTTTAAATTCTCAACACAAATTTTACACAATTTCACTTTCAATCTAAAGTATTTTCTTCTCAATCACACGTATGTCGTCTGTTCATTCGTTGAAAGTTCCTCGAAGCCGATATTAAACTTATAATGTTGAACGTCATTTAAATATTTATGTTTTTGTGATTAGCGACCGCAGTATTGTCTTAAAATAACATTTCCGTCGTGATTAACTAGCCTATACTAGGTAAAATCGAGATACGCCTAGCTAGTTAATTTTTATTATTATATTATAAATATGATTATATATTTGTTGTACTCAAGCACAACACATAGTGTGTTTCGGTATGCTATCGTGCTTATACGGTGATTTTTTTCCGACGTTAGGTGGTATATATCGCTACTCATTTTTCTGAACTAATTTTATGTTAGTGTTATTTTTATATGTAATACAAGGCGTGTGTAATGTATAAAAAGTCTAACGCAACCTACTCGGTCTCAACATTTTCTATCATGCCGGTTCAGATTTTTAAGGGTTTCAGTTTTATTTTTTTTTCTAAACAGCAATTACACTCAGTGTTGTTGGTATACACGTGTGTACTTACATCATTTGCATAACTCAAAAACTTGAAATTACAATACACACCATAGTATAAATTGACTGTCGGACGTAAACTACAAAAATATATAAATAATTTAAATAATTTTTTTTTTAATTTGTACATTTTTAAATACAGAATTTTAAGTTATACAATTTCACTTTTAATTTAAAGTATTTTCTTCTCGATCGTGCAGACCATTTTATTGAAGGTTCCTCGAACTATATCTTAAGTTGAATGTTGAAAGTTACTTTTTTTAAATGTATAGAATAAGACGTAAACGTTAACCTCTTTTAAAACCAAACTATTTTTTTTCAATTAATACGATCTTATTTTAGCTCAAATGTCAAGTTTTTGTGACTAGCGAGCAAAATATCGTCAAAATTGTCCTAAAATAACATTTCTGTCGTGAAATGTCTTTTGGGTATAAATTAGAAATAGTTAATTTTTTTTACTTAATAATAATATATTATATAAATTATAAATATTGTATTTAATCATTTTAATCACAATATATAGTGGACACTTTGGTTAGGCACGCACGCTTACATGCTTAATCTGTACGGCAAAAATAATTTTTGTATAAATAATGTAGGTGAAATATTATTATAGTACCTATGTTATAAAATTAACATTATATTACGTGTATTATGTAATAATATGTACAATATAATATACATATACATTATCACACACATAATATTACATGTCATTCGTTATTTTTTCCTATTAAAAAACAATATTGTCTTATGCAAAATCAAAGTTTTCATATGACTTTTCAATTAAATGTCCTTGCATGTACAATCAACGGTTTTATATTATCATTGATTTGTGTTTTTTCATTACTTGAACAAATCCTGCAACTCGACACTCCTTCAATGTTCGTTTTTTCCTTAGCTCTTTGAAAATCTCACTATTCAGTAGATATTCATAATTAACGTACCGTTTACAGCAATTTACAATTATCACGGTAGGTACCTACCTTATTATATCAAACAAAAAGTTTTCTCGAGAAAATAAAATAAATATAAGAATATATATCATAATCAAACCAGGGTATATAATTGTTTATTGAGCATGAAAAAACAGTGTAAATGGTATATAATTTTATTTCATTGTTAATATTCCTAATTGCGTTTAGGTATTTATTTTTGAATTAAAATCTATTCAAATAAGTCTTTGGTAATTATTGATTTAATGGGTTTCATGATGTGCCCATTAGTTGTTTTAAACTTTAGACTACTTAAGATACTTAATAGTTTTCTTTAATTGAAAACTTAAAAATTAAATTAGAGGTGACGCGAACCAAGGTTTTTGGCTATATAGAATAATATCAATTAACAACACTGCATAGTTAACTAAAACTCCCAAGTTTATTAGTGAGCTAATAATTTACATAAATTCGTTCCGACCGGTCATATTATAATAATATAGGTACTTACCCTATTACGTTTTATATTAGTGGCAGTTAAGTTATGCCATTAGTGAGTTAGTAGTTGTGTTGAGAGGATTCTGTTGTGGTGATTTGGACAATTAAGTTTTCTGGGATTTTATTCTATTTGGTGTCAAAAAAGACATTTTATGATATTTTTTTGTTTTATGTACCCGAATACGACGAAAAGCATTGCAGGCTTACAGCCCTTATAATAAACAAAAAATAGTAATATTAACGCAACATCTGATTTTGAATTTTATATTACAATTCAAAATGAATAAATCACAGAGATATAAAATGTTCACCAAATATTTTTACTATATATTCCTGGATATAATTTTCAAAATGTTATATTGGCTTTTTTGAGGTATTTTAGACATTTAAAATGTTTAAATATTTTTAGTTTTAAAACTTAATACTATATAATATGTCACTCCTAAGTTGATCACAATTTTTTTTAGTAATTTAATTTCAAATTATGACAAATTTGGTCAAATCAAAATTTGAAATTTATTTTATAGATAAAAATTCATAAAATACGAACCTCGAATATTAATATGTCGTTCTTACTGAAATTTAAAAATATTAAAGTTTAGTATGCAAAATAATTTTTTATAGACTTGAAGTTCAATTTTTAACGAAATTGATATTTAAATGAAAAATAACGATTTTAGTTATTTCGTTGTAATTCAAAAAAACATTAATCGTAGCAGGTAATTAAAACTTTTTGCCTTAACGCTGCAGTAACGTCATGGGATTTAGGATTAGAGCTTCTTCATAATTTAAAACTTTTTAATAACACCCCCTTTCACAACAATAAACATTAAAAATAAACAAAATCTTTAAGCAAAAACATTTAAAACTTAATACAATTATTACAAACAAAGAAATGATCAGTTTTCATCTAATCGTTAGCTCGGGCGCTAGGCTCGATTTGTATTCGACCGCCGTTGACAGTGATACGTAACACACGTCAAGTCAAGTCTAAGTCAAACCAAGCCAATAACAACAAATAACAATCAACCATCCAATTTGCCTGCGTCGATATAACCTGCAACAAATGTGGATGGTCAGATGACAACAATGTGCCCTCGGCTGGCGACCAATGCCTTCTCAACAAAACCCCAACAACGCAATCGTCATGATACGTAGGTACGTATATAGATACTCTGCCCATGCTCCCACCGTACACACTCATATGGATAGTCTGCCACAGTTATTTTTTTTAAGTACACAGTGATACACTGAGCACGTCATCCCCTTTTTTCTCCATTAAAGCAGTTATTCAAAATCCGATTTTTGGTATTATTAAATTTACTTAAAGGTCACATTTTGTTGCAGTACTACTTATGAGAAGTGTCCTGTGTAGATTTATGCTTCTGTTTTAAAATAACTACTACCCTCCTCTTTATACACTAATTTGTTAGATAATAATTTTTTTGAAAATGTAGACGTATATCAAATAATCCAAATCTAAATTGGAACTAGTAGTTTTGGAGTTACCTATTCAACTTTGTGTACTAAGGATAATATATCCATGATATATGGAGATATAAGATATTATAGGGTCTATGGTAATTTGAAAATGTTTGTAATTTATATTAATATCTATGAATATATTTTATAACTTATAAAATGGTCCAAGTGTAATAAATACTGGATTCGAAATTACTGTTTCAATTCAATTTTTTATTTTTGTAAAAGGATTTTTAAGAACTATTATCCTTATTATAAAAATTATAATAGCTAGAGCAAAACTACTCTTTTAAATTTTGAATAAGGTACATAACAATTTTAAAAATATTATCTGATAAATAATTTAAGTAAAAAAAGGTTCTCATTTGAGTAAACAGAAGTACCTATATCACCACAGGTTGCTCCTTAATCAGTAAGAAAAATCTCAAAAAGTTGAATAAATTCATTATTATTATGAAAAATGTGGAGGGGGGTTGAGATTGAACCACCCTTATGTACCTATATATATGTATACAGTGGAATCGGCTTAATTGGGACACATCGGGTGGTGACCTATTTGTACCGATTACCAGAAGAATTTTACATAGAATACATTCATTCGAGACTGTCATTAATGTCCCCATTAAGCAGGTGTCCCCTTTAAGTGGCGTCCCCTTTAAGCGGCTTCTACTGTATATAATTAGTTGAATATCCCAGCTTCACCCGTGTGCAGTTCTTTTTGTGGCAAATCCTATATAGTAGGTATATACGTTATATAGGTTATCTCAGTTTCAGCGTACGGCAGTGTACCTCAGTTCACGGACAAATCGTCATCAGTGTACCTAGATTTGTGAAATAATTCGATTTAGATGGGCAATCATAAGTCATGGATTGGATTTATCACTTGGTATATTTTTTAACGTTGTTTAAGCTGCTTTCTCTTTAATCTTTTCTGAAATCACTAAAAACAATATGCGCAATTTTCGTCAAATTTAATTGAGTAGTTTTTGAGTACAGAGTACATTAACTACATAATATATACATTTTGTTTTAAGATATAGTTTTTTTATTTGAGTTCATGGGCGTTACAAATTGATGTGTAATGCTTGTACTTGATCTGCCTGAGTGACCAATGGAAACCATTTATAAACAAAAAAAAAAAGTTTCAATTTTCACCGTGAATCTCAATATCCCTATTCGACCACCTCTTTAAAATGCGAATATCCAAAAATCCTTTCTTATTGCACATCTAGAGCATTATAGGAACCACTATTTCAATTTTCAGGTTCGTACGTTTTGTAGTTTTTGAGATATAGCAACGAATGAATAAGTGAGTGGTATTGTGATTTTATATAATATATTTAGATATATTTATATAGGCGTAATAAATATTATACAGCTACTTCCTCTCTTCTCAATTTGAAAAATAATATTGTTATAAAAATAATGCCCAAATTCTTAAATAAAAATGTTTATTTTGTTAAAGAAGATTATGACAGGGTCTAATTTGTTTATTTCACAAGAATCTAATGTTTTATTGTATACAGTACGTACAGAGCCGTGCCATGGCGGGGGGTGAATATGGAAGTGCACTAGGGCGAAAAAGTTGTAGCATTTTAAAGAGTGGCAAAGTTTAAATATATATATGTTTAAAAAGGCGCCAAATATTATTGCCCTGGGGCGCCAATAAAAGTTAGCACGGCACTGAGTACATAATTTATTTGCTTTGTATTTGCCAAAACAATTATTCCATTATTATCTATTTTATATTTTGTAAAATTATGTCCCAAAATTGTCATTTTAATCCACAAGCATATTTTAATATTTGATATGAAATTATCATTCAACATATCAAATTAATATAATTAATAGCATTAACCAAACTCTTAGTATTTTATTATTTTTTATAAACAATGCGATATTCAAAGTATTTAGACTAATTTTAAGCTATTTGTACCACAATCCTATGTACACAGTTTTAAGGCACGTAAATAAATTAAGGTATAAAATATAAATATAAATATAATGTGTCATAATATAATAATTATAATTATAATATTATAATGTGTGTGTAAATGTGTTATTTACAACAACAATTAGTTTCTAACCATCATAATTAACAGAAAAATAAATTACTTATAGAAATAGAAATAAATTAAAAATTATCCTTAGAAATAAAGACCATCGTTTCCGCTTAGAATCGTTTTTCGTATGCAATGATTTATCGTTGAATTCAAATTTAACACATCCATTCTGTAATGGACCTACAGTGACCTTCTCAATGATGAAGTACATTCGAAAGTTACAGCTGAGTGACTTTTTTATTTGGGAAAAAACCTGCTATGGAAAAATTCTAATTTAATTGGTTTTATTATATTTCTTTTTCATTATTTAGTTTACTGTTTATTTCGTCATTACGGACGATATTGATTGAATTTATGTATATTAGTTATCTAACAAACGTTAATTATTGCTAAATTTATTTCACAAAATATAAAATAGATAATATTAATTTAAATATTTCTCATAAAATCTTTTGATAACATATATCGGCTTTATTCAACAATTATGTTTAAATATTTATTAAATTTACATTGGATTCAATATTTTTTAGATTCTGAGTGGAACGTTGAATGTATTGATTTTATGATGATGTGTGTTTTTTTTATATTTTTTCTTTTTTTTCTTTGTGTCTGTCATCACGGTTTGGGGCAGTAAAACTACTTCGATTTTCTTCAACAGTATTTCGGTTGATGGGAAAGTGAATCTAGTGCACCAATTTGAGGAGGTCAAATTTTAAAATTCCCGATAGTTTTCAAAAGCGACGGGAAAAACAACATAAAAATTAAGGAAAAACGGGAATTTTTCCACAAAATCGATTTTGGTTTTTGGTGTAACTCTAAAACAAATGAATTTATATACATGCATTTTTCACTGGTTGTTTATTTTTGCATTTTCTATAGACTATACAATTTTCAAAATATGTTGATTAGTTTTGAACTGTTTAGGAACATTTTCAGTTTTAAATTTTATCAGTCTTTTTTTCAATGAATGTCGATAAAACTTTATTTGATGGCTAAAAAACCTTGAAAATTTAATAAAAGGCTTCTACTATATTTTTACAATGACATTAAATTATTAAAAATTCTTAGTCACAATTTTTAAGCATTTAAAGTTTAAATTTTGACAAAATACGGAAAAATAACGAAAATTAGTAAATTATTTTGAGTTGAGAATTCATAAAAATTTATCTTTTTAAATCTAAGATTTGAAAATGTAATACAGATTATTCATAAGTTTTTCTACCTTTATAAAAAAAAAAATATCTACAAGCAAATCAAATTAAATTTTTATGAGCGTTTGAAGTTCATATTTTTACAAGATTGGATATTCACTCGATTTCTCATGTAGCGGTTTTAGTATTTTATTGTTATTAAAAAACAAATAACTGTAGATACATGAACATTTTATTGAATGTTCATATTTTCTTTTTCTATACACCATAAACCATTTTTTTTTTTATAAGCATTCAAAGTTCGAATTTTGACAAAATTTTCATTATTTGGTAATTAAATATTTATAAAATGTTCAACTTTTATAGCTAAGAATTGAAAATTTAAAACAAGGTTCCACGTAGATAAATAGGTTATATATAAATTACTTTATTCATAATAATATCATCAAATATACCTTGTAATATCATAGGCTGACTGACCATTTTCGCTCAGAATCGTTTTTCTTATACAATGATATTATATCATTGAATTGAAATTTAACACCATCCATTACAGTAACTCTTTGTAACCTATTGTACGGCAGAGCGACATCCACTTGACCACTTTTTTTTTTAAATGCTGTTTTGATTATCTAATGTTTAGGAATATCTATTATTTAGTAATTTATAGCTTATAGATGTCATATTTTAACTGTATGCATTTTGACTACGATGATTTAATAATAAGCTTATTATAATGCAATAATTTTATTATTATATATCATATTAATTATTATAATATCATATCACTATTGTTAGTTCTAAAAGAATTTAGATTTTAGATGGTTATTTTGAATTTGAATAATTCATTTTACTTAGAGTATTTTAATTGTCATTAACCTTTAACAATTATTATTCATTTATTGAAGTCAATTAAAATATTATAAAACTGTTGAGTGATAATTATTATACAAATTATATCTTAGTATTTTTAATTATAAAACAATAATTAAATAATTAAAGAAAAATTAATTTCTCACGATGTTATCAACATAATATATTGATCAATAAGGTAAGTTTTGTTCCAGGTAATGACTTACAAATTTGTGTTTAGTCAAATCTAACAGTTATAGCACATGCTGTCTAATTTAAAGATGATTAGAGTTGACTGACTAATCTGAATAGTGAATATATTATACATACATTTTCATGAGAGAGACGGATTGTGGTTGATATTTGATAATATTAGGTACCATGGTACCTTCAAAATTATAGCAAATACTTGAAAATAGTATTATAATAATTGTATAATCACTACAAGACGACATTCATTATAATAATAATATTTCAATTGAAATTTTAATATATGATCTAATGAATATTCACAGAAAATAAAATTTTACTTGTGCAACAAAATGTAAATTATTTGTATATTTTGTCTTACTTTTACGCATCAATTGAAATGAACAACGTTATGATGATACTTTTAAGTTGCTAGAAAAAATAACTAAAAATATATTTTTTTTTTAAAAAGTTTGAAGGAATGGTATTGTACATTTAGAACTACGTAGGTATCATCTATATTCACATTTTATTTATTCATTGAGTTATGGAGAAATGAAAAATACACGTGACGTCATTGAAGTGGACACCATTTGGTTGTATCTTAATAATATACTTGTGTAAAATGTGTCCACTACACATAATATTTAGGTGGAAACTTATTTAATAAATTAGGAATATTATAAATCCGCATACATATCGCATACAAATCATCGTCGGAGAAGATTTCGTAGCCTTATTCCCCGATTAAGAGGTGGTTTGACATTTTTCAGTTGGTGGTTCAACAAAAGTTAATACAACCTACCCACCTACCAATAAATAAAAAACGATCAATAATGTGTATTGTGATTTTACAATTATTGTTTTTTGTGTAGTTTGCTTAATATCTTGAATATCAACATTTTCTTTGATTTTAAACATGCAATTTTTGACAACAAGCTTTTTTTCTTATCACCAAAAAGCATAATTCATAACAAGTTGATGAAATAATTTTTTTTTTTTATGTGAACGAATTTGAGGTTTTTTTTAGTTTGAAAAAAATTTTCTGGATCTGAGCTCATTTCGTCGAAACATATTAATAAAATAGAAATTTGTTTCGTTGTATGTATATTAAAAAAATATTAATTTTATTTGTATCGTCAGGTTAAAAAATCAAATAAAGTCAAATAAAATCGTGACTAACCATAAAAAATAAATCAAATAAATTAAGTATTTAATTATGTATACGACATAACACTAGCAAAAAAAAAAAAAAAATAGTAAAAATTAATATATAATTTTACATATTTAGTAAAAATATATAAACATTCGTCAAACATTTTGAGTTTTATTCGAGATGGAAGTGGTGGATAATATTGTGTCTAGATATTCCATGATTATTATTTGTCTATTTCCAAATCTGAATTCAAATATACATTTTAGGTATTAATATATAAATATATTATAATTATCGCAGTATTACTAATATTAGTATTTACCGCTCCTTTGCAGTTTTTAATCTTGCTTCTAACGTTTTGTATTTTTTCCTTCTTTCTAGGAGTTTGATTACATTTTTTTTGGGCTAGAATATCAAGCTCAAAATGTTGCTGCTGATTTTTTAATTCTTTGATCAAAAAAAAATCGTAAGGTCTATTTCGAAGCTGAATATTCCGGCTTCTCCCGTGTGCCGTTTTTTATTTTAATAATATACGTAGTACGTACTCTAAAAGTTTTATAGGTGTAGTTTAAATTTTTTATGATCATGTAAAGTAAAATATAGGTACATACACTGTACATTACTTTGCACGTTTTTCTAAGAGTTGATTCCTAGGGCGTAGTGCCTACCCATCCAAGGTATGATGACTAAAAACCTAGAATTTTTGTGGAAAAATGGTATTAGGAAAAATAGGATTCGGCCAAATGGGATTTGTTATCAATCCATATATACAACTGGTTTTTTTGTCGGCCAAGCGGGGATTCGGTGAAATGGGATGAAACGAAAAATTGTTCATATTTTAAAACAGAACAAACTAGAGAAAAATATAAATTTAATATTATTTATAATAATATATAATATTATCAAATAAAAACTAAATATTATATAACATAACACACAATTTTATTCAAGTAAATGTACAGATACAATATACATTTTACATATTATACATTATTACTGCGGCATAGCCACAATTTATAATTATTTACGGGGTGATACAGTGAGGTCGAGTACATCTCTACGACGAAAAAGCAAAGTGAATATTATACGGCGCGTATGAAGTAAACGCGCGAAAACAGACGACCGCGACGCGGAAAAACCAACCACGCGGCGATGAGCCGGCGGCGCGGCGGTACAGTTAATTAAACACGCGCGGAAAGGACGACACGAGTGCTTTAACGGTGGGAGGAGGAAGAGGAGGCGTTTGGTGCCCAAATACTATCGTAATAAAACCATATTATAAACCCTATTCGTCTGCGCGGTCGATCGCACCACAACAGAACATATTATGCCTGACGAACCGCTTCGTCCGGTTCGTTCCACAGTGTACGGCGCGGACGTCTAGGCGTGACCGTGGTTACCGCCAGGTCCATCTTCGCATCACTACGAGGAAATTCAGGAGCGGCAAACGTTGCAAACGTTTGCAAACATTGCAAACGCCATGTTCCAGCGTTTGGTCTGTTTCGTTCTAGTAACCAGAACCGTGGTTGTTTTTGTTTATCACAATCGTTATCACAATTCACGACTTATCATGATTAATTTTTTTTTATGTCTTAAAACACGACCACGGTTAAACAAAATACCGCACTAAACCAAGCGCTCGCGAATTTCTACGTTTTCAACGTTTCAAGCGTTGGCGTTCGTTCTGCAAAGCGTTTGCCGCTCCAGAATTTCCTCTACGGCCACTGCTGGTTACCGTATCCGTTACCACAAGCCGGACTCCGGCTTCTACCAGTGGCAACGGCGACGAGACGGATAACGGCGTCTCGATCCAACAATCATGTTCTGCAGTGGCAGGTGGCATCAATATTAACACAGACGATTCGGCACGTGATGGCGAATCCGTCGAAACTGGCAACTCCGCATACGAACGAACGACAATCCAATTTCGGGAGCATTGCCCTAAACATTTTCACGCACGGCCATATTAGGTAAAGACATAGATCTCTTGTTCACCGGCAAACTATGGACATCGCTGCTTTCCGACGGTTTCAGCATATTTGAACTGTGATCGTCGACAACCGGTACCATCAAGTCGGGCTTGGATTTCCAACCAACCTCTGTACGTGCTTCGGCCGTGGAATTTGTCAGTAAGTCCATATTAGGTAAAGATAATATAGATCTCATGTTCACCGGCAAACTATAGAAACCACAACTCTCGAGCGGTTTTGGTCTATTCGTCAAAAATCATTTGCATCGTTTCAGTCATGGATAGCAACTTGATATCTAACGACTTCTTGTTATGATCGGCAATATTTGACATATTGAAATTTGATGATGTACGTGGAATAAATATATTATACGGAAATTCGATTTTAACTTTTATACCGTAGTCATTAGCAATTATTCGAGATTTTCGTAACAAATAAGTGATTACTGTAACACAGACACGAATTATAGATTTTCCAAACACTTAATATGCACTTGGCAACAAGATGTTTGTTATTTCTGAATGTATCTAAATTTTTTATCATATGCTATACGGTATAACAATTATTTATTAAATTCTTATTTTTAAGGTTCCGTACGTTTCCCTACGGAAGCCTATTACTTTCGCTCGGCTGTCCGTCCGTTTGTCTGTCACCAGGCTGTATCTCATGAACCATGAAAGTTAGAAAGTTGAAAATTTCACAGATTATGTATTTCCGTGGATGCTATAAAAACAAATACTAAAAAAACGAGAGAGGAGCAACCCCGGTAGGTGCTAAAATGGGAATTTTGAGATTTCAGATCGAAATTTTTGTTTATAAATGATTGCCATGAGTGACGTATAAAATGATTCGTTCTATAAATTTCAATACAAAATTATAGTGAATTGTTTTAAGTCGTTGCCACGGGCACAAACAAACCATTTATCTTATAAATTTTGTTTATTTTGTAATTATTTAGTAGTAAATAAAAATTTATTAATACATTTAATAAAAACGTGATGGATTTCGGAAACATCAATTTCGATTTCAATTACTTGGTACGGAACCCTTTGTGCACGAGTCCGACTCGCACTTGGCCTGCTTTTTTTTTAGTTATACCGCTCGAGTATAAACCTAAAAGTTATTTTATTATTTAGGGGGGAGGGGGGTTGATGAGATGGATTGGTATTTGTTCATAATGGATTTCCGCCTATGCGACCTGCGTGTTTCACGAAAGAAATTATTACATCTTATGTGATACGATATTCGAGTAGGTAGGTATTATCGCGGGCAAGCTTCGCCGGGACGGGCTCGTGGACAATTTTGTAAACGTGTTTTCCCCCGAAGGCCGATGGTGGGTTGTACAGGAATAGAGGACTTTGATCGAAGCTCGGATTAATATCTCTAGGTGAGGTGGGTTGGACCAGGTAACCGAACTTGGTTGTGGGCCATCAAAGAATATAGTCCTGCGATCCTTTTTGCGTTTAAAAATTATAGTATTGGCCATGCATAGCTTTAAAATCACTCACTGTAATCAAGAAAAAACAATATCATAATTTATATCGCCATTGGTTAATTTTATACATATATTATCAATGATATTATTCTCACATAATTTAAACCAAATTTCTAAAATGTATACGCATTTATGTGTCTGCTGGCTTAATTAATGTTGACTAAATTAGGGCTGGTGGTATTTTCGGTAATACCGTATATCTACTTTTATTACTTATTATTTTTATATTATCGTGAAGATATAATATAATAGCCCTATCCTAGGTTGGAAACTTGGAATTACTAACAAATTTGCTGAGGTACGATATTTCCGGTAATACAGTAGATACCGGTAATAAACAAATACCAGATACCGGTATCAACATTTGAAATATCGCCAGCCCTGCCTGATGAGTCATCAGTGATGACATGATAAATATCTAATAAATAATTTAAGATCTCGATAAATACGTTACTGTGTTTTCGAACATGGCCGATCGTGGTAGAAGGCAGTGAGTGGAGGCGAATGTTAATGCGTAAGTTTAGAAGACCATATGAAATACTAATTGCACTAACATAGAAGTGTTGTAGGACCCTATCTAGTTAGTATTATAGATATCTGTGTATTACGCACGTAACAAAATTGACACTTTTGCCGAGATAAAACAACACGGATATATTGGGTTACTGTTACATATTGTGCGGTTATTATCGATCGAGCAAAGACTGTGCACCAATTTTATCTAGCTATGAATTATAAAGTATGATGACACGGCGTTGGGAGTGGCCACACGCGTAACGACGACCGAAGACGACAAACCATGGTCGACAATAAGCGTAACAATAAATTACGAACTGCGCATGCGTGGCTGCATTACTGCAGTATTATACGATACCATGCCTACAAATAAGGTTACTTGCACCACGCGGTTCTACAAGGCTCAACAGCCCAAACTGACGGGAAGCTTATGAACATGACCAACATTTACAGTTCACTTAAAAATCTGGTTTGCCGAAACAACGCGTTCGACTCTATTATCTGACTCCGATGTATTCTTCTTTTACGACAATAATCCTTGTACAACAATTTATATTGACTAAAATGTTCTGAGTACCCAAAAATGGTCTTAAAAGTTGAAAATATCATAAAATAATGCATATACATTTTTAAATTATTTAGTCTCACTTAGAATACATTTCCCACTTGAGTTACGTTTTAAAACATCAGAAAAAAATGCCATTGCATCAAAATCCTAGACCAGGTTTAAGAAATTTTAGAATAAAATAGCGATATACTTAATAATATAATTATGTAAAAAGTTTAACTGTCATGGTTAAGTAGATGATCGATAATATTGTAAATATGATAAGAAAAAAATACCAAACTAAGGTCACAGTAATATTTTCAGAAAACTCTAGAACATTTTTGTTCTTATTATCCTTAATTTGCTGCTTAGAGATATCAGATATGAAATTGTCTTAACCAGTGACTAGGATTTGTATAGTATGATCAAAACTTTATTTAAAAGACTACCTAGGTCCTAGATAATACATTAATGTGAATTGTAAAAAATGTATATTTCTTAAAGACAATTGTTGGCGTAAATCCCTACTGATTATTAATATATTCTTGGAACAAAGAAAATATTAAAACGACGACAATTAAATATTATTATAGTATAAAGGTACTGATAATTGTATTATATTACTATACATGCCGCATTGCCGCTTAAGATTTTATAATAGTCACATAATATTGATTCGTTCCACGTAGAAACAAAATATTGTCGAAAGATTATTATAGGATATTTAAAGTAGGTACTTATAATGTATTGTATCAGGGTAGGAATTGGTATGCATAAAAATGGTGGTTCCCAAAACTGCTACTGGCTAGGTTAATTAAACAAAAAAGGGACTGGAATGTTCAGTACTTATATAGTATATATCATAAAGTTGGCGTGCGGGGCATCCGTATAATAAGTCATGTTGTCGTTAACAGGTTTTTCGAGTTGTGAAAACTTTTGTTGCCGAGTGTAAAACTTGTCCAATTTATTTTCAGCTCGGTATTGTACTGGTAAAATTCCGATTCCGGGACGTTAATTTCGCAGCATTGCGAATAATAAAGAAACCACAGTCGGCGCGGCGACGAGGTTGCTGCGTTCGAGAGGGTCAAAAATGAACTATATTCTAACTAGGTGTGCAGGGTACCTACCTACATATTATTATTATAACATAACTCGAACACAGGCAGCGAAGTGTTGGGCACTGTCGTCGGGTCACCGGTGCGAGAGGGTCTTTAGAAATCTTAGAATGCCGAGAATACAAATACTATACATAGCGAGATCTATATATTGTAAATAACGCTACTGCTGTAACAATACTGTTAAATAACATTATAAATCGCATCGAAATGTTTCTATTAGAAAATAGTTTCCGACATAATGCCGTATTATTGTATTGATCTCGTGATGTGAATGCACCTATTATATATAATTATTAATTTTATGCCACGGTTGTAATCAAGAACACAATAAATGCAGCTTAATCAGAATAAGAGGTACAACGACTTTATTGTAATTAATTTTATTATAATATCATATATTTTTAATTATAATTTACAAGAAAAGCGGTAACGGAATGTTGTTGGAATGAAAATGCTGGAACTACAATTTAATAATTATGATTTTCGTACCAGGAAAAAATTTCGATATTTGATTTTAGGTAGTAGGTAGCTACGTATAGAATGTTTAATGATAAATGATGTTCCACTATATTTCAAACAGTGTGAAATATGGAATTACTCGGTATTTAAAAAAAAAAAAATTAATAAACCATAACACTGTCGAATAATATTCAGAGCAATATTAAAATGTACGAACAGAGACAAATTGACGCAGCCTTTCGGACGCTAATAATAATAATAATAATAATAATATTGACAATTATATTTATGGGGCTTGGTGTGGCTAGGGGGTTGGCTTTAGTCAATATGTTGATATTATGTACAGAAATGTTCAACTGTCCAAATTATACTTATAATATAACATTATACCCATATTCTATAATAATTTATAGTATATATCGCTACCTATATTATATTATTCTGTTAAGAAAGAAAAAGTAATGGACCGGTTACAAAACGCATTGCATTTTCTTTGTTATCCTGAAAATATTATTTAAAATATAATTATAAAATAATTATTATTATATAATGTTTAAAACTAGTTTTTGTTTTATTAACGTTTGTATTTTGTACCGACCATTTGGGCATTAATTGCTAAATAATAATAATTTACTCCACCCTGGACCATTCTCAACAGATACAAAATGGATTTGATGGGGGAGATGATACGAAAATTAATTTGATCATAGCTGCGACCACGGAGATTGTCAACGATGTGTTAGAGCAGGTTCGTATGATTTTGGAGTTGAGCGATCCCTCGATGCGACGTACAGTAGATATTAGCTTGGTTGAAAGAGATAGCGCGATTATTAATAGATCATTAGACATTTTACCTAACGGGCTGTTGGATGAGATTGTATATTGAGCTGTGGAATTGAGTCAGTACCATTCATCTGAGTCAGGGGTTTCAGACGACAACCACGACGATGACAATGCAGAAGGCGTCCTACACCTGTCACGCTTAGCTGTGGTTCAGTTTGATTCCACTAGGGAACTGGTAGTAGTGAGCACTAGGTATTTTAATGGAGATCGGGCGTCCCTGGACACAGGAGTGGTAAGTGTAGCTAGCGCAGATCAGGTCAACTGAACAGGCGTAAACCTTCACGAGAAGCGTCACACAATCGAACTAACGCCTATGATACCACTCCGGATCGGATTCCAGGTACCCGAAGAGTCCCTGACTTCATCTGACAATGATGAATAAAATGTGGGTATCCGAACGGAAGCAGATGTGGTCTTTGGAATTGCAGCCAAATAATGCATCAGACGAAAGGTAATTGTGGCCATCCGCGGATGAGGAGGCGTCGATGGTCGTTTTAGTTGGTACCAATGAGGCTGTAAGCGATATGGAGAAAGTGGTAAGAGCCGACGCCAAAAAAATGTAGGTCGCTCCTGTCGGAACTTGGGAGGCGTGTCCTGAGTGTGGACAGAAAGTTGTGTTTCTGCGGCGGCAGCGGTCAACGTGTACGGCGGTGAGCTATGGTCACACCATTGGAATGAATAAATTATTTTAAAAGTTTAGTGTGTGCAAATACGACACCATGGAAGCCGTTTATACATGGATACCATGTATTATCGTTTGCACGTGATTTTATGAGAATGACGATACAGACATTAACGCTCAGAGGAAGATACGATACGTTGTAGATATAGTGTTTGTGTCCACTACAGGTGGCTCCATTCCCGGAAGCTGTGGTTAGCAAGTGAAAATAATTTTGTAAAAAATAACCACCACTTCCGGTCGTATTCTGTGTACATATCTACGAATACCGTTGCGATTTTTGAATATCCATGCGTTCACACGTTCATTTATACCAGACCGTCAAATATTATATTATAACCATTTGTTCTTGTGTCTGCCTCTTGGTAAATATACAAAATATACCATTGTTCGACTTGGAGGTTTAATTAATATTAAAATAGAATAAGTAAATTTGTAAACTACTCTACAAACGTTTTGGTCCAAAACTTCATTCAAACGAAATCCCTATGGCTTTACGAGTATAATGTTTTCATCTCACTTGCATAAGGGAACTCCACTTAAAGGCTCAGTCGTTAGTGTGAGAGACAATTTCCTAACAACGAATTGATGCGATTCCACGAAAAATGAAAAGTTATTTATCCAATTTAACTAAAAAGCTTTGTATACATTATGGTTTCTTCAAAAATTTAAATTATACCAGCAAAGTTGCGTATAGGTGGTATATAGTGCATTTTGAAATGAATATTTATCAAACATAATACAACGATCTTGAAACTAATTATTCATTTCTACATTCCGTTGACTTTGTATTATAGCCGTGTTAAAAATTGTTTTCATCTCTGAACCACTATTATATTTATAGTTTGCTATGTATGTTCACGTTTTCTTACGAATAACTTATTGATAACAATCAAAATCAACAGAAAACTACCGTCCTGATTTGTGTTTTATATAAGTAGAAATATCATAGTTTTTATGGCGCTATCCCGGTATTCATATATGCGTTTTTTATGAGCTAATTTCCGATCCACATCAGACATAATTTTACGAGTCTCGAGACAAAGCGTTTTCATTTGTAGATTCATTATTTTTAAGTCGTTTTAATTTGTAACTATTCTTATCAATCATTATTTGTTCATTATTATTGTGTTCTGCTGAGCTGTTTAGGTATGAATCTTATAAATTATTTTAATGTCCTTTGGGACGTTAAATAAATAATTGGTTATCTGCGCTCGTTAGGTAGATGTAGGTAGGTAGTTAAACTATCTACT
>NC_042494.1:2205613-2206474 GCF_005508785.2 Acyrthosiphon pisum
TTTTTTTTTTATTTTTTTTTTATTTTTTTTTGTGTCTGTCTATCACGTTTTAGGACAGTAAAAGTGCTTGGATTTTCTTCAACAGTACCTTTTCTGATAGGAAAGTGAATCTAGTTGGTACTTTGGGGGGTCAAAAGTAAAATTTTTCCAATAGTTTTCAAACGCGCCGTGAAAAACAAAAGAAAAATTAAGGAAAAACGGGAATTTTTACGCAAAATCTGTTTTCGAGAAAATCGATTTTGGTTTTTGGTGTAACTTTAAAACAAATGACCGTAGATATATGAAATTTTGACTGAATGTTTATCTTAGCATTTTCTATACACCATAACATTTTCAAAATATTTTGATTTATTTTGAGCTCTTTACGGACATTTTCATTTTCCATTTTTTTTTAGTTTTTTTTCTAAAAATATCAATAAAATTTTATTTGTTGGATAAAAAAGCTTGAAAATTTAATAGAAGGCTCCTAGTATATTGTTTCAAAGGCAGATGAAAAATATTAAAAATCGTTAGTCACAGTTTTTTTTTATAAACATTTAAAGTTCAAAAAATGACAAAATATGGAAAAATCACGAAAATTTGCAAATTATTTCGAGTTTGAAATTCATAAAAATTTTTCTTTTTAAATCTAAGATATGAAAATGTAATACAAGATTCCTTATAAGATTGTCTACCTTTATCAAACAAAAAATATCTATAAGAAGTCAAATTAAATTTTTATGATCGTTTGAAATTCAAATTTTTACAACAATGGATATTCACTCGATTTCTCATGTAGCGATTTCCTTATTTTGTGTAATTCAAAACGAATAACTGCAGATACATGAAAATTTTACTGAATGTTTATATTAGCATTTCCTA
>NC_042494.1:2206847-2207849 GCF_005508785.2 Acyrthosiphon pisum
TGTATCAAATTTTAATTTTAAAAATTATTTTGTACTTAAAAATTTATAAAATGTTCAATTTTTGTATCTAAGAATTAAAAATTTAAAACAAGATTCCACGTAAGTAATTAATTCTGTTACCAAAAAATCTAAAATATACATTTAAAAAGTTTATTTTTATAGTCATTTTAAGTACAAATTTGGACGAAATTACATATTAAAAACCTAGGATAACTCTTTTAGTTATTTTGTTGTGATTGTATAATATTAATCGTGGGTACTTGAAACTTCTAAAGTATACTATTATATATCTATGATTTTACCACGGTTTTTTGTTGATGTATAACGCGTTATAACTTATAAGTACCTAATAGATATTATGATATGATTAATTTGGAATTTATTATAGGTACCTATTATAGGTCAATTTTTTAGTCTAATACATAGACTGATATACCGTCTCCGCTCAGAATCGTTTTTCTTATACAGTGATATTATATCATTGAATTCAAATTTAATACTGTCCATTATACAGTGACCCACTTCTAACCTACTGTACAGCAGAGCGACATCCACTTACCCACCTTTTTTTATTTTTTTTTGTGTCTGTCATCACCTTTTAGGACAGTAAAATTGCTTGGATTTTCTTCAACAATACATTTTCTGATAGGAAATTGAATCTAGTTGGTACTTTGGGGGGTCAAAAGTAAAATTTTTCCAATTGTTTTCAAAAGCGCCGTGAAAAACAAAAGAAAAATTAAGGAAAAACGGGAATTTTTACGCAAAATCTGTTTTCGAGAAAATTGATTTTGGT
Organism: Acyrthosiphon pisum; assembly: GCF_005508785.2. NCBI lineage: Eukaryota > Metazoa > Arthropoda > Insecta > Hemiptera > Aphididae > Acyrthosiphon > Acyrthosiphon pisum. Next base: position 2,207,641 of record NC_042494.1, read on the forward strand.
TTTTGGTGTAACTTTAAAACGAACGATTGTAGATACATGCAATTCTCACTGGTTGTTCATATTTCCATTTTCTATAAATGATAAAATTTTCAAAATATTTTGATTTGTTTTGAGCTGTTTACGGACAATTTTAGTTTCCAATTTACTTAGTTTTTATTTCTATGAATGTCAATAAAACTTTATTTGTAGAGGGAAAATACTTGAAAATT
>NC_042494.1:2208598-2209192 GCF_005508785.2 Acyrthosiphon pisum
TACAATAGCAGTTGAAAAAATATTAAAAATACATAGGCACAATTATTTTTTATAAGCATTGAAGTTGAATTTTGACAAAATTTAACAAATTTAAAATTTAATAATTATTTTGTAGTTCAAAAATTATAAAATGTTCAACTTTTATATCTAAGGATTGAAAATTTAAAACAAGATTCCACATTTCCACGTAAATATTTAACTCTGTTACCAAAAATTCTAAGAAATACATAAGCACAGTTTATTTTTATAGTCATTTTAAGTTCAAATTTGGACGAAATTACATATTAAAAAACCTGGAATAACTATTTTAGTTATTTTGTAGTGGTTGTATAATATTATTTGTGGGTACTTGAAACTTCTAAAGTATACTATTATATATCTATGATAGTACGACGGTCTGTTGTTGATGTATAACGCGTTACCTAATGGATATTGTGATATGATTAATTTGGAATTTATTATTGATACCTATTATAGGTAAATTTTTTTTTAATACTATAAATAAGTATACCTATAATAGGTATGTCTAATACCTAGACTGACAAACCGTCTCCGCTCAGAATCGTTTTTCTTATACAGTGATATTATATCATT
>NC_042494.1:2209292-2220243 GCF_005508785.2 Acyrthosiphon pisum
GCTTCTCCCGTGTGCCGTTTTTTATTTTAATAATATACGTAGTACGTACTCTAAAAGTTTTATAGGTGTAGTTTAAATTTTTAATGATCATGTAAAATAAAATATAGGTACATACACTGTACATTACTTTGCACGTTTTTCTAAGAGTTGATTCCTAGGGCGTAGTGCCTACCCATCCAAGGTATGATGACTAAAAACCTAGAATTTTTGTGGAAAAATGGTATTAGGAAAAATAGGATTCGGCCAAATGGGATTTGTTATCAATCCATATATACAACTGGTTTTTTTGTCGGCCAAGCGGGGATTCGGTGAAATGGGGTGAAACGAAAAATTTTTCATATTTTAAAACAGAACAAACTAGAGAAAAATATAAATTTAATATTATTTATAATAATTTATAATATTATCAAATAAAAACTAAATATTATATAACATAACTCACAATTTTATTCAAGTAAATTTACAGATACAATATACATTTTACATATTATACATTATTACTGCAGCATAGCCACAATTTATAATTATTTACGGGGTGATACAGTGAGGTCGAGTACATCTCTACGACGAAAAAGCAAAGTGAATATTATACGGTGCGTATGAAGTAAACGCGCGAAAACAGACGACCGCGACGCGGAAAAACCAACCACGCGGCGAAGAGCCGGCGGCGCGGCGGTACAGTTAATTAAACACGCGCGGAAAGGACGACACGAGTGCTTTAACGGTGGGAGGAGGAAGAGGAGGCGTTTGGTGCCCAAATACTATCGTAATAAAACCATATTATAAACTCTATTCGTCTACGCGGTCGATCGCACCACAACAGAACATATTATGTCTGACGAACCGCTTCGTCCGGTTCCACAGTGTACGGCGCGGACGTCTAGGCGTGACCGTGGTTACCGCCAGGTCCATCTTCGCATCACTACGAGGAAATAGCGGCAAACGTTGCAAACGTTTGCAAACATTGCAAACGCCATGTTCCAGCGTTTGGTCTGTTTTGTTCTAGTAACCAGAACCGTGGTTGTTTTTGTTTATCACAATCGTTATCACAATTTACGACTTATCATGATTAATTTTTTTTTATGTCTTAAAACACAACCACGGTTAAACAAAATACCGCACTAAACCAAGCGCTCGCGAATTTCTACGTTTTCAACGTTTCAAGCGTTGGCGTTCGTTCTGCAAAGCGTTTGCCGCTCCAGAATTTCCTCTACGGCCACTGCTGGTTACCATATCCGTTACCACAAGCCGGACTCCGGCTTCTACCAGTGGCAACGGCGATGAGACGGATAACGGCGTCTCGATCCAACAGTCATGTTCTGCAGTGGCAGGTGGCATCAATATTAACACAGACGATTCGGCACGTGATGGCGAGTCCGTCGAAACTGGCAACTTCGCGTACGTAACGAACGACAATCCAATTTCGGGAGCATTGCCCTAGGAATTTTCACGCACGGCCATATTAGGTAAAGACATAGATCTCTTGTTCACCGGCAAACTATGGACATCGCTGCTTTCCGACGGTTTCAGCATATTTGAACTGTGATCGTCGACAACCGGTACCATCAAGTCGGGCTTGGATTTCCAACCAACCTCTGTACGTGCTTCGGCCGTGGAATTTGTCAGTAAGTTCATATTAGGTAAAGATAATATAGATCTCATGTTCACCGGCAAACTATAGAAACCACAACTCTCGAGTGGTTTTGGTCTATTCGTCAAAAACCATTTGCATCGTTTCAGTCCTGGATAGCAACTTGATATCTAACGACTTCTTGTTATGATCGGCAATATTTGACATATTGAAATTTGATGATGTACGTGGAATAAATATATTATACGGAAATTTGATTTTAACTTTTATACCGTAGTCATTAGCAATTATTCGAGATTTTCGTAACAAATAAATGATTACTGTAACACAGACACGAATTATAGATTTTCCAAACACTTAATATGCACTTGGCAACAAGATGTTTGTTATTTCTGAATGTATCTAAATTTTTTATCATAATATGCTATACGGTATAACAACTATTTATTAAATTCTTATTTTTAAGGTTCCGTACGTTTCCCTACGGAAGCCTATTACTTTCGCTCGGCTGTCCGTCCGTTTGTCTGTCACCAGGCTGTATCTCATGAACCATGAAAGTTAGAAAGTTGAAAATTTCACAGATTATGTATTTCCGTGGATGCTATAAAAACAAATACTAAAAAAAAGGGAGAGGAGCAACCCCGGTAGGTGCTAAAATGGGAATTTTGAGATTTCAGATTGAAATTTTTGTTTATAAATGGTTGCCATGAGTGACGTATAAAATGATTCGTTCTATAAATTTCAATACAAAATTATAGTGAATTGTTTTAAGTCGTTGCCACGGGCACAAACAAACCATTTATCTTATAAATTTTGTTTATTTTATAATTATTTAGTAGTAAATAAAAATGTATTAATACATTTAATAAAAACGTGATGGATTTCGGAAACATCAATTTCGATTTCAATTACTTGGTACGGAACCCTTCGTGCGCGAGTCCGACTCGCACTTGGCCGGCTTTTTTTTAGTTATACCGCTCAAGTATAAACCTAAAAGTTATTTTATTATTTAGGGGGGAGGGGGTTGATGAGTTGGATTGGTATTTGTTCATAATGGATTTCCGCCTATGCGACCTGCGTGTTTCACGAAAGAAATTATTACATCTTATGTGATACGATATACGAGTAGGTAGGTATTATCGCGGGCAAGCTTCGCCGGGACGGGCTTGTGGACAATTTTGTAAACGTGTTTTCCCCCGAAGGCCGATGGTGGGTTGTACAGGAATAGAGGACTTTGATCGAAGCTCGGATTAATATCTCTAGGTGAGGTGGGTTGGACCAGGTAACCGAACTTGGTTGTGGGCCATCAAAGAATATAGTCCTGCGATCCTTTTTGCGTTTGAAAATTATAGTATTGGCCATGCATAGCTTTAAAATCACTCACTGTAATCAAGAAAAAACAATATCATAATTTATATCGCCATTGGTTAATTTTATACATATATTATCAATGATATTATTCTCACATAATTTAAACCAAATTTCTAAAATGTATACGCATTTATGTGTCTGCTGGCTTAATTAATGTTGACTAAATTAGGGCTGGTGGTATTTTCGGTAATACCGTATATCTACTTTTATTACTTATTATTTTTATATAATCGTGAAGATATAGTATAATAGCCCTATCCTAGGTTGGAAACTTGGAATCACTAACAAATTTGCTGAGGTACGATATTTCCGGTAATACAGTAGATACCGGTAATAAACAAATACCGGATACCAGTATCAACATTTGAAATACCGCCAGCCCTGCCTGATGACATGATAAATATCTAATAAATAATTTAAGATCTCGATAAATACGTTACTGTGTTTTCGAATATGGCCGATCGTGGTAGAAGGCAGTGGGTGGAGGCGAATGTTAATGCGTAAGTTTAGAAGACCATATGAAATACTAATTACACTAACATAGAAGTGTTGTAGGACCCTATCTAGTTAGTATTATAGATATCTGTGTATTACGCACGTAACAAAATTGACACTTTTGCCGAGCTAAAACAACACGGATACATTGGGTTACTGTTACATATTGTGCGGTTATTATCGATCGAGCAAAGACTGTGCACCAATTTTATCTAGCTATGAATTATAAAGTATGATGACACGGCGTTGGGAGTGGCCACACGCGTAGCGACGACCGAAGACGACAAACCATGGTCGACAATAAGCGTAACAATAAATTACGAACTGCGCATGCGTGGCTGCATTACTGCAGTATTATACGATACCATGCCTACAAATAAGGTTACTTGCACCACGCGGTTCTACAAGGCTCAACAGCCCAAACTGACGGGAAGCTTATGAACATGACCAACATTTACAGTTCACTTAAAAATCTGGTTTGCCGAAACAACGCGTTCGACTCTATTATCTGACTCCGATGTATTCTTCTTTTACGACAATAATCCTTGTACAACAATTTATATTGACTAAAATGTTCTGAGTACCCAAAAATGGTCTTAAAAGTTGAAAATATCATAAAATAATGCATATACATTTTTAAATTATTTAGTCTCACTTAGAATACATTTCCCACTTGAGTTACGTTTTAAAACATCAGAAAAAAATGCCATTGCATCAAAATCCTAGACCAGGTTTAAGAAATTTTAGAATAAAATAGCGATATACTTAATAATATAATTATGTAAAAAGTTTAACTGTCATAGTTAAGTAGATGATCGATAATATTGTAAATATGATAAGAAAAAAATACCAAACTAAGGTCACAGTAATATTTTCAGAAAACTCTAGAACATTTTTGTTCTTATTATCCTTAATTTGCTGCTTAGAGATATCAGATATGAAAATGTCTTAACCAGTGACTAGGATTTGTATAGTATGATCAAAACTTTATTTAAAAGACTACCTAGGTCCTAGATAATACATTAATGTGAATTGTAAAAAATGTATATTTCTTAAAGACAATTGGTTGGCGTAAATCCCTACTGATTATTAATATATTCTTTGAACAAAGAAAATATTAAAACGACGACAATTAAATATTATTATAGTATAAAGGTACTGATAATTGTATTATATTACTATACATGCCGCATTGCCGCTTAAGATTTTATAATAGTCACATAATATTGATTCGTTCCACGTAGAAACAAAATATTGTCGAAAGATTATTATAGGATATTTAAAGTAGGTACTTATAATGTATTGTATCAGGGTAGGAATTGGTATGCATAAAAATGGTGGTTCCCAAAACTGCTACTGGCTAGGTTAATTAAACAAAAAAGGGACTGGAATGTTCAGTACTTATATAGTATATATCATAAAGTTGGCGTGCGGGGCATCCGTATAATAAGTCATGTTGTCGTTAACAGGTTTTTCGAGTTGTGAAAACTTTTGTTGCCGAGTGTAAAACTTGTCCAATTTATTTTCAGCTCGGTATTGTACTGGTAAAATTCCGATTCCGGGACGTTAATTTCGCAGCATTGCGAATAATAAAGAAACCACAGTCGGCGCGGCGACGAGGTTGCTGCGTTCGAGAGGGTCAAAAATGAACTATATTCTAACTAGGTGTGCAGGGTACCTACCTACATATTATTATTATAACATAACTCGAACACAGGCAGCGAAGTGTTGGGCACTGTCGTCGGGTCACCGGTGCGAGAGGGTCTTTAGAAATCTTAGAATGCCGAGAATACAAATACTATACATAGCGAGATCTATATATTGTAAATAACGCTACTGCTGTAACAATACTGTTAAATAACATTATAAATCGCATCGAAATGTTTCTATTAGAAAATAGTTTCCGACATAATGCCGTATTATTGTATTGATCTCGTGATGTGAATGCACCTATATATAATTATTAATTTTATGCCACGGTTGTAATCAAGAACACGATAACTGCAGCTTAATCAGAATAAGAGGTACAACGATTTTATTGTAATTCATTTTATTATAATATCATATATTTTTAATTATAATTTACAAGAAAAACGGTAACGGAATGTTGTTGGAATGAAAATGCTGGAACTACAATTTAATAATTATGATTTTCGTACCAGGAAAAAATTCGATATTTGATTTTAGGTAGTAGGTAGCTACGTATAGAATGTTTAATGATAAATGATGTTCCACTATATTTCAAACAGTGTGAAATATGGAATTACTCGGTATTTAAAAAAAAAAAAATTAATAAACCATAACACTGTCGAATAATATTCAGAGCAATATTAAAATGTACGAACAGAGACAAATTGATGCAGCCTTTCGGACGCTAATAATAATAATAATAATAATAATATTGACAATTATATTTATGGGGCTTGGTGTGGCTAGGGGGTTGGCTTTAGTCAATATGTTGATATTATGTACAGAAATGTTCAACTGTCCAAATTATACTTATATAATATAACATTATACCCATATTCTATAATAATTTATAGTATATATCGCTACCTATATTATATTATTCTGTTAAGAAAGAAAAAGTAATGGACCGGTTACAAAACGCATTGCATTTTCTTTGTTATCCTGAAAATATTATTTAAAATATAATTATAAAATAATTATTATTATATAATGTTTAAAACTAGTTTTTGTTTTATTAACGTTTGTATTTTGTACCGACCATTTGGGCATTAATTGCTAAATAATAATAATTTACTCCACCCTGGACCATTCTCAACAGATACAAAATGGATTTGATGGGGGAGATGATACGAAAATTAATTTGATCATAGCTGCGACCACGGAGATTGTCAACGATGTGTTAGAGCAGGTTCGTATGATTTTGGAGTTGAGCGATCCCTCGATGCGACGTACAGTAGATATTAGCTTGGTTGAAAGAGATAGCGCGATTATTAATAGATCATTAGACATTTTACCTAACGGGCTGTTGGATGAGATTGTATATTGAGCTGTGGAATTGAGTCAGTACCATTCATCTGAGTCAGGGGTTTCAGACGACAACCACGACGATGACAATGCAGAAGGCGTCCTACACCTGTCACGCTTAGCTGTGGTTCAGTTTGATTCCACTAGGGAACTGGTAGTAGTGAGCACTAGGTATTTTAATGGAGATCGGGCGTCCCTGGACACAGGAGTGGTAAGTGTAGCTAGCGCAGATCAGGTCAACTGAACAGGCGTAAACCTTCAGGAGAAGCGTCACACAATCGAACTAACGCCCATGATACCACTCCGGATCGGATTCCAGGTACCCGAAGAGTCCCTGACTTCATCTGACAATGATGAATAAAATGTGGGTATCCGAACGGAAGCAGATGTGGCCTTTGGAATTGCAGCCAAATAATGCATCCGACGAAAGGTAATTGTGGCCATCCGCGGACGAGGAGGCATCGATGGTCGTTTTAGGTGGTACCAATGAGGCTGTAAGCGATATGGAGAAAGTGGTCAGAGCCGACGCCAAAAAAATGTAGGTCGCTCCTGTCGGAACTTGGGAGGCGTGTCCTGAGTGTGGACAGAAAGTTGTGTTTCTGCGGCGGCAGCGGTCAACGTGTACGGCGGTGAGCTATGGTCACACCATTGGAATGAATAAATTATTTTAAAAGTTTAGTGTGTGCAAATACGACACCATGGAAGCCGTTTATACATGGATACCATGTATTATCGTTTGCACGTGATTTTATGAGAATGACGATACAGACATTAACGCTCAGAGGAAGATACGATACGTTGTAGATATAGTGTTTGTGTCCACTACAGGTGGCTCCATTCCCGGAAGCTGTGGTTAGCAAGTGAAAATAATTTTGTAAAAAATAACCACCACTTCCGGTCGTATTCTGTGTACATATCTACGAATACCGTTGCGATTTTTGAATATCCATGCGTTCACACGTCCATTTATACCAGACCGTCAAATATTATATTATAACCATTTGTTCTTGTGTCTGCCTCTTGGTAAATATACAAAATATACCATTGTTCGACTTGGAGGTTTAATTAATATTAAAATAGAATAAGTAAATTTGTAAACTACTCTACAAACGTTTTGGTCCAAAACTTCATTCAAACGAAATCCCTATGGCTTTACGAGTATAATGTTTTCATCTCACTTGCATAAGGGAACTCCACTTAAAGGCTCAGTCGTTAGTGTGAGAGACAATTTCCTAACAACGAATTGATGCGATTCCACGAAAAATGAAAAGTTATTTATCCAATTTAACTAAAAAGCTTTGTATACATTATGGTTTCTTCAAAAATTTAAATTATACCAGCAAAGTTGCGTATAGGTGGTATATAGTGCATTTTGAAATGAATATTTATCAAACATAATACAACGATCTTGAAACTAATTATTCATTTCTACATTCCGTTGACTTTGTATTATAGCCGTGTTAAAAATTGTTTTCATCTCTGAACCACTATTATATTTATGGTTTGCTATGTATGTTCACGTTTTCTTACGAATAACTTATTGATAACAATTAAAATCAGCAGAAAACTACCGTCCTGATTTGTGTTTTATATAAGTAGAAATATCATAGTTTTTATGGCGCTATCCCGGTATTCATATATGCGTTTTTTATGAGCTAATTTCCGAACCACATCTGACATAATTTTACGAGTCTCGAGACAAAGCGTTTTCATTTGTAGATTCATTATTTTTAAGTCATTTTAATTTGTAACTATTCTTATCAATCATTATTTGTTCATTATTATTGTGTTCTGCTGAGCTGTTTAGGTATGAATCTTATAAATTATTTTAATGTCCTTTGGGACGTTAAATAAATAATTGGTTATCTGCGCTCGTTAGGTAGATGTAGGTAGGTAGTTAAACTATCTACTAATAATAATTAATGCTAGTTTGATTATAACGGTAAATCTTAAAGAGAAGCAAAGATAAAATGCATAATCCAATATCAAAGGATTAATAAATAGGTACCTATAATATAAAATATATTTTGGTGTAGAAGACGATTTCCAAACCACTTTTCTAATTAGTAGAAACAATAATTGGTTGAAAGGGTTCGTTGTATCCAAAGTCAGTAATCCACGACGGCTGTTATTAAGGTCAAGTTTAATGAAAAACGCATTTCGTAAACACAGTTGTTGTAGGTATAATAATTTATCTTTTCAGGGTAGAAGGGATTTAATATGTTTTTGAACGCGTGTTTCGGACCAAAGCTTAAATTAAACAAGATTTTGGTCGTTATTTCTCCCTCTCTTTTCAAGTCCTTGCCTCATACTATCGTCCACTTTAAATTAGATCAGGAACGTCGTTAATCGGATCTAGTGTATACACGTACTGAAAACTCACATTAAGTTACAATATGTTCCAACAATATAAATAATAACCAAGTAAAATAATAACAGTAAAATGATATTTTGAAGAATATATTTATAGGAATTTATCATAATTTAACAAGTAGGTACCTATATTTTGTAGAAACTGGTTAGAAAGCTTATAAATTATTTAAAAATATTGTCATATACCATTTTATCGCTGGGAGATGTTTTTATTTTATTTTTAATGATCTAACATTACTACATCTAACTTATGATACAGTTTTAAGCAATTTTAAAACAGAGACTACCCATAATGTAACGTTTAAATAAAATTGTTCTTATTATTTTATGAATTCTATAAGGATCAAATAATATTTTATTTTATCATTTAAAAATTGGTAAATAGGGCATTGACGATGTCACAAGTAAATAAAAACTTTTATAATTTTAGCTAAATAGCTAATTATGTTTAGGTATTGGGTAAGTATCTACTTGATTTTTTAATATTTGATTTCAAACAACTACTAACTGTAGGTGCTATAAAATATGACCATCTTAGATAGATGTCACTTTTAGCTTGAGCAATATATTAATCAATATAATTTATTTTATAGACGGTTAATGGGAGTGATTCATTATAGGTTATTATAATATGGTCTCGATTTGACTGTTTGTGGGTCTCTTCCAATTTGGATTCACTATTGATCGCATACCGTTGCCATTGAACAAATTACCTAACGTTTTATCAATGTCATGAACATTAAGCATTGTACATCGGTTTGACGATGTATTGAGCATAGAACGAAAAAGAAATCAAATAACATTGTCTGTAAATAAAACAGTAAGGGAGTCAGAAACTCAGAACATATTATCTATAATAGTCGTGTAATATCGAAAGCTACATAATATATTATTATAAAGAAAATAATGTCAATGGTGACTGCATTTTGTTTTAATACATTTGAAATTAGTATATTATATTTGAAATTAGCTAAATAATTTTATATTTTGAGCGGAACGAGGAATGTATAGGTTTCAAATTACCGTTTTTCCTTAATTTTTGTTTCGTTTTTCCCTGCTCTTTTGAAAGCTATTGAGTATTTTAAATGTTGACCTCCCGAATGCACCATTTGGATTCACTTTCTCATCGCACAAGATACTGTTGAAGAAAATCGAAGCAGTGTTACTGCCCAAGACAGTGATGACAGACATAAAAAAACATACATCATTGTAAAATCAATACATTCATCCCTCCGCTCAGAATCTGAAATTGTACAAGTATTACTAATCCTTGTAGATTATACGTGTTCGATTTTCAAGTAATGTGATATTCTTTATAAGAAATGTGTACAGTGTACACTGTAAAAAGACGGTTTGTTTATTTGTTTGTATTTTTGGTATAGATTTTCATATTTTTAACTTATAAGACAAAAAAGTGTGTGACATGCATATCATGATATATGTATAATCAAATAGTAAAATATACCTATAGCCACTATAGCGCCGTTTATTTGTACAATGGTTTCACATTTTTCTAATTTAACTAAAACAATTTAAAAATACACACCTAAGTGAAAATTAGAAATGGTAAATATTTCTTTCAAATATCTTTTGACCATAAAAAAAAAATAAATATAAATTAATATTTTATTTAAATATATTTTGTGATTTATGGCATTTGTAAACTAATTTTCTTTAATAAATATTACAAATATATGAAAGGATTTTATTCTAATTACATTAAATATAAGAAGTGATTGAGAGCAATAAAAATTCTAGAATTTCATAAAGCATATGCGTGTATTATATTTTACACGATTCCATATACAAAATATGATGATACTTATTTCTTAATAACAATTTCATAATATTAATATTTGAAAAATCAATTGATTTACATTAATCATATATTTTAACAAAGCTTGAAAAGTGTAGGTTGATTTTTTTTATCATACAACATACATTATTTCAAAAAATGTAAATTTTTTTGAAAATATTTTTTTACATAGTTTCAATTCGCTTATAAAAAGACGTTTTTCTTAAAAAATTATATTTTTTATCCTTATAATTTTTTAAGTTTTACTTTTTTGAATGACATCATAGGGTTTATAATTTTATATTTCAAAGCTGGATATTTTTCTTAATATT
>NC_042494.1:2220293-2226894 GCF_005508785.2 Acyrthosiphon pisum
CTCATACAAACTTTGAATATTTATAACTAATAAACTACTCGCCCCAAATTCGATTTTCATGTATCAAAATATTAAGAAAAATATCCAGCTTTGAAATATAAAATTAAAACCCTATGTTGTCATTCAAAAAAGTAAAAACTTAAAAAATTATAAGGATCAAAAATATAATTTTTTAAGAAAAACGTTGTTTTATAAGCGAATTGAAACTATGTAAAAAAATATTTTTAAAATAATTTACACTTTTTGAAATAATGATGAGTGTTGTTTGATAAAAGAATCCGGTATATCTATCTGTAAAAACATACAAAGTTTTAAATTCACTATTATGTATTTTATATTTTGAATAATTAAAATTGTTATTTTCGTATTAAAATTATGAAAATAGAATTCAACAAAGTAGGTAGCGTTTTAAATTTGAAAAGCGTATATTTTGTGCAATGCAAGACATACAATATTTAACGTACTACATAATTTGAATTAAAAATATATTTTCTTTTCTTTTAACTTTATTTTAAATAAATATGTTTAGTGCGTCATAGTATATAATATATAGTACTATAATATTATGAATATAATATGATAAAATAATAAATCAAATATTGCTATAGTTATAGTGGGTACCTATATATATAGCTCATATTAAAAATTATGTGTTTTTAACGAAGTTTATATTTTGATCCAATTATTTTAGTGTACCTATTTGCACTATTTTTTTGTTATAATTCTCATAAAATCTACACTAACCTAATCAAATTAAATTAAGTTATTGTTTTTCTTAAAAAAAAAAATGAGTTAGCTTACTTAAAAAATGTATAATAAATGGAAATTGTTCATTTGTTTGAAAAAACGATAGCAAAAGAACATATTTGTATATACAATTTAGTTATTTAAATATAATGTCACAGTAAAACATTTTTAATTATTTTGGTTGTTCATTTTCAGGCAATTATAGCACACATATTTTTCAGACATGAAGTGAGATTATCAAATCTTTTTTATGTTTTACTTCTGTACAAAAAATGTATTTCATTGAGAACTTTTTTTAATCCTTTTATTACCCTGTTTATTAATTATACAATATGTACTAAAAAGAAACAACTAAACCATGTTCCTGTCATTTTTAATTAACCCTATATTTTTATATTTTAATTATCATCTACACAAATAATAGTGTGTACGTATCTACAACTGTATCAACGTCTTTAAAAATCGAATATAATGTTAGTTTATTGGAAGTACTTATAATACTATAAGACTTATCCTCGTGATTTCAGGAAATATTTTCTTGATCTAAACATTAAACAGGCATAATATTATATCCTAATGTTCACTATGGTTTTTCCACTGCTTCTATACTGATTTTGAGTCAGCTTCTCTTTTCTAAATACTTAGAGCTGTTCTTGCAATGTCCGGTTAAAGTTAACCGACACTTAAACCGACACCGAATTCTGCCAGTAGTAAAATCTATTATCAGTCGGTTAGAGTTAGCCGACACTTTACTGGAAATTGTATGAACGGCCTTTAATCTGTTTTCTAGCCAGTAAACTCATCTAGTTTTTCTATAATATAATTTGACCACTCTTACCCTCTTCCAAATAACTGTTTCTTTTGCACATGATGGCGTTATTGACGTCCTCAATAAGTTACAACGTGTTTCTTCCAATGACTCTGATAGAATATTAGCTACTTTCCCACTCTTTCACTGTTGTTTCTTATTATTCTTCCCTTTATTTCTCTTATTTATGGTTGGAATTTATTCCAATAAATTAATAAAATAAAAAATGAATGTCAAGTGATAATTTTCCATAATCGTTACGTTTCTATTAGGTACCTATTTAATGTAATTTGGTTGAATTATTTGTCCACAATACTTTTGCCAACATCACATAATATTGTATATTTACATGTACAATAAAGATAGATTGGAAATAGTTTAAAGATCAGTTACCTACCTATTTATTACGAATTTGTCGTTTATTACCTTATGCGTATATATGCGTTATTAATTTCTACATTCTACATATTATTATGTGCCCTATCTTATAATATGTATCACCAATATCTCTCCCGATAAACTTAGATTGAAATACTGTTTGATGTGATAGTTAGGGGGCACGGAAGCACACATTTTGAGAACCTATTTTATATTTTTAAACACCTTTTGTTCATTTACCACTTGAGTTTTTTTGAATAGTAACCCTAATTTTTATCACCAGGTATGGATGTATATTATTTTTCTAAGTCATTTAAATCCATTGACCATATTTATAAACATAGAATTGACTGAGATATAGGCTTACAAGTTTTTAAAATTTACAAATTGTTAATTTTTTTCAATATTTCCAAAAACATGGCACACTTGTATTCAGTGAATTTTTACATGAATTTGGAAATTGTTATTATTAAATAAATTGTAAATTACTTTGTAACATATGATTTTTATGTAAATTTATTTTTTTTATCTCATAAAATGTTTAAAATTGTAACACTCTCATTCACTCTTTCTGTTCAACGAGTCACCTCTCTATGCGTTGGGTTAAGTTTTGGAAACTACGAACATTTATATGCTATACGAACATAACCTATTTGCACATTTCTAAAACCTGTAAGCTTTTATCTCAATACATTTTAGGTTCATGAACGTGGTCAATGGATCATAGAATTTAGAAAAAAATTTTTTTCCATTTTTAGGGACAAAAATAAGGGTATCTATTAAAATAATACTCGAGTGGTAATGCACATGCGCGATCGGAAGGAGTTGAACATTTGAAATTTTCTTAAAATATGTACTTCAGTTCATAACAAACTGTAGCGAACCGTATATAAATCTAAGGACATTGGGTTGAGATATTTATTGGTACCTGAATACATAATGGTTTTTGAACACGAAGTTTATTATAATCAAACCTATGCCCTGAATTATTGATTCTTATATTTTGAAATGTTCAGCAGTACTTGGTTAATTTTTCTATATGCTTTAAATAAAGTAAATTTGGCTGCGATAATTTTATTTATGACGTTTTATTTCTTAACACAATTTATTTGTTGGGGAATTTTCATCTAGGTGAACATAGATTTACTTAATATACCCATTAAATGTCACGTTAGTGAATTTGAAATCTAGCTCAAACTTTATAAATAAACAAGATCAAAAGTTATACAACGTTTTCTATATAAACTAAATGTTAATGTCATGCTTAAAACTTTTCACTGTAAAAATATAGGTATTTAGATATGAAACACAGTTTTCTGTATTTTGGTTATATTTTGTTTCTTACATATTTTTAAAATATACAGCGGATAATACGGTAAGTTATGTAAGTATTCATAATCGTTTTATATAGAAAACTTGGATTTCTGGTAGTACGGTTCAAAAATGAAATTCTTTGTGCTTTTAAAATTAGTATATTTTAGTTGAAAAATTGTTTGGAATATAATACATTATATACATATTAAATATTCAATTTTATTTCATAATTTATTTTTAGGTTTGTTTATCAAAAACTTAGATAATATGGTTAGATTGTTTTTTTTATTCTTATACAAAAGATTTTATTTAAATTTGAACACTTCAGTAGGTAGCTTGTGATTTACTAAATAATTTCATTAGTTGGTTGTAAATAATGTTAAATTGTTAATTATTATTATTATTATTATTATTGTTATTTAGCATTTATGTTTCAAAATTGAATAATGTATTTCGTACAACAATAATAATATATTACATGGAACTTCTATAACAATATTGGAATTTACGTTTTAAGATATACTGCAGGTGCACATTGTTTGATATATACTTTGTTTGCATAGTTTAAGAGCTATCCACCATACCTACCATATTATATTTCTGTCCTAGTTAGGATTCTCGATACTATTTTTCATTTATAGAGTCTCAAAATAATGATAAAAATATACATTCATCGGTATAGTCTGTAAATACATTTAAGCGCGGTAGCGGATACTATGTTTTGTGAATGGGATGGCGGAGAGGGTCAGTAAGGAATTCGATTAATTGTCGTTTGGACCATTGAATAATGTTCGAACAATGCAGGATAGTCCAATATCAAATTGGCATTTTCGCGTCCCAAGAAGTTCTACAGAAGCGAAACGACAAACAACTCGAGTTTTACCCTTTCCCGTGGAATGTCTATGATTGTGCTTAAATTATTGCAAGTTTCAACCCACTGGATCTATATACGGGGTTTTTTGTGATCACCAAAGTGGTAAAGTACTTCTGAAAATGTACGAAGTAAATTCGATACAACTAAACTTATTTTCAATGGAAATGTGATTTGTTGTATAAATGTGTTAAACAATTTTTTTCTTTTTTTTTTGAACTCTTTATAGTTTGGGGAACTCCGAACTTACTTTTGTTCTAGGCCTTGAATGAAGGTAGAAATGTATTGGTTTTACAATGATGAGTTCTAGAGTGCTTTGTGGAGATTATATTTATAATTGTTTTTTATAAAGTTTTTAATAAAAATGTAATTAAAGCAAATTAAAAACAAGTTTATC
Organism: Acyrthosiphon pisum; assembly: GCF_005508785.2. NCBI lineage: Eukaryota > Metazoa > Arthropoda > Insecta > Hemiptera > Aphididae > Acyrthosiphon > Acyrthosiphon pisum. The sequence continues at coordinate 2,224,809 of NC_042494.1, forward strand.
ATTTACATTTTATTAAAATTGACTGTTTTTATTTAAAGTATTTTTGATAAGGTTTTAATAATTTCAGTACGATTATACATAAAATATTATGAATATTTCTTAATTTTTGATGTTTTTTAGTTTAATACATCAAACAATAATACAATTGGTTAATTTTATTACAATGTAACTATAATATTATTATGTATAAAATATAAAAACATTTTTAATACATTTTTTAAAAAGTTAAAAAATAAAATGATTGTATTTTTTTTAACATTAGGTATGGGACTATGTTTTTTTAATATTTGTTGCAAAGGAATTTGTAGTTTTGGTTATTATGATTTTTCATTTGAATAAAATGTTACTCATATCGCATTTATTACTATTTTTTTTTAATATACTTTTTTTATATACTTCCTATAAATGATTTTTATGAGCACTTAAAACTTTAAATACTTCCTATAACCCTGATTGTATTGAAAACTGAACCCGGACTCCATTTACAAATGTATTCCATTTTTCATTCAAAGACTAGTTCGATCTGCTAATCGAATGTATATACACCTCACCAGACTACTTTTTTAAAGTAATTTTATAATCATTTTCGATACATAAAAATATGTTATGGATATGGTACGTAGAATCAATACAAATTATAGTTATTATAACCTCATTAATCAAATTTTTGTGTTTAAAGTTCTGCAGATCTATTTCAAAATCTTCAGATTGCCTTTATATAATATAGTTACTAGATTGTATAAAATATTTACTTTACAAAAATAATATACATAATTCTATTTTAGTATTTTATAGGTGATGTAAATAAAAATAAAATATTTTTTTAACAATTAAGTAGTATGTACTTACTTACATTGTTATAATATTAAATTGTGTAAGATATTTTTGAACATAAACTAAATCAGCATTTTGTGTTTGTATAAATATAATACAATTATGCATTTTTGCGAAAAAAACAAAATTCAAAATCTAATGATCCATATTATGTATTAAATTTCCAATATAATATATAAATATATTATGTGTCACAAAACTTTTTGGAACTTAAAAACTTTTTTTAACTAAAATTTTTTTCTTCAAAATAAAATCATTGTTCAAATTTCTTTTACTATATTGTCTAAGTGAAAAAAGGAACGTGTTAAGTTTAAAAAATATTTGAATATCTAAATATTACGATAACTATTATTTAATAATTTATCCAAACAAGTGACAGTTTTATGATATAATATTTTCCACTAATTTATTATGATAATATTTAAATGTGTTATTTCTGAGTAGTGAATATGACGATAAAATTGGCCTGTTTGGCTATAAAGTTAATATTAATTTATTTAGAAAACAGAACAAAAGTTCTGTATGGTTATTTTTTTTTTTAATATAATAGTGTAATAAATTAATTTTAGTTAGATTACACAACTATCGCTGACCAGTGACCGTGAGGGTTTCGATATATTTGGAGTACCAGTAGGGATTTTTTTTGACGTCTCTAATACCAACGTCATAAGTCATTACCTACTTACTTCACTTCAAAATCATACTTTTTGAGTGTAGAAATTGATGAAATTAGAAAACACTGTGTTCACAAGAACTGTTGCTTATCACCTAGGAATAAATGTATAGGTACGTCATAATAGGTCATTGAATATGATTTTTAGATTCTGAGTGGAACGATGAATGTATTGATTTTACAATGATGTGTGTTTTTTTTTTTATTTTTATTTTTATTTTTATTTTTTATTTTTGTGTCTGTCATCACGTTTTAGGACAGTAAAAGTGCTTGGATTTTCTTCAACAGTACCTTTTCTGATAGGAAAGTGAATCTAGTTGGTACTTTGGGGGGTCAAAAGTAAAATTTTTCCAATAGTTTTCAAACGCGCCGTGAAAAACAAAAGAAAAATTAAGGAAAAACGGGAATTTTTACGCAAAATCTGTTTTCGAGATGGTTTTTGGTGTAACTTTAAAACAAATGACCGTAGATATATGAAATTTTGACTGAATGTTTATCTTAGCATTTTCTATACACCATAACATTTTCAAAATATTTTGATTTATTTTGAGCTCTTTACGGACATTTTCATTTTCCATT
>NC_042494.1:2226944-2227336 GCF_005508785.2 Acyrthosiphon pisum
ATAACGTATACATTAGTTCCTAGGCAATAAGCAACAGTTCTTGTGAACACAGTGTTTTCTTATTTCGTAATAATTGTACTCAAAAAGTATCATTTTGAAGTGAAGTAGTGACGTATGAAGTATAAAACATTAATTAATAAAATATATATTATAACGACATATACATCAAAATTTACGAATATAATAATAATGAATAATGATAAAAATAATATTCTTTCGAGCTTCTAGGCAGAGAATAAACAAAGAAGTTAAAAATTGTAAATTAAATTTAGTGTCTAAGAGCTTTATTAATAATATTAATTGCAATATTTCATACGCCATAGTTTTTATTTATAATTTTTTCTAATTATTATTTTTATTGTATGAAGTCAATGAAATGTATTTTAATTTTT
>NC_042494.1:2231470-2246306 GCF_005508785.2 Acyrthosiphon pisum
GGAGCATTTATTTCGTAGTTATATGTTATATTCTTCGTCGATAATGATTGCTATTAAATATTTTAATTTGTCTTGTTTCATTATAAGTAAAGATGATTAGGTAGATACATGTTTTAATAATTGGTAAGACGATTGTGACGATAAGATGATGTTATCTTGAATTTATTCATAGAACTAAGAATAAATGTTATGTATTCTGCTATTCACAAATTAATTCTTGTAATTTGATTTATGAATGCAATCATTTTTCAAAAAAATAAGTAGGTACTAAATATTAAATCATTTTAGGCTTAGACTTTTATATTTTAATTTTTATAAATTGGTTTGAAAACCATGATTTTGTAAACATTTTTCATCCTTTTCGTGCTTAAACTATGCATTTGTTAAATTGTACTGCACATGACACAATATCGTACTAAAAACTAACAGAGGTTAATGTATTGATTGGGTAACCAGTGATTTTATCCACCAAAATTCTAACACACTGATAAAATGCCTAAGAACTTACTTTAGTTTTTCCCAACTGGCCTGTCGGAAGACACTACTGTATGGTGCTTAGAGCTTACCCATCTTTAATTCTGCTAACATAAATAATGTTTGTCACCAAAATTATTTATTGTACGTATAATCTTGAATAGATTGTAATTATTTTTTTAATATATAATAAAAACATATTGGACTTAAAAACGCGCGTATACAATATGTGATAAATATTAAAACATGTATGATGTATGTATAAACCATAAATAAAATTTAAGCGAATTGACGATAATGCGCAATTTTATTACTATATTACAATAATCTATTAATCTATACTTAATATATTATTTTAAAAATCGTCATACAGTTGATTGACCGCCGTTAAGTAATTATTTTGCCAATTGAGTCAATCACTCGGATTTACAAATTTATCTTGTCTTATAAATATTATATAAATACAATAAATTCAAACGTTTTTTTATAACCCTAACCTAACGGACGTACCTATAACTTGTAAATAATGTAATTAATTGACATTATATGCGTCTTAATTGACACGTCACCCTCGGCATATTGGTATCAATAGTGACGCTTTTCGTTGGATCGAAAATATACGTTCTGCTAAATCGTTTTCGTACTGCACATTACTATTAATAATACTCAATCGTATGTACGACGACGTGTTAACAATTCGACCGAGAATCGAACGGCAAGACGGACGTGGATAAAATTGTAGCCACCACGTTTTTCTCTGACTGACTGACAGATGACGGAAATTATTATCGTGGTTATACCCGTTCGCAAGTTTACCTAACAGTATACAGGATATAATTCACCAAGCATGACCACCCTAATTTTTTCCTTTAATAGTTTAATTATTTAAATATTATGATCTTTTTAATTTTTAAATATAGGTTCTCAAAGACCATTTTTTAAAATTGTGTCTTATGGCGACACAGATGATTTCTGTTTTTCAAATGAGAATCCCCCCCCCCCTTTTATCGTAATCTTCAGAATACACATTTTAATAATTGAGAAACTGCTGAGTACAATATTACCGAATTTATGCCACAACCGAGGCTCACAACTTTTTAACGTCACGGGTTTTGGCGTTCATTCCATTGACACTTTGTATCATTCCCATGTTTTTGCCGTGTGATCAGGACATAACCACAGAACTGAATTTTACTTGATAATTACCGATTCACCGTGTTGTGTTGTGTTTTGTATAATAATATTTAGTATGTAGGTAACAAAAATATGTTGTTTATACATTATCTACAAGTTGAATACTTTAGAGTTTAGAGTAAAGAAGAATAATATAGTTGTGTGCAGTCTATAAATTATAATCAAAGGTAGAAACCATTTAATATTCAGGCTTAAATAAGATGAAATTACGTTGAACAAGTTTGAATCTTATCTATTTGGTTGCTTGCGGGAAACTGCATATTATAGGTGCATCAAGAGATTGAAAAAATTTGGAATTTTTTCCATGTATCCACACAGATATGAATGGCAAATTATTTATTATCCGTGCATGGATCTAAAAGCGCATACAAATATTTACCTTGTTCATTTGGAAAAGATTTTTTAATAACAACGAATTATTTCACAAAAAAAAAAAAATACTTAATTAGATACAAATAAATTTGGAAACACTTTGTGAGGCGAAGCGTTTATCACCGGTAACGTGTGGTAACAGTGTATTGTTGAACAACGATAATGAATTATATGAAAGTAGGCTCTCGCCCAATCATAATATTATATTATATTATCGTTGGGTACTAGTATGACACGGTGTAACTACACGAAATGGTGTCAGTAGACTACCAGAATACCTCTATTACTCTAGATCTGATAACCGTGATATTTTTGTTGATTAGTCATAAAGTAAAATATTCTTTCCACGTCCTCCACACCGTATTTGTTTCTCAATTATGTCTTCAAGATCCAATGATTTTTGGTAGCGATTAAAGATAAGACACGGCATCTTAGATGCCCATCAGTCACTATTAAAATCACCCATTATTAAAAGATTCTTCGTATTATGACATTGAACAAATTTACGACCATTATTTAAAAAAAATTAAAACTTATCATAGTTGCACATAATGCAGTTTGTATAGTATGGGTCCAAATAATTAAATCCTAATTAAAAACTTGATAAAATAATAGTCTGTAAAAATGCTCTAAATGCTGTAAAAAAATATTTGTTAATGGCAGTGTTAGGCATAGATAATCAAATAATTACCTAGATAAGATAATAGATATTTTTCAATATAATCATCTAGATGAGATAATAGATTAATTCAAATAAAATTATCTAGATAAAAGATAATTTCAAGAAAAAATTATCTAGATAATACTTAGATAATTTATAAAAAAAAAACTTTAGATGATAGTTGATTATTAAAAAAAAATATAATAAATTTACATTGATATTTCATTTATTTTATGTTACATAAAAAAAACATTTAACCCTTTCAAGCCCACATTATGATTGAAATATTGAATAGAGATATAGTATTTTAGTAAAAAACTTTTTTCCTTAGAATTTTGTCATTAGTAATTGTATGCCATAATACCTAATAGTTTTTGGTTTTTAATTTTTATCGTTAATAATATTGTTAATAACAAATATTTTTTTTCTCTATATTGTGTTATATGTTATATGTTTTATATATTAACTTTTTGTAGATCGACGGGTCATATTACTACAATGCAGTGAAATTGTGTAAATAAATATTGTATAAAAATAAAAATAGACTATAAAGTAAATAATTATCTAGATAATTTAAAAAAAAGACTATTTTTATTATCTAGATAAGATAATAGATAAATCATTTAAAAGTTATCTAGATGAAATAAAATATACGAAAAATGTATCTAGATAATGCCAAACACTGGTTAATGGTCTCTAGACATTAGGTATACATACCTACTAAATTAATAAATGTATTCTTAATTTTAGTATAAATGACTAAGACGTCGATGTTTACTTATAAGTTAATAACAATAATAAAATATGATAATAATTAATATTTAATAAATGCTATGTTTTTAGCCAAACTGTTAGTTCAATGTATTTATACATTGATTTGTCTCAATGACGAGGTTCATTCAAAACTTACAGTACTGCAGCTGTAGAGTTCCCAAGTTTTGTTTTTAACGTCATGTATGTACTTTGGAAATACATTTTATATTCACTGCATGTATTATATCATATGAAATAATGTATAACAACTAAAAAATTGATAATTGCGCACTATATATACTTATCGTTTATTCGAATGTCGGGTAACTAAAAGTGTATTGAAATTAATGTATAGCATTATATTATAGTTATTGTATATTATTATAATGGTGTACAACTCGGTGTTAAGTCTTGAACGAAATAATCTCAAATATGTAACACGTTTGACACATACTTAAGAATTCAAAATCCAATGACCGCAAACAGTACGTGTATGAGTATGTGTGTGTGTGTATTCATGTTATACCGAGCGCGGTTGACGTAGGAATAACCGTCCAGTCGGCAGTCGGGTTTAGTAATTAATAACGCGTTGGGAAATTGATAACTTCGCACGGTGTCATTAAGCGTAAGCCGCCTCCTTCACCTACCTGTACCGCGGATATTGCCACCACACCACAGCTACTGCGCCATTATGCCACGACTGTATATACAGGTATTACCTCCACCACTACTCTCACTCCACTAAAAAAGCCATTTGAATACACACCGTGCAGGTAGGTTGTATATGACGGTTGTAAATGCACTCTCACACACACACACACACACACACACCAACACACAATAAAGCGGGTTGTGCGAGTTTCTCCATATAATATTTGAATGAGAAGGGGTCGGGGGTCAAACAGTGTAACCGAGGATTCCGCAGTCGCAATTTCCATAAGCACGTAGAATTATAATATATGAGATGACCCTTCGCGTCATCGTTTATTATCATGCGCGTCTGTGTATAGCTCATTTAGAAGCGAGGTGTGAAGGGGCGGCGGCATCGTGCCAATCATATACGTATACATTTATATTATTATTGTTATTATTACATGTGGGTACCGACTGAATCGTGTCTATTCGTCGGTTTAGTCGGGCGTAATCTTCGAAACGCCACAGAGGCGGGGTACCGTGGCATGGGGCCTACGGAACGACAGCAACGACGATGACGAGAGTGTGCATAATATTCGTTGTGCTGGTACAGGCGACTAAAACCGGCGTATAATTGAAACTCCGAGGGATATCGGTGTAAAGTTTATAATCACTCTGATCGCCTGCAATATCCTCTTCTGTATATGCCCCACCCGACGGAGTCGGGGCTTTGGACCCAGCTATTATATTATTATATAAGTGTATACCGGGTATGCTTCGCGAACGTGGCCGTCGCAGCAGTAGTCGCGCGGTGCAACCTAACCACATTACCATTTAAATTGGACTCGTCGACGCTACCGGGGATAATCCGTTCTTAATACTTTGAAGAGGAGATAGGCAGAGAAGAGAAAGGGGGAGGGGGAGAGAATGAGTGAGAAAGAGGTAGAGACAGACATTGGGAATAACGGTCAGACTGTTAGCGACAAGAGGAGTGAGAGATGTTTGGCGGGCGGTGGTAACGTTTTTGCGGCCCGGAAGTGCCCACAAAACGGATTTTGCCGCCGGACTTAAGCCTGGTGGAGGGTGGTGATGGTGGTAACGGTGATGGTTGGCTATTTCCATTGCACTGGAATGTATAGGTACCTACTCTGACACTGATCACCCACACAGCCTGAAAAATATCAAAACTACAATATTTTTCACCCATAGACAAAGAGCATTAAACAAAATTGAGCTCGATAGCTAATATAATATAATATTATGATTTGTTCCATATTGATTTACAAAATACTAGATGTATATAGTTAATCAGACAATTTTCAACTTATTTAACAATATTATTAATTCTCTCTTAGCGTAATTATACGTAATTTAAGTTTATAATTAATATAATATTACGAATTGATTTTAACATTTTCAGTTATGAAATGCTTAAAAGCGTGTAATTAACACGTTTCAGATTCTGAGCGGAGCGATGAATGAATAGATTTTACAATGCTATGTTTTTATATTTTTTTTGTGTGTTTCAACTCTGAACTGAAAACACTTTTTACAATAGAAAAATTCTTCAATTTTAACTTCAAAATATTATGTTCTGATAGAAAAGTGAATATGGGTGGGACTCTGCCACTTTAGGCAGTTAGGGGGTCAAAAGTAAAAACTCAAAATCCAGAACTTTTGTCAATAATTGGGGGAAAAAAAAAAAATATGGAAAACGAGAATTTTTAAGCAAATCCAGTTTTTGTAGTTTAAAAGGTATACAAAGTTAAATTTTTTAGGATTGATAATTTCAAACAATTTTTCTGGAGTTAAGTATAACCAAAAAATCTTTAAAATTCTATAAACACAGTTAATTTATATTGATATTTTTAATTCGAATTTGGACGAAATTAAATATTTAAACGAAAAATAACAATTTTAGTAATTTTGTTGTAATTTAAAAAAATACTATTTAGTATTTGTATTTTGTAGAAATATGAAACTTTTAAAGAATACTATATTTATATTTTATAGTTGTATACACATTTTCAAATGCAATGTTCTTGTCAATACATTTCTTTAATAGCAATAATAATATCATAGTAATATAAACTTAGTAATATAGACTGACAAATCATCTGCACTCAGAATCGTTACAATTCATTACAGTAACCCATACGACACCTGATGTACAGTAATGTGATAGCCACTTCCCCACTTTTTTTAAACCGACGTATAATTTCATAACAATTCCTTGTAAAAAATGATGAAATTACGTGACAGCCAGTGTTTTAAAATAAAACTATAAAGAAATATATTAATTTCATAATGATATTAACATATCATTTTTCATTTTTTTTATTGATCATGAATAAAATGTTAGTTTTAGCGACTACAATATTGTAATATAGAATATTTTATTGATTTATCAAAATGTATAAAATCTTGTCTAAAATTGAAAAAAAATTGTTCTATAAAATTAAAATATAATAGTGCATATTGAGTTCAGTTTAGTACAGTTTTCCAAAAATACGTTGACTTATAATAACTTACTGTGAATTGCTTTAATAATTTTTATAATGGTTTTTGCAAAGGTATACAAAAAAACAGTATCTATACTACACTTTTATGTTTGTCATTACCAAGTAATAAGTTTTTGATATTTAACTATATTCTATAGTAGGTACCTCATAAATTATGAGTCATAATTATAGTGCGTACAATTTATTTATGTTGTGTATAAACTGCAGTTCAATGAAAATAACTACATGACGTACCTACACCAATTCTATAGAGAAAGTGATACTTGATAGTGATTAAATTTTAATAATCATACGCCTATAGATGTGCTGCAGTAAGTGCAAGTGGAACGTAAAAACGGAATGATAAAAATGTATTCTGCAGAAAAAATAATATAGGGATATTTTAAATATTTACAAAATATATTGCATTGCAAGTGGTTGATTCTAATGATGTGTCATTTATTTAACTATACATTTTATAAAATCAACGTACTAAAACATTACCAGATTTCCACAATCATTATAAACAAAAATATACTATTATATTTGGACGTTGGCAAGCATTGTAAATGGCATTTGATTTTTATAATCGTGTACTCATATTAAATTTGATAATATTGTAAGGACGGTGTTATATTTTTGCAACCTTTTTTCACGTGGAATCGAGACCCGGAGGTGGAACTGCTGTTGGCAGTACCTACTTGTCTTCTGTCGAACATCGTTTATTGTTGCATAAAACAAATATTACATGTTAAATATTATACAACAATAGCATCGTGAGGGTGTATTCCCGATAGCCCTCGACTGACTATCCGCTTGTCGATGTTCTCGAGAACAGGGTTGACCAAGTAGTAATTCTCCTGACTTAGCGACTCAAACAATAGCCAGGTCTAAAACCGATAAATGCCCTAGTAGGCACTTTTATCTTTGGCAGGTCATCGTACGCGACGTTTCAAAGGGTCGGACTGAAGACCGAGCCCCGGGGAACGCCCCCCATGTGACCTACTAGGTGCTCCCTGTCAGAGAGTCAGAAACGAATCATAAGTACAGGCCACTGGAAGGAGTTGAAGGCGTTCTTCATATCAAGGGCTTATTTTTACAACCTATATAACGATTTGAAAACTATTTGTATATATAACAATTATTTACATATTTTAGTATTTATATTATCCACATATAGGTAGTATAAGTACCTATAATACCTTTCGATAAAATATTACATATTTTATACATTTCTTTGTTTCAGTTATAATTCAGTAAATGCTATCATGTATCAAGCTTAACATTACGAAGATCTAATTTAAAATTAGAAATAAAATTGTAAACAAAGTTGAAGAATTGAGGATCGAACAACTAAATGTTAAAATTAAGATTGAGCGCTACTAAGTGGGGAGGGACGCTATTTAACTGTGATTTTCCCTGGTCGATTTTCTCCTCTAGCCCACTGAACATACTTGCGACCAGGTGATATTTAAAAGTTTTTTCATCTATTAAAACGAATAGCTTGATTGGAACATAAAAATTCGTTTTATTAAGCTATTATGCATACACAAGGAAAAATATTTTGAAATATTATTTGCACCAGAAAATATAAAAAATAAAGCAAACTCAAGTGAACAAAAGTTTACGTATTATGGTTTTGAATTAAGATTTATGGTTTAGTGAATATATATATATATATATGTATATATAATGTATTTTGTAAATACTTTTATTTTGAAATGCCTAAATGCAATGAAAGGAAAATATATGATAGTTTTATAAAAACAAAACGTAGCTTTTCCATGTTCCACAAAAAAAGAAAAAATCAAGATACAACCGTTTTCAATGTCTTCTGTACCTACCCCCAGGGGTTCCGAAAATACTTGCTATTCTTTTGTCAAATAGTTTGACTAAAAGCCAAAAAAATGTCGACATTCAGTTTGCTCACCAAAAAAATGAACATTGAAAATATTATAGTGTTATGAACGTACTAAATATGTTTTGAAAAATTAACAATGATACTGCAAAAACAACAAAAATAGTAATATTTTGAAAACAATCCTCTAGTCAGTATAAATATTAATCACTTTTGTTGTAAGTTGCAGGGGTTGTTCTACGGTTTAAATTTCGTTCGGGCAAGAATATATTTATAAGTAAGCTCTAAGCAGAACCTAAAGGCTAAACCCTTTAATCCCCAATTTTTTTCCCTATAATAAAAAATTGTTAATAAATTATTAATACTAAAAATATATAGATTTTCTTTATTCTTTCAACAAAATAGTATGTACTTAATGTTGAATGTATGATATAATTTTACAATCTCTTATAATTTAAGAATTACAATACGAGTCAGTGTGTATAAATTAGTGATAAGTGATAATTGATAAGTTCGTAAAACGAAATTATGTTAATAAAGCGTGTGAAATAAATTATAAAATATCTATGAACAATTTTAATTATCCTTGATAATCCTTTACGTTACCTACCTACTTATCAAAATAACGCAACACAACTTTTTAGGTTAACATCTCTAAGAACTTGGTAGTTGCTGCTCACCCTGCCGATACTACTTACGTTAGAACCATCAATGGTAAGTCCTAAGGTTTAATGAGTTTGTATTTTTTGTTTGTCTTGAAATTGAATAGATTTACATTAAAACTGTTAATATTATATACTGTAAAATATTATAATATTATGTTGGTTGTTTGGTTCTTACATAATAATATACATAATATGATTCATGTTAGCTTACTCGTATATAAAATATAATAATATACTTTTAACCTGACTGTACAAAATGTTACCTAAAATGATTATATATAAAACACGATTTTATTTAAAACCGGTTTTATCTTAGTATAATAGTATAATAGATAATGCATATAATACTATAATAGTTTAAATGTAATAACAAAACTGTCGTGTTCTTAAAGTGAAAACAATCAAGAATGATAAGTTGGAAATTCATGTAGCTTCAGTACAACAAACTCGAGTATGATCAATACAAATTCAAATGAGACGTAAACATTACGCTTGAGATGTTGAGGGGATTGGATGTTGAGGCAATAAATGAGTTTCATTAACTCAGTATTAATGTTAAATTGGGTTACATTTATCGGAATTGGTAAACATTTTTTTACATAAACTGACAAATCATTATTACACACAATTGAAATAAAATGTGACAGCTTTTATATTTTTAATACGCGTTTAAGTTCATTGTGTAGGTATTCGCTATTGTGTAAGTTTTTTTAGTGACCCAATGATGACTTCTAGTATCATATTTTTAAATAATATCTACAGCATTATTCAATGCCTAATATTGTCGTGTTTTTAATACTCACAAAAATACGAAAATTTATAATATTGTGTTTCATCGTTTGGTTCCACTGATTTAAGATATCCATGCAAAAACAAGACAAATACATTAAAATCAAAAATCTGGTTTAGATAATATGAACCTAATAAAAAAAAGCTTATTTTTGCAAGAACAAGACAGATCCAACAACCCGTACAGGAAATAAAACTTATGAGAAGCGGTCTGATTTATTATTTTCTGAAAAAAAACCCAAATAGTTCTAAGTGAATATTATAATGAATACTAAGTATTAGTAAAAATACATGAAAGGTTCAAAAATTATAATTGTTTCTTTTATTTTCTGAAAAGTTTTGAAAAATGAACTTGTCTGGTTTTCGCACAGGTGCGTGAAGTTAGCTTAAAAATTCGAGCAATGTTATCTTAGTTACAGCTACCATAGGGGATTTGGGTTTTTATTTGTTGTTTCTATAAAATATACTGTATTAGTATTTAGTACCAATAATTAACAAGTACATAAATATGTTTCGCCAGTTAAAAAAAAAATGCATGGGGTGATACGACACCCAAATCCCCTCCCGTAATTACGCCACTGGTTCTTCGCTAACTTCACGTAGTGGATGTACCATTATACACTATTATTGTACACTTATAGTACCTAATTTTAGTGGTCAATTAGTGCTATTCAACGGAACCATTTTCAAAATAAGTCCTAAGTTTCCTTCAAGATATGAAACTCATTCAGTTTATTGTTATCATCGATTATGTCTTTTTTATGAGAAATTTAAAATACGTGTTTATTTTTCTTTTCAACTTATTACTGACAGCCAGTAATAATGGAAAATGGAAAAATTCAGAACTCAAAGACTGTTTAAAGTACCTAGTTAAGTAATATTGATATTAATGTTACAAAAAAAATATATTTTCCATTGGAACAAATTGTTTTTCTATAGATACCTATATAATACAACATAATATTACTTGATGCATGACGTAGGTATTAATATTAATAGCATGTTCCAGGTTCCTGTTATCTTGTAATCATAAGGCAAAGGGCTACAATATTACACATACGGTGTCAGCCTTGTACTTAAAGGCCCCTGGATGCATTTATACAGAAGGGACCCCAAAAATGTTATTTAAAGAATGATGAAAAAAAAAAGTGCTAATAAACAAGTAGTGCAAAATATTATTTTTTTTTAAAGGTGCCTTATTTAAAATACACATTTAAGTTAACTACATAGTTATAGTAATTATTTATAATTCTAAAAAATCATATAAATAATACCTTACAATAATATTATACTGGGGACGGAGTGGCTGAGCGGACTAAGGCGTCTGTTGCGACGCACACCGACGCCGGTTCGATACCTCGGTCATGGGAGGCATTTTTCTTCGGGCAAGTCACGGTGTCCGGAAAACAAGTGCTGCCACCCCCCGCCCGTGCATGGCAGATACCTACGGGTGCCCAAATCAAATATTCTGCCAAAACAAACACAAACGTGTTCCTCCGTCTACCAACAAAAAACCTACACACAAAACAAAATAGCTAATGGCCTAAGTGGCCAAGCTTAAGCTCAATAAAAAAAAAAAAATAATATTATACAACTTATTTTTTAATGCGATTAAAGTTGTGTAATTGATTTTATTTATATCAGTAATTTTTAATAAAATATAATACTATAATAATAGTATTATAATTTTTAATGATATCATATAATATAATGATATTCAATATCCAATGTTCAAAATACCATCGGACACCTCATCAAAAATATGGCCGGGGGTCACGGACGCGTTCGTGGCCTAGCGGCTATGACCAGGCCGACACTGTACACATAACATATTATAATACTATGCAGAAGTCTGAAACACAAAAGTTTGGTTAGATATTATATTATTATATTGGTAAAATTTATGTTAATACCAATATGTTCTAATGATAGTTGTAGGTATCACTTTCACAGTTTCACACTATATCTACGTTAAATATTATTATGATTTATGAGTATTGTGTATATAAAATGATCATCAAATATTTTAAAATTATGAAAAAATGTTTTTAGCTATGTTTGTATGTCGTTAAAATAAAATGTAGTAAATATCATTAAATTTTTTTAAATGAAACCTGGGCCTGAAAGAGTTTTACCTTCTTTTAACAGTTTAAAATTCCATTAAAAAATTTTATTTTTAAAAATTAACAATGGGTCATTTAAACTTATAATAATAAATATTAAATTTTTATCGTTTATACAAGTTACATCTTCGGATATGTTAAACAATCTGATATAGGCTTGCGCTTTGAAATTAAAAAAATGTTTGCCTTAATTAGGTTATTAAAACAAATTCAACTTAAAATGTATTTGTTAGCTTAATTTTAATATTTCAATAGAAATGATCCCAAAAGCGTCAACGTTTGAAATGTCCCTCATATATAAACATTTTGTGTACCTATTTTAATTCATTTAATAACTGTGTAGTATGGTGCATTTTAAATTTATTATTCTTAATACTTTGGATTAAATAATTTGTATTTTGTTTATGTGCGTTTTTTCACAGTTTCCCTAGACAGGAGAAGCATAATAATTATTATAATAGTAGAGGGTGAAAAACTTGATTTTAGAGTAAAAACAGCAGCACAGGGATGTTTTACTATTTATTTAAGGGTGGTGGTAAAGTTTTAATCTTTAATAAGCTTGTTGAATTTTTATATGTATAGAGGATCCCAGCTTATCTTTCAGCCTAAAGTTGTACCAATTTTAACTTATGGTTTAAAATGCTGAACACTCGAATACTATTTATTCAAAATCAGTAAATAGGATATTATTAAAACTTCAGGTTATATTTTGTTCACAATATAATAATATTACAGCCTTAATGGTTCACGGCCAATAGGTATTATAAAGCTCAATCATTTTTCGCTACACTGTCATATTTTATCGTGCTCCGATTGCTTAATAATAAAGGTAAATGTTCTTTTATTTGTTGATTTCCGTCAAAAGTTTTCCAAGTATTATTGTCTATTGTGTCTAATTATAAATTAGTGTGTTCCTGCAAAAACCGCAAGAGCTGCGTTTTACGAAAACACCATCGAATATAGATCACCGACTTGTCCTTTGGGATTGTCACGTTCGTAATCACTCGCTGGCAGTCCCTAATCAATTTGTCTTTCAATCTGACCGGAACATACACAGAAAATCATGTCCGTCTCTTGAGAACGAAACCGCGGTAGCTTATATCTATATGTTATAATAACTTGTAAAATTAACCGACGGTATATAATATTATTTTATCATTTATAGTATCTGATTTTGTTACCCGAGCTCAAGTCAAAAACCTTAAATATATTCTACATGAAGTAAAATGATGTATACATGTTTATTAACTTAAACTAGCTGATGACTGATGGAATCGAATTGCTGTAAACGAAAACTGCAACCGGGGAAGTCGCTCTGCTGTATAGTAGGTTTCTATTGTACCTTGCAGTTGTTGAGATCAGTTACTGATATTATAGTAAAATGGGCGTGTTAAAGTATTGAACTAAATGATAAATCATCGCATACGATTAATTTACAATTATTATGTGAGTTAAACGGTGTGCACATGGACTCTGTTTATATGGATATTTTATAATCAATATTTATATATCATTATTAAAGTAGTTTATTTTTTATTAATTATACGGTAGGTATGATGAATTATTTTTCCAAAAACGTCGCGTAAATTATAAAATAAGTATTATAATTCTATTATGTTATTGTTATTAACTTATAGTTAGTCAATACCGTTGTACCTTAGAATGGCACAGTGAATACGTTGCGTAAATAGCTTAAAATTAGTATAAATATTTTGGAAATTTCATCGCGTGTATAAAATATTAATACACTGGTGAAAGTTTTAATTAAAAATAATAACTAAAATCGTTAGAGGAAAAATCGTTTTCCCCTCTTTAAATAGGTAGTTGTCCGATTTCATTAAAATGTGAACTTCAAATGTCTATAAACATGTCGTGTAACTATATTATGTAGTTTCGTCATTAGTAATAGTTTATTAATTATTAGGAACCTTGCATTATATTGCCCCGTTATTTGACTGAGAAATTAAAATAGTATCAACAATTTAAAAAAAAGCTAAAAATTGTAAAAAAATTTTTGATTTGCAAATATATTTAGATGGCTTAAAATGAATCAAAACATTTTGAACATTTCTTAGAAAAATAAAAAATAAAAAATGATAACTTAAATGATGGTCGAATGTTTCTCATTTCCGTGATTGATAATTTTTGAATTGCAACAAAATTACAAAAATAGTTTGTGGAGAAATCGGTGTACTTAACACGATTGAATATCGAATTCAATTGAATATTCAATTTATTTTGGTAAAAAATGTTTCTTCAGACACAAAAAAAAACATCATTCCAAAACTAATACATTCATCGCATCTATATGAATCTAAAATTTACCCCGTCAATTTATTACTTATAGTTTAAATTGCTTGTTAAATAAGCTAAAATAAATTTACAAAATTGTATTTACAATAGTTGGGCTTGGGCCATGGAGCCTAGGAACACAGCTCAATCAAGCACGGAAAATTTATCATAAGACCAATAATTAATAAACACGAAGGAACACTTGTGACGAAATAAATAATGCAATATTGTTAACATGTTGCCAGGGGAAGTAAAAACGTTTATAAGTTTAAACACAGTGTCAAAAAACTGTGATCATTTTCTATTTCCTAAAGAATTTTTAGATTGTTTATATTTAAGAGGACGTGATACTCGCATGTGTTGTCTCCGTTTTACAAGTGCGTAACATAGCAAATTTTACGCTCAGCAGAACAGGTGTAGATCCGTTAGCTTAAAAATTAGAGCAAATTGACCTCTTATAAAATCTAAAGATAAGATTATTATATAGGCAACCACATAGGCTTTTTATTATATTTTAATTT
>NC_042494.1:2247007-2267603 GCF_005508785.2 Acyrthosiphon pisum
AATCTTACACTTTAGATTTATATAAGAGGTCAATTCGCTCTAATTTTATAAACTAACGGAGCTACACGTGTTCTGCTTAGCGTAAAATTTGGTATGTTACGCACTTGTAAGACGGAAACAACACATGCGGGTATCACGTCCTCTTAAGTGGTTTACCTCCGCTCAGTTTGGTATTAAAACAATAAGGTACTATTGTAATACTCTTGAGAAATTTAAACATCCAATCTAGTGTCCAATGTAATGAATACGAATGAAACAAGATTTATTGTACGAAATATGAACGACCATTCTTTAGACTTCTAAATCCATAACTGGCCAGCGTATTTTATTGCCCAGAATTGATTTGGCCGTCAGATTCTACTCTTTCTTTTTCATTCACAAGACGTAAATTTCTAATAAGAATAACTTTTGCTATGACAATAAACAAAGCACAGGGTCAAATATTGGATAAAATAGGATTGTATTTAGTATTTAACCCAACCTATATTTAGCCATGGTAAACTTTATGTGGCCATGTCCCAGAGTTAGATCTTTTGAAAAATTAAAAATAGGTACAAATATATATGTGTACCTACAAATAATACCAAACAACAAAAAAGATAGGTACAATTAATATCGTTTATAGAGAAATTCTATAATAATAATAATAATAATAATAATAATACACAAACTCATTCAAATTTTCATTCGTTTGTCATTTTTTTTTGATTCGGGTGTTATATTTGCAGTTTTCCGGTATAAAATTGTTTTGCGTATACGGTATATCTATAAATGTTATTAAAACTTAAGAAATTAAAGTTTTTCCTAAACATTAATGGCACACTATTATAATGATTTATACATTTTTATATTTTTTTATGTATATAATTATTCAACAATCTTATTTTTTTTATACTGTATCTCAGCAGCGACGGGTAATTCAGCTAGGTAGTATATTTTTATTTTTGTTATAATATAGTAGTAGCAGAAATAATATACAGTAAGTATACACCTATTTAGTATTTATGTTAACGCATAATTATTTGTTTATATTTTATCAAATTAGTGCCTTCCTCGTAATGTTAATATATATTAACAAAATAAATATTTTGTTTGTATTATGTGCATACTGCTTAATATACCTAACATTCAATAAAGGTGTACATTTTTGAACAAACATATTGTTATTGCGGTGGTTTATAAAATTATTCCAAAATAAATATTTAAAAAAAAAATGTTATTCGTTAAGTTACTTAAATATTATTTAATATCGATCAATACTAAACCAGGTTTAATAGATTATTGGTAAGTATATTTAAAAAAATAAATAAAAAATATATCACACTGCAAGGTTTGAACTGAATATTATTTTAATGAGAAATTCAAAAAGTTTCTATTTTCAAAGTAATTCTGTAATTAAATGTTTGAAATATGTATTAAAGCGAAGAATAAGAAAAAAAATAATATTAATACACAATATATTCACTCTTCATACACAACTTAAATTTAACATAAAATATTAATATTTCATTTATATTGTTATTCATGCAGTAGATAAGTACTAAAAAAAATTTGGACTACTATTATAGTGATTAGTGAATTTATATTGTTTAAAATGACATAACTCATAATTTGAACTTATTAAATGTCGGTTTTCTTATTCAAGAACTAACCAATCCTAAGCCAGAAGCCATGAATATGACAGAAAAAGAAGCCAAAACAAATACTACATAAGATATTTTGTAAGACGCCGTAGTGCATTGCTTCACAAAGCACGAAACAGATTAATTACAATTACTTATAAGTCAGTTTTTAGCAATGTAACTGTACACTACTTTTTTAAATAAATGATATCATTATAAATGTATAAACTAAATAGTAAGCCGTGTCTATGGAATAATATAATAGTGCACTACATTATATTATATATGTAATCAACTATAGGTACTAAAAGTAAAAAAATCTAGTTAAATGTTATTAAAACTTTTTTTTTACATTTTACATTATTGGTTTGAATTTTGTTTGATTACAATTAATAATAATAAACAAATTGTATTATTGAAAAAACTCCATGTTAGAGCAATACATAATATATACGTTTTTGGTTATTAGAAATACATTTATTCCTATACCAAAATACTTCACGATTAAGCCGCTGTAAGTCGCTAAATAAATAAATTTTTTATTTAAATCATGAAACACTGTCAATTCGGCATAATATCTTAATGTATATAGTTACTAGTTAGGAATATTTTCAAAGTTCTGATTATATAACTCTACTACTGTATTACATGAATAATTAAATATAAAATTGATGCAAATAATAAACTAATTACAAAGTACTAAAATAAAGATACATGTTTCCACATAAAGAGTTTGAGATTGAAAAAATAAAAATGCTTAATGTAAAAGTAAAAAATAAATATTTATTGAGAGTAGCAATAATAATTAAACAGAAAATACATAGCCGATGGGCGACGCAACGAGCGATGCGATAGTGTTGTGTTTTACGAATAATAAATATAAAGCTATAGGTTTATGTTGTATATATATTATGTTTTTGGCGCGAGCCGTATACTTTCAGAACGCAATGCGATTATATAGGTAATAAGTTTGATGGGGTTTGAAAAAAAATACACAAATCAATAAAATGTTACTGGAAATAATATAGTAGGTACGTTATAATATTGAACATTCAAGAAGTACGATTATAAGTTACGGGGGTTTTGGCGAAAAATAATTATTAATTAATCGACGAGTCGTAAAAAAAATATGTATAATTCAGTCTTCGGTGTGGTTTTTATTATAATTATATTAAATATTATACTATTGCGACGTCCGGGAATCACGTTTTTACCGATTACACAAAGTCTTGCAGTCGAGTATTGATAAAGTGAATTTTTTTCTTGCCCCATGAACTATTTTGTGTGAGGTATATATAACTCAAAAAATATTTAAGTCAAATTAATTTTTATTCACCTTACAATTCGAGTCCCCGACACTCGAATGTATAATAATATCGTGGGGATGACTGTGTGTAGCGAAAAACAAATTTCGAAGGCCCCACGTGCAAATAATAATATACAGGTTTATTCACACCTAGAACGCTCACTCCTTTTTTCTTCATCAATGCAATTATTGAAAATCTGATTTTTTGGAATTTTAAAACATAATTAAGGCCATGTTTTCAAATTATTGAGATTATTGTACTACTTAATGGTAGAGGTAAAACTTCTGTTTTTAAAGTGAGAACTATTGTAGTACCAACATTCAAGTTCAAGAATTAAAAAATATAGACTTTAAATAGTTAGGTATAATTAAAAATGGCAAAAATCAGAATTTTTAAGATTTGTTATAAAAGGGAAACATTGGGGTGAACGTGATCGATGAATCACCATGTAGATTACTAATTATTTCAAAAATAATAAATCATTATGACGTTTAGTGCAGGGCACGTATTATGTGAAAAAAATCAAAACCTGAACGTCAGTAAACGTTACGTCTACGCATTTAGTGATGTAAATATATAATAATTTCGGAATATATGCCCGAGAAAATTCAGAAATTCAGTGTTTTATCCACGTTTGATTGGCTTAACCCAAACTTGTAGCTCAAATATTAAATATTTTTTTTATCAGATTTTCTAGATAAATATTTTGGTTTAATATTATTATAGCTATTTTTAGCAGCTGAAATATATTAATGGAAATACCCAAAAACCTGTTTATCTCAGAAATAAGAATATTATTTTCATT
Organism: Acyrthosiphon pisum; assembly: GCF_005508785.2. Lineage (NCBI taxonomy): Eukaryota > Metazoa > Arthropoda > Insecta > Hemiptera > Aphididae > Acyrthosiphon > Acyrthosiphon pisum. The sequence continues at coordinate 2,250,742 of NC_042494.1, forward strand.
ATCGAGACATTTCGTGGAAAACGTCGCTCACTTAGTTCGTTCGTACATTTCAGGAATATGTTGCAGCAGTGCCAATGCGCCAATTGTTTGTCGTCGATATTAAATTATGATTATTATTATTATTATTATTATTATCATCATCGTAAAGAACTCTGTCCCCTCACCGCTCACTCAACTATATTTTTTTCCCGCCGTCCACTAAAGTGATGAAATTATGTGGCGTCTAATGCACCTGTTCTGCACCGGTGCAGTGCTATACAAGTGCACTGCTGCAGTTTACGGTATTGTACATTTGTACCTACACCATGTCTTACGATATACCTACCCACGTACACGCAATAACCAGGTAGGTTAGTTTACCGCGGTAACTCGATATAGACGAAAAAGATTTCCTCGCCCGCCACTATATAACCGGCCCGCTGCCGCGGCACGCACAATCGCGCCCGATTATCGCACGGGTTTTCCCGACGTCGTCGTAAAATCGCGTCACGGTGCGGCCACCGTTACCTATATCGATACATCGCATCGCGGCCGCGGCGGCACGGCACGGGACGGCGCGACGACGACGGCGGCGCGATTGTTGCGCGCGCGAGGGACGGCAACCGTCCACGAAAATCGAAAGCCGCCGCCGACATCGCCGTCGGGAACTCGGCGACACCGCGTCAGTTCGCTCGCGTCGGTCACTCCGGTATCGTCGCCTGCGTTCCGCGTCCACGTCACTGCGTACGCGAGTTTTTTGCGAGTCTCTCGCGAGTTTTTCGCGAACATTTAGCGGCGACCGCGCGTACGGGTTTACGTTCTTGTCGCGAAATATTTTTTCCGTTCGGATTTTCTCACGCGTCGTTCGGTCGTACGTTTTCACGTCGGTGACGGTGATAATCATATTACAACACAATAATATATGCAGTGGTGAGCCTTACCTGCACTCGTCCCGCAGGATAATAACACAGACGAGTGTCGGATATATTATTTTATTTTGGGCGTTGTGTGCAAAATCGTGTATTATCGCGCGAGGAGTGCAGTGCTGCGGGGACACACATCCCGCCCCCCCCCCAACACGCGACGGGGGTTTGTGCGGCTTTCAGAGAGAAAACCAAATTTTTCCTAGTGTTTTCTTTTGCGTCCAAGGCGTGCGTACCGCCAAAATGATGATGCTGTCCTGCGTGCTGATGGTGTTGGTGTACACGGCGGATAAAACAGGTAAGCGATGACGTTCTGGTTCTGCAGTGGTCCTCCGCGGGTTGTATAGATGGTACCTATTATTATTATTATTATTATTGTTATATAACCACAGCATACCGTTACTGCTCGTTTTGGGTATGAATAGGTTAGGTTACCTAATATACATACAATCTATAACTCTATTGTAAATTTATACCTAATAATTTTCGGATTCATATGGGAGATTTCCCGCTTTTTGTCGTCATCATAAATTTATACAACGATGGGGATCCTTTTCTTTTTTCAAAAAAAAAAAAAACCCAGTTACGCCAGATCTCGAAGCGCTAGTCGCCTGTCAGGCGCCAACCCGTCGCATTCACGAGTACACCGATCATAGGCGGTACTTGGCTCTTATTGTCGGGGGGGGGGGGGGGGGGTTAAAAATGAATCACAATTTACTGACCCATTTAAAAATCTTCTCACATTAAACTTATCTATCTATTAGTCCACCTAAATTTTTATTTGTGGGGGGGCAACTGCCCCTCCAACCCCCTCCCCTCCCCAAATACCGCCTATGATACCGATAATATACAATATAATATTATCATCGTTTCCGTAAGTATGCTGCGTACATGCATAGATTACATAAATTTACATAGGTAATAATAATTACGGAAGCTTGTATAATAAACAACATTTTATGTCAACCAACAATCCACATTATATACATATTATTCGGAAAACAGTAAATCACTATATTTTATGTCGAATGTTTATCATCATTTTTATTAAACTTCAAATATGTATTCATCGTTTTTTAAAGATATTATTATTAAGTTCTTGTGGTATTTAATCCGATAGATTCGATTGCAATGTTATTTCAAATTACAATATAATATGTACAAGTGTGTTTTTGTCTTACTGGACCATAACTGCAACACTTTCCTGGAACAGTTAGATGTCTTATGGACTACTATTTTATACATAATTATCACTTATTCTAAGATGATTTTTTTTAAATTTAAAACGAAATTTACGTATTAATAAAAAAAATTAAATAATTATCTGTATGGATTAAAATGTATGTTAATTGTTATAGGTTAGTTGGTTTTTAATCAAAATATTTCCATAATAGTCTAGTGTTAGTGCAGCTATTACTGCGTATCTAAGTAGATTAATATTTTTATATTCATAAAATGTAAAAATGAATTTCAATGAAAATGAATACTTTTAATGTAATTAATTTTTTACTGTTAGGAACTGAACTCGGAAACCGTGTTTTTATAAATTTAAACTCGAATAATTCAATTTGAACTATGCATAGGTAATTTAAAAATTATATTCTTAAATTCGTAGCTTCGAGTATACTTTTCAGATAAATATGTCTATTGTTATGTTATTGTTTGCTTTGGAAGAATATATTGTAAGCTATAAAAGTATCTTATAGAAAAAGACAAAATATAGTGATTTTATTAAATTAAAATTTTTTTTTTGGGTTATACCATTATTTTGTTCAATTTTTTTCAAAAAAAATTTGCTATATAAGTAGTTTAAATTATAGTTTAAATATTTTATTCTTGGAGTAGAAATTATGAAATATAACACAATAATATTTACAGTTTCTACAATTTTGATTTATTATCCTAAACTTCGATTATTCCAATTATATCTACTCGATTTTTTTTCTATTTAAATTTAAATTTTGTATATTTACATATCATGTGCAAATATATCTAACGTTTCACAATTATAAAATGTATTTATTTAGATAATAAATATTTATTTTAGGATTTAAATGATTATTATTTATTTTACTTAAATGTTTTGTAAACTGTGAGTAGTTTTATACAATATGATGATAATGATTTGTATTGTATTGTAAAAGATTAAGTAAAGATTCTATAACAATATATCTAATTAGGAAAAAGTCTAAAAGTCCAATGAGTGTAACTTATTTGTTGACATGTTGATCAACATGGGCTTTTAGTGAATCCAATGTACAGACAAGGTGGGCTAATCTCTGGAAGTTTGGGATTTCAAAACTTTCGTCTACCGCAGCTGTAGGATAAAAGCTTACTAACATACCTATAAAATTAGATGGAGGGATACACTTGTCGACCACACTGTTTTAAGTGCGTCGTTTTTTCAATTTGAATTGTCTGAGTATAGAGCCCAAATGTTCCCTTAAACGCACGTAGGTACCTACTACCGGTAAGAAGCCACGTTAATTATTTCCATTTGTAAGTTGTAACTATTAAAACTTCTCTTTGCTAATACACCATACCAAATCAAACTACCTACTTCTTTTACGTTTACCTAACTATTATTTTAAAATATACTGCTACAATTCAAATAACTTTTAAGTTTAGAATGCTAACCTAATATTTTAAGTTAGGTTTGTTTTGCGTATTAAGAATTCATAATGTGATTTAGTTCAACATTATAATATTTTATTATACATATTTACACCTCCAAGAATATATTAAAATGTAACAGTAAACACGAGATTAAACTTTAAACCACTTAACCGAGTCTCTATGATCAATGATCATATTATCATACTCGATAAAGGTAAATTTGAAATTCATATTTACACCTATACTTTGGGTAATGATTATATCATAAAAGTAATGGGTTACTATTATAAGTTATACACTTATACGATATGAATTTATTCTCAAATCCATGGCCTCATGTCCTCATTTATAGATATTAAGTTGAACATTAAATGTTGCCATTCAAAAAATTAAATTTAATAAAAACCTCAAGAAGTTTTATAAAATGCGTCAACTGTCATCTTCAAATTTAATATAACAACTTAATCATATAATGGGAATATCTATTTGAAACGTTTAAGAACTTTAGAAGGTGTACCTAATTAAAGACAAAATATGTGCCAAATAGATAGTAGCTGTAACATGCAGTTATTATATTAAACATAAACATATAGCTTTTATTTAATGATTATTATATTATGTATATAGTAATGTGGCATAGTGAATGTATTTATTATGTGTTTGTGGTTGTATTTTTTAATGCGGGAGTTAGGACATAATGATATATGGTGTTCTATAAAGTTCTGCAGTTTTTCCTAGGTACATATCCAGGTGCATATGCACATTGCAAAAGTGATAATCATAGTGACTATGTTGTCTGTGTTATTAGATGTTCGAAATGTACCTACTTTGTAAATTCATATTTTATAATGTACCAAAAATCGAGTATAATATTCCTGGTACATAAGATTCATTACCTAGGTATATTCATGGTTGAAATATACAGGTTATTGCATATCGACTAGAATTTTTATCAAAAGAAACAAAATGACTGCGTAAAGAGATATCACAAATATCAATTTTTCTTATCACAATAAATACGCCGAACAAAAAAAGCTAACAAATTCAAAATCCCGCGCTTATATACTTGTTTTTATCATCAAATATTTGATTGAGAAGGGGTATATATATATATATGAAATAACATTGTATATTAATTCAACCATGGGTATATTATAACAAGGGGACTTTTAAGCTGTAAATCAGTCATTGATTTGTCTTTAGATATTGTAACATTTATTATTTTATTTTTACTAATACAACTTTTATGGACATAGTATAGTATTTAAGTTATAAAATAAACCAGGAATATCACTCTACTGTATTTAGGAACCTATTATACTTCGTCAGACCGAGCATAAAAATAAATACCTTCTCCACTGAAACCAGGTATTAATCATAAATTATTATTTTCATTAAACTATGATCGTAGGTGCAATGTATTCTTCTTAGTGGAGACGCCAATACATAAATTATGAATTTATATTAAATAGTATATTATGGTCAATGTCATGAGATACATAGGTACCTATTTCTTTGATATTAATTTTAATAATACAAGATATTAAACAATTTAATTAAAAAAATACACACATTGCTTCGCTCGGAATATAAAATATAGAAAAGTTGGATTTTAATAATACTCAATTTTGCTGTATGGTAAGTTTCACGTGTACCTACGTGATCACAAAGTTGGATATTACATTCACTTAATGATAAAAAATATGTGTAATTTGAATTTAACGATAAATCATTGTAGGTACTATATATGAAAAACCTATTCTGAACGGAGGAAGTGTCAGTCAATCTGAATCAATCTAAGGATATAATTTATCTTATATTATATATTTATATTAATTTAAGTATTTCCTGAATATTCGGGAGTCTTAACTAATTTTTCACATAAACTTATAACTAGTCAATATTAACTAATCATAGAATGATGTAAAAAAGTTCACGGTATAAATAGCTAAAAATTAGTCTAAATATTAAAAAAAACATCTTTGTACATAGAAAATATTATTAGACATTTTACGTAATGTTGAAATGTTTCGAATATCTACGATTATTCCTTTTTGAATAAAAAAAAATAACAAAAAATACTTTATATCAAAAATTGAAGTTGAGTAAATATTTTTGTTTTTTCGAGGCTTAAAAAAACACACACATTGTAAAACCAATACTTTCCTTGCTCCGATCAGAATCTAAAAATAATACCATATGACTCGATATGATATTTCCTCGTTGATGATTAAAACTATGTTAATATAATTTATTATTTTTAAGAATTTTTTTGATTACCAATTTAAGAATTCAGTCTACATTTTTATAATATAAAAAAAAAAAAAAAAAAAAATAGAAATAATTAAGTTATTTTTATTCATTTCTTGTCAATTGATTAATTAAATTATTTAAGAAAATGGTGGGGGGCCACTAAATAAGTTCGTGTGGAGGCCCGTGAATTTAAATAGTACAATAAAATATGTAATTATATGTTAAGTCTTACAAGAAAGCACGCATAAACAAATTATAGAATTAAAAATATAAAGTATAATTATTATGTTAACAAACATTTACTATTTTAAATATTTATAATTTGTTCTTCCAGTAACCAAATTAAAATTTAAAAATCTTAAGAAAATTCTACATATATTAACAAAACCATATAATGGAACAGAATTCGCTGCTCTAAATGTGGACCTCAAACACTTTCAAAATGTTTTTTTAACAAAAATAATTGCGCCTGAATCAAAACCAAAGTACATTAGAATTTTTTGAAAATTACCAAATTATTGCAGTTTGTTGTGGAAAACATAATATATGCTAAAGTGTGTTTAAAAATTCGATAACTTAATACATACATTTTTAATTATTTATTAAAAAATAAACCTAAATTTGAAAAATTTCACGTGAAAAATTGATTTGATAAAAGGAAAATTGTCAGCGACTGAGAGTAGCATATTTTGGACCTATATATTATAAGAGGGCTGTTAGCGTTAGTTTACTATACATACAACTATACAAGATGAGTACTACTGTTATCTTATAGCTACTGTAACGCTGTATAGTATAATCTTCGGGTTTTTATATATGAAATTAGATTATTTCTGACAATGTTTAGAATGGAGATTGAAATTTTTTTTACCGGTATCATTCATATTATAGATTTTCCGTTTAGTATACATTTAGTCATTTTAAAAACTATTTTTAATTTTTTTTAAATTTTGATTTTTTTTTACAATGGGTATATTGTGGTGAAATAAGCACCCTCAACCCTCAATTCCCTCCATCATATAGTGATATTTAAAATTAAAAAATTAATCATCAGATGAAAATGAGTATGGATATCATATTGTCTTAAACATTAGGATTTTGTCGATGTACAAATTCTCTAAAGAATAATGAATTATCGATTTCGAAGGTCTTTTAAATGTTGTATCTTTTAGTTTTTCTCTGTTAAACTTTCATTGTATCTATTCGCTGAAGTCTGATAAAATTGTTTTTACCAAAAGTACATATACAATAAATATCCCATTTCTTTTCTGTTACGGTTTTAAAACGTCTTCCCCAAGAATTGTCCTTAGGGATAAGGTGATAAACAGAGTGTTAAACTTTTAAAGACAATTTTAAAGTACGATTTTAAATAATTAATAAATTTTAGAAAAAAGTCAGTGGAAAAAAAAGCAAAGTAAACTATTATATTCCCAAATTAACTTTCACTTTGTTATAGTTGGCTTGCATTGAATATTTCATTAGTATAATTTCATATTTAACATATGGCTGTTGTATATGTCCAATAATATTTTTTACTGTCTTATTATAAAAACTATTCATTAAATATCTTAGAGAAATATATTTTTATGTATATTTTATATACATTATATATTACACGACACATTATGATACTTCTCCAGCCTTCTTATGTAGCCAAATCTATACTCAAATTATGACTTTTTCCTTACTGTTGATTTTTGATTTTTTACAGCATAATGGACGTTATATATTTTTTGTATAACATTACCATAATAAGTTTTTTCGAATTTAATATTGGGTACAGTTTCGTGTATCTTCTCATCTACCTAATGGAAATCTATGGTCTACACTATAGCTATGTAGCGAAACTATTCGTAATTAGATAGTTAGACAATATTACAGTAAGCAATTAGAATTTGCAATACACTAACGAAATTCTCTACAAAATTCCCTTGAGACTTATATAGCTTTTAAAGCACCCTGGTTAATTTTAAATAAATAATAATGGAGTAAAATTTTAAAATATAGTTAGCTGACTAGTTATTATAATTATATACAGACACTAATTTGTGTATGAATACAAAATATATCATGCAAATGTTTACATGATATATTATACAGGGTTATTCTCCATGCATGCTCAAACCCATTTTTCCTTTAATAATGAATTTATTTAAATTCTGATTATTGGAATTTTTAAATAATTTACTCTAAGACCATATTTAAATTTTTTTTAAATAGTCTTTAAGTAGATATATTTAAAAATTTCTAAAATGTGATTTTAATAACTGCATTATTGAAGAAAAAAGGGGTGACATGTTTGACTGAAGCGCCCTGTATAAGTAATAAATATATTTATTTTTTTTTTGTAAATCATTTTTTTGAAAAACAAAACTTAGATACAATATTATTTATTTAAAACATTTAAAATTAACTAGTCTTATTATTTTGATAATATACATATATTATTTTGATATTCAAAATTATTTAACATTTATTTTTTTGATTAAATAAATACGTATAGATCCATACTCCTATCAATTTGAATATATACAGGTTTTACAAACTAACAGTGTAAATAATTAACGAGTTTAAAATGTTGAATACATCAACATGTTTATGTAAATAATAATTGTTATTTCTAATTCCCTTCGAATATTAAAATGTATAAGTTATGATATACAAAGTTAATTATTATATATATTATCTTAATTTATTTTATTTACGACTTAATTTAATCTACTTATGAGAATTTCGTAAGTTAATAAATGTAAATAAGTGTAATAATTTAAAGGGTTTTATCAGAGATCTTATTTTTGTATGCTTTGCGATTCAAACTATGCCACTATGTTCGGTCCTTATGTGTTTCTGATTCAAATTTTAAAATAAACTAATCGCACCTTACATTTGGAATGCAAATAATGTGAACTTTTTTCCAAAATATATGTATAGCTGCAGGTACTGAAGTATGTAATTAGAGTATTGAGAAATACAGTAGTGTCTTATAAATAAAAAGTTTGTAATTATTTACTTTAAAAAACCGTTTTATATTAGAGAAATATGAAATTTGAGATATTTTAAAAGTCAAATTAATATATTGGATGGATCATAAAGATGGATGGTTTATCATAATAAATTTGAAAATAACAAATCCAAGAGACTTATTTCTGTTATTGTATTCAAAAGATTATTTTTCAGAAAGGCTTGGTTTACAATACTTTTTGTTAATAAAGCTATGACATGATAAATCCTTTTTTTACAACATATATAATATTTAATATTTGAGTTGGATCATGATATCTTGAATTATTGTGACAAATATAATAAAACTAAATCTATAAATAAATTATTATAATATAATATAGTAAAACTAATAATTTATTTTCTTGTTATTACAACTACAAATGTTATGTTTTTCTGTAGTAGGTACATCATAATATTAATATTAATATTATTCTATCAATTGAATCATCTATCATTTTAATTTACGTTTCTATATATTATTATATTTTTTAAATTTGATTTTTGTACTTTTCTAGTAAAACTTTTATTGATACAATAATTCTGATGAGACAGTTTTCCGGAAAATGCTAACTGATTTTTGTTGATAACACCTTATAGTATGAGTCACAGCCTACTTTCACCTACTTACTTACTTGGTTTTAGAAAAATACTAAACATCGAAGTATGTTGATGTTTTATTGTTGGACAGGAAAAACCATTACGTTCTTCTACGAAAGGGGTCGTGTTATAAAAAAAAACCTCCAAAATAAAGTGCCTGCGACCAGTGCGCGACACAAATCACACGCGAAAAACGTTGGCAGTGACTTTACAGTCGGTTTCATAAATAATTTTTTTTTTGTCTTTTTGTTTTTTCCCTGCCATCGCCCACCAGCAGGCGTGTTCGATATCCGTCCCGCGCACTTCCGCTGTCCGACGACTGGTCTTCGAACCTAGGCCATAAATCTTACACTACTGCACCCATAACGGTCAAAAATGAACGGACGGGAAAACCTTTTCCCGTAATGGAAAAAAGTGCAAAAATAATACAATACGGACTGGGAAAAAAAACTTTTCGTTTCGATTTAGGACTTTCATTCGACCGGGGGGATTTCGGACGAATGATCGGCAGTGACTCTAGTGGCAACGGCAACGGTTGCTGTGGCGGTCGACTAGTAGCCGATACCACTAATAAATAACTCAAACAATCTCTCCCCTGGTCATGTATGTTATGTCCAAGGTAAAAATGAGCCAGCAAATTTTTGTTCCGACAGGGTGTTTTCCAATTTAACTTGTGGTGTGAGCACAGTTGTAGTTGTGTTATGTTTGTGATTTATTTATGGCGTACGAAACTTCATCGTTCTGCTGTGTTGTATGAATATTTCACGAGTATTTTATTAACTGCATAACGATAGGGTCTAAGCGCGTTGTTGATTAGGTAGATAATTATTGTTAAGATGTAATTATAGGAAGTACCACATGGCATATTATAAACATGTGGTATTGCCTATTTCTAATTTTGTCGAATCTATCTTCCATCAGTGTATAGATACTACGGCCGTAAGGGTTCATATTTTGTTGCATTTGTTTATCAACGATATATAATATTACACAAGACATGGAAACACACTAACATTACACGTAGGTACCTAAAGGTAAAAATTGTAATTATAAAATTGTGTGAATACAATTCATCATAAACTAAATTTACTATCTATTCAATATTTGTATTGGTAACTATTGTACCTAATAATTATTGTATTTAGATATTTTCAAGTATCATTTAAAATATATGTAGAAACATTGAAAATGTGCGTAGTATATCATGTGTTGTAGGTACTGTTATTACACTCGATAATGTTTTACACTATTTTTTTATAAATGAGTTAGGTATTATACTTCAAATATTTTATTGTAATATTAAACTAATTGATACAGAAAGAAAAATATCAAAGTAATTATACAATAGGTAATTAATTAATTTTATTAGCCATTTTTTACTTTGAATATAAACGTTTATTAAAGTAAATTAAAGAAAATTCGATTAAAAAAAAAAATACAATCTACCTATATATTTAATATGTATGTTTATGTTATAGTAAGTATAAATTAGCCTAAATTCCTGCCCACACTACTAATTATGGTAGAAATAATCTTTTGGACCGTATAATGCGCTTGGCTAAAGAGAGCACCACTCATCAATGACTGATGAAATTAGGTATTACTAAGCTAATATTATTATCTTTTATTATATTTTCCTAATCTGTCTAACGTGATGTACGTATATTACATTGTTGTAAAAGGCTTCGCCCGTTCAATAAATAAAAAAAAAATATATAATTTATTTAATTACTTTTTTTTTTATTTCAGTAGACTAGGTACACACCATTAGCTAAGTATAATTTTAACTAATAAGAACTAATCATAATTTAAATATGTAGAAATAAAGTAATATAATTGTTATAAGAATAAACGTTATCCATCTATATACAATATGAATTTATAGTAAGTTTATTACTTATATTTATAGTTGATTTAAAGTTACTTATATTTGTATGGACCACGATTGGTTTTATACGGTATTTCAACCTTGATCATGGTGGATAAGATAGATTAAGAATATCCTTGTTATTAATGTCAGGTTTAACGTCAACGAGAAAAAACAGAGGAAGCGGATATCCGTTTGTATAAAATTCACTGGGCTTGACTAGAGCCTCAGAAGTATCAGATGTGAGTATTGTATGGTACAAGTTTCTGATAACTAACTTACAAGGCCGTATCAACGATTGAAGGAATGAGTATAATAGTTGACGTTTGTAGACATCAAAACGTGATCGAAAATGAATAGCATTATAATTTGAGCGTCTTCGAGGGTGGATAATCGGAAATGAAAGCGATGACTTACCTGAGATACCGTTACTTCTGTTACTTCCTGTGAGTTTTAATGGCGTGTTATTCAATGCAGAGAAGTTATTAATGTTTTTAATATAGATTGGCAGAACTTGAATAAGATCGTTGGATACAATACACGATGTATATTGAGTCAACCACAGTGTCCTAATCGTCGCTTACAATAATGTGGTGAATCGGGTGGGCGAGTAGAAAAATTTGGTTTTTACCCTTTTGGATTTTCCCTTGTGAATTGATGAATTAAGCGATGATAGTAGTATTTTGGTTTGATGATTTGGTGATTTGGTGAAGCCATATTAGCTCATGTCGAAAATATGATTAGACGATTCACGATATTATGAATTCATAAAACAAATTTAGTAAATAACGTAAATTACAAATAGTGATAACAAAAGTAACATAATACCTATCGAAAATATGGGTGACCGTAAAGTGGATCAACTATTAACATAAATATATCGTCTTAAATTAATATTTAAATATGTTATATTAGAAGTATTTTAATCAATATTCATTGAAATCATAATTATTTTTTACGTACTAAATTTGTACACAATATGCTGTCATCCAATAAATACAACTTTACGTGTTTAAAATAATAATTATTTTTTGTATGAATACTTTCTTTTGTCATTAAATATGTAGAAAGGTTTTCACAATTTTATTATTTTAGAGTTTAAAAGTAGCTTATTTATCCAAATAGTTTATTTATTCATAGGTGGATTATTCAAATTAAGATTTTAGACGGTAATTTCATAAATTAATAACAACACAACAGAATTTATTCAATGAATATCAAAAATAAAAATACAATATTACAGATTACATTGTGGATTTAAAAATTTAAAGTTTACGTTCAAAATAAAACATTTTCTTTCTTATGTAAAAATATTTCCTTTCTCGTTTGTCATTGTAGGTGCAATTGTGAATTTCTTTTCCACATAAATGAATTGGAAAGTTTTTTTTGTATTGTGTGATTTTTTTTTGCATATGTTTACAAACATCTTAAAGCCTATGTTTACTCAGTCTTGTACACTAAAACCAAAATGAGCTTTTTATTTATTTATCGAAAAGCTATTGAATAAAAAAAAGTTTATTACATCGTGGAAATTTTTCATATCGATGTATTTTGAAGATCATTGTGGCTTATGTCCAAGATAGAACATAATTTATGGTTATTTATATCTATTTTATTATATTATTTATGAATTATTAATATTTATTCAAATTTGGTAATATTATGCTTAAATAGATTAATTTTGAATTTTATAATACATTTATCGAAAAAGTATAAACAATTAAACATACCTAGTTGAAATGCATGGTCTATACCAGGAGACCTCACCCGCGAACCTCGGGCCGCGTTTGACCCTCATCGTAATTTTATGTGAACTGCAAATAAAATTTAAAATTTGTATACGAACTAAGATAGTATGGACTGGAATCTGTGTGTTAAAACATTGTTTGTTTGAAGATACTCTGTTAAATTAATAAACCTAACAGTTATGAACTTAAATAAACTAAATTTGATATGATTATGCATATTCGTTTAAAATAAAATAAGGTATATTCAAATTGTGGCCCGTGAAAAATGTTCTATTTATTTTTTGGTCCTTAACATCAAAAAGGTTGGAGATGCTTGGTCTATACGACTATACTTAAATATTAAATTATATAATAAAGGCGTTTTTACTTAAAAATACGTGCATTATAGAATGTACGATATAGATCATTATGTATTATAATATGATTCTATATAATCTAGAATTGTATTGTTAAAAACAATTTAATATTATGTATGATTTTCATCATAAATTGATCTTTAATTAGTTCTCAAAATTAACACAAAGTCTTCTAAAAATGTCTAAGTTTAATTAGCTAAAATTCTTAGAAAGATAAAAAAAAATGTTTTATTTATTTTAAACATACTAAAATAGGTAAATTATCTTAACCGTATGTTAATATAAATACTAAATAATATATACTAAAGGTAACTTTTAAGTTGTACACTTTCACGTAATTTTGATTTGAGTTTTTTTAGCTATTCTGCAGATTAAAGTTCATAATATATTATTATTTTTGGGTCAATGGATTGTTTAGTTATTTTTTTATTAGCAAGGAGTACCTACATTAAATTGTATATGAGTATTAAAAAAGAACTAAAATGTTCTTGTAAATTATTTATATTGGTACTAGGGTCTATGTTCTAGGACTATAGTTTAGCTATAGTACTAGTTTCTATAATAAGTTAACCTAATATTAATTTGTTTCGATGCATTTTGGTTTTTTAAAACGGAAATTAAATACTTATTAGGATTAAGGCATTGATTAGTGTTTAAAAGTGTAAAACAAATTTTAAATTATATTGGGTCGTAATATAATGTACCTTACCTTAATTCAATGGCGTGAGGAATAAACATAATATTGATAAGTTTATTGATTGATAAGAATCAAACGTTTTAAACATTTGAGTATAGCGGTACCTTCCGTTTGCATTGTAATGACGTTTTGAACTGGCCTTAGGGATTTCTAGTATCTGATTTTTTTTTTGTAGGGAGGGGGGGTATTCGTATGATTTTACTTATTGTTTAGCTTTTCAGTTTTTTAGCCCTAAAACTGGCGTTCTGGTAGTAAGTTATTTTGTTATGACGTATGCATGCGCGTGCTTTCAATTTAATGATGTGAAATAATGTCAATTTGTTTTGTCCAATCATTTTGGATATTTGCCTATTTTGAAATGCGCATTTCGGTATTATAATATCTTACATAATAAAATATCTTAAATCTTCGTGTGACGTTTTATTTATGCGGCCATCGGAATAAAACATCAATTGATTTCATAGGACCTGATAAAAAGAAGAGAAATATTTATACACATATAAATATTATCCTATTTTTCTTTCCCAGTATTTTTTTCTCTTACAATACTTTAATGTTATCATATTGTTGTACATATTTTATTTTCTGATTGTGTGACTAAAAAATGCATTTTTAATTGTGTAAGTACTATTTGTATTTATATATTTAACCAAAATTCATGTTAAATTATAAGGATGTTGTGAATGTCTTGTTAAACAAATATAAATACATCATGCTAAAACCTACAAAACCTTTCTCCAATAAAAATATGTGAAGTTAATCGAGTCAAAGTGTATAAAATTAGTGAAAATTGTATTTGTTTTACAGTAATGGTAAGTGTTTCCGGTAATTGTTTTGAAAAATAATATCAACTTACATAACGTCACTTATCGAAAAAACCGAATTAAGATAATACTAGTATAATAGTATAAGTATATTACATATAGAATCCTTACCAAAGATGCTGATCCATCAACCTTGTTTATTCAGAATAGGTTTTTTTTTGTAAACTACAGTTATTTATTATTGAGTTAAAACTTCTCATAATATAAATTACAGTGACCTGTTGTCACATACTCACTGACAAGGTTTACTCCGAACATTCTATAATAATATAGTTGAGAGAATTTTAGATTTTGAACGTTGCGATGAATGTATTGATTTTACAATTATGTGTTTTTTATAGAAGAAAAACTGTTTCAATATTAAGAGTGGTTATAAGTAGTATCAAATAATATCAAGCTTGAAATTTTGGCTTTGAAATTTTCAGTACTTTTAAAAATAATCGGAAATACAAAAATAAAATTACGGAAAAATGTGAATATATAGTTACACTATCGACCTGGATCATTTTCCAGACCTAATATTTTCAAAACATTTGATTCTTTTTAAGTTGTTTATGGAAATGTAAAACTATTGACCTTCTTTTATTTTTTGTTAAATTTAAGTTGATTCTTATGTTTTTTTCAAAAACTCAAATAGATTGAAAATGTAAAAAAAGTTTATCGTAGCTGTTTACACTGCAATTAAAAATATCGAATATACATTATCACATGTTTTTTTATATAGGTAAGTGTTTAAAGTTTAAATGTTGATGAAATTTTTTAAATATTTTTAATTGAATAACTAAGGCTTGTATATTTTTCATGGTTCATCATAAATTGCTTTTACTGGAATTGAAAAATTTTTTTAGCGAAAGCTACATTATTTTTTTACAAACTAGTTAATAATATAATTCAAATTTTGACAAATTTGGGTATTGAAGCGTAGAGTAACGATTTTTACTCAAATTTTTTTCTTATTTTTTCATATTCAAAGAAATATTAATTTTAGAAACTTGAAACTTTGTAATACATAACTAGACATTACATTATTAGTATTATTTTCTATCCATAATGCAACTGTCAAAATATTTGGGCTAAAATTAAGCCATTTATACCACAAACCTATTTATACACTATTCTATAGTACGCCAATATATTGACTTGTTATACATTTAAAGTTATACCAACTATCTTAAAAGTGACTTTTTGGTTAAAAATGAGTTCAACTCACTAAATTAAAAAAATACCAATAATAATATATACATGTAATATAAGATAATATATCCTAACTGATAGTCTGATATACCGACCATGCGTAACTTTCGGTCAGAATAGGTTTTTCGTATAAACAATGCTTTGACGTAATATCCATGAGTAATTATGAGTAATTATTGACTACTCAAGTCCAATTGAAACCTATTACATTTATGTATTACGTATACAATTTGTCATATATATAGTACTAGCTGACCCTGTGCACTTCTTTGCTCTTAAAAAATTACAACCATTTAAAAAATTGTGATTGTTCAAATCCTTTTGGATGTTACTCGCAGCAGTAAGTGCAATTCAGCCACCCTGGTAGGCAATCCGACAACGTCGGATCGCGAACATTGTGCGAAAGCATATTAAGTAGATATGTATATCTAATATATAAAAATGTCGTGTCACAGTGTTTGTTATTGAACTCCTCCGAAACAGCTTGACCGAAACTAAATAATGTTCTAATTATTAATAGGTGTATAAATCTCTAATGAAATGGATAAACTATGAGAAGATCGGAATAAACATTTACCAGACTTAATGGAATACTTTCGGTTACCAATTGTTTCTCATGAATTTTTTGAGTGTACTATTGATAATTGATAAAGAACCACTTTTGAAGTTAAATAACAATTAAAACTATATAATTTTTTTATATTTTCTTTTCTTATTTTTTCAAAATATATTATGTTGATAGGTAGACAATATTTAGATGAAGCTTATGCTGTTCATACAGTCCTTGGTACTGCGTTAGAAGCAC
>NC_042494.1:2267665-2332217 GCF_005508785.2 Acyrthosiphon pisum
CATCATCGAGTAAAATAAGTTTCACCATAACTATTTAGTGGTATAATATTATTGCCTATTGGTATAGTTTTCCACCGATTTGTAATTATGTTAAACAAAAGAACAAGATTGCGTTTGGCTCTTTTTTTCGGAACATTTGTTCGACTATTTCAGCCAGCTCATCTCGATCATAGTCTTGCTCCCGTTGCAATTCACGTTTGAATGCATCATGCGTGGGTTTCCAACAAGAGAATGGTCAAACGACCAATGTTGTCCGACGTCTCCTTTAGTAGCGATGGCGTCACGCAAGTGGATGTACTCGTCTGATCGTAATCTCGACTGATTGAAACGAATTAGATTGAGACGCTCCATTAATATTTAAATTAAAAAAAAATAATAATAAATAAATATTATTCTCAACTCTTATAACTCTTATAACCCATAGAAACCGTTAATAAACAAAAATTTCTTTTGTAAATCTCAAAATTCCTGTTTGAGCACTTATCGAGGGTAGTAAATTCCCTTTTTAAATAAGCCTATGACACTCACAAAGAATGTGGCTTTTTATTGGTAAAATTTTTCGAAATCGGTTCAGTAGTTCCAGAGATTACCCTTAACAACGGTAATTATCCACTCCTCTTTATATAATAGTATAGAGTATAGATTTGTATAAGTAGGTTAGGATAAGATATTTAATATTATAATAAGCAGATATGAACTAAATTTAGAAATGTTCACATTGGTGACTAGATTAAATTTTTGAGAAATAGTCATATCAAGTTATCCCACCACACCGATTTAAAATGTTTATAGCCGGTGTGTTTTTGATGCAATAATGGTGATGCGAAATTAAATGCCCGAAAATAGGTATATAGGTACTGTTAATCTTACCTACCCAAACCCTAATTTTTGATTCTTTCTTAAAATTTTATATTTTGTTACTTAACAAAAAAAATCATAATATAAACTTTAAGCCGGTTGGAGCTCACAGATTTGTATATTCAATTTTACTCTCCAAAACTAAACCATGATCATCAGAAAATAGAAAAAGAGTCCAGCCACTGTTTAGGTATTCCAAAAATATATTTTTGAAACTAAGATGGATATTATCGAGATTATATTGTAAGTATATATGACTATGACTGGGTGATTTGGTTAGGTAGGATAGATAATAACAGTCATAATTTTGATTTATAACGTTTGTAAATAATGCAAACTAGTCAACTAATAATAATTGCCATAGTTTTTTCTGTTTCATTTTTTAAAATGTTTTAATCAAAATGCTATGAAATAACTTTTGTTGTATATTATGGTAAAGATATACTTGATTTAGCCCGCTGCCTTACCTAAAACATTAATTTTTATACGATTTAGATACCAATTGACTGTCAACTTATTGTTACACGTATGACGTATCACATATGAAACATATATATCATGTCTAAGATAAAAATACTAACTACCTATTATGATCAAGTTAAAAATTAAATTTTATTTTTATATATATTTTGTTAATACAACAATAACTTCAACAATAATATTGTGGTACACTAGAAACATTAACTTTAATTTATGGCAGAGCGATTTTGCAGGTTTTTTTTAATTTGAAAATTTAGAATTAAATGAATATTCTGCATAATTAATGTTTGAAGCTATAATATCTACGTTTGATACAATTCAAAACAAACGGAACGCACTTGACTAGTGTGGGTGTTTGCCTATTGATAGCTTTAGGCGTTTGTCGTTTTCGTGGGTGTACTCTATAATAGTATTTAATACATAATTTGGTTTTATTGTAATGACTTGTTTATAGAAAAAAATATTTTAGTCAAATACTTTGGGATGTTAGCACATTTAAATTTAACCCGAACACGATTCATGAATTTTTATTTTTCTCTCTTTATCTTTCCTTGGTTATTTTACTAATTACACCGCTTGCATAATGTCGTCAGTTTGGATCTTGTCCAAATATCCTGTATATTTTGTAGATCCATCGTAAAATTATGTTATTATGGAATATATTATTTTGTTTGTACACATCAATAAATTATTTTTCTATTTTTTCAAACAGCAATATTTATTTAATAATAAAAAAAAAATACGGGTCAATTGAATCTGTCAAATGAACCTACTATTAAGTAGCTATTAACTTATTTATTTAAAATATTTATTAATTGTTCAACGATATTGTTTCCTTTTATTATAAATACTAAAATGCGTTAAGAACAATATTAAAATCTTAATAAATTAGGTTCTCAAATACTCTTAATTTTAAGAAATCTATTTTTTTAAATCTTTTAATTTTTATTGATCATTAAAAACATTAATGACAAAGCGGTTATTAGTTTTAGATTGTACAAGACCGATACAGTCTTACAATTATAAAATGGTTATATAGTTACAGATATGTATTTTGGTATAATATACCTTTGCGTTATTGCCATGGTTATAAGTAGAGTTATTACAGTCATATTAAAATTAATAACTATTGTATTGTAAATTACGTCGATGTGATTGTATAGTATTAAAATTACTGGATCATTTTAAGTTTGGTTTCTTTATGTTTTTTTTTTTTTTTTGAGACATAAAATACTCTGCTGAGAAAATATTAACGTGTAAATTATTAATACCCTTAAACAGATACTTACCACATAATATAATAAATAATGGCTAACAATCTGAATTGTTTACATAATGAGTTTTTATAAGTAGATAATATTTGCTGTAAATAATTAATTTATATAGAATAAATACATGGTACCTACACCGAATAATTTGTAAACAAGGATTTACATCTTTATAATCTAAATATCCATATCATCACGTGTGAATACATCGTTTATTATTAGGTATTCACATCATAATATATTCGCTCTGTACGTCAAAAGGAGATAAAGCAGTGCCTGATGTGGTTGTCAGCGCTTATCGACCACAAGTGTGTTCTCATTAGGATTTTACTGAAACATTACCGACGTTTTGTAGTACTTACGTTTAATTTAAATCTCCGTAGGAATAAATAGTAATATTATTATGTTTATGACATTTTACATAAATTAAAGTATGGCTTAAATTGATTTTATTACTATTCATAATTATTAATATATTTATAACATATATAATATTTTGAATTCCTTTCACTTTAAAACTATATACTTATACATCTACAGCGAATATCATAAAACTATACATATATAAGACTCGTAAGACACAAAATAAAACTTTTAAGTCGTTTTAACTGAAGACTTATAATCGATACAAGTAGCTAGCTTAATCATAAAATAGATTTAGGCGAGAATATTGTATACATTATGGGTCAATAACAATATTTAATTTTAAAAGATTTTAATAAAATGTTTGATTACATAATTAAAGTGTGTCAATAAACTAATTTTTATTTTTAGGTAGGTTACTTATTTAAAATAATAATAACAAAATTCTAAATTATTTAACATTTTAAGTATAGGTATCGCGTATTATTAATTATTATATTATTATGTATTATATATTTTTTATTTGTGTATTCCAATGACATAAATATTATATATACATATGTCATATAGGTAGGCCATAATACTTATGAACTACGAAAATAATATGTAACACGTTTTATTATAAATGATAAGTAAAATCAAAAAATAGTTCAAACATATATTTCAAGGATCTATGATTTACGAAAACAAACAGTTCTAACTATCAAAGTGTTATGTTTTCAAATTTTGATCATCTCTTCTTTGAACATATTTTCCATAAGAGATTGGTACAATAAACTCTGGTTCAATTGAAAATTCAATCGTCGTCTGCATATCATATAGAAAATAGATAGGTAGATAAGTAAATCTAAATAAATTGGGCAAACAAGTCAATCAGTAAGGAAAAAAAAAAATAAATTGGAATTTCATGGGATAGTTTCAATTTAAAGTTTAAAAAATTGTTCACAAAAAAAACATTTGGAAGTATTACAATTTGCTTTGAAGTTTTAAATTTATTATTAAATATAGGTACCTACTGTAGTGTTAAAATTATTTTTCTCTGCATTTGATCATGTGTTTAACTTTGTGAAACATGTTTAACGACGAACTTCTAATGATGTACCTATGTGAAATACTGTTTACACTGAAATACCATTTCAAACTTTTAGATTTCATTCAACTTTTCATAATACCTTGTAAATGTATTATTCATGGTATCTTGTTTTGTGTAAGACTACTTAAAAACTAAGTGTCTAAATTCTATACACAGGCTTATCATAATATCATATGTCATTAAACTGGAACTTTTTATCTAGGTTTTATTGCATCGTATTTTTAAAGGAACATGTAACTTAACTATATAAGTATATTATAAATACAATGTATCTATACTGATATTACAAAAAAGTTTGATGAATTGATGTTCAAATTAATTTCCCTTAAATTATTTTTCTGTAATAAAATATAACTAAATCGAAATATTTCAAATGGAATTTTATTAAGAAATGTATTTAAAATATTATTGTTTACAGAAATACAGATAAAAATAATACTATATAATAGATGCATCGTTGTTTCATTTTCGATTGGCTATGATCGAAAGGCCGAGAATTAATAAAATATAAATAGGATGTCTTATGAATTCACGATAATTTCACATTGTTTTTATTTTGGTAAATATTTTCTATTTAATCCTATTTTAGTAGTATACAGTAGTATAAGCTATTGTAGGCATTACAATTAAGTATAGTAATCTGTATATACAAATGTAGTATATGTGTGGTTCGGCGCGGAACAGTGGCTGAAATCAATCACGCGACGTGATTGAGAGTAAGCAACCGCCGCTGCCACTAATTCTCTGATGGGTGACCACCAGGGTTCGTATTGCGCAAAAACCTTGCTACACATACACCTGTTCCTCACCGGCCGTACCAACCGTCCCAACCTTACTGTACTAACCTTACTAACTTTATAGGCTAATGACCTCAGTCGTCGAACCCTCAAGCCGCATAATAAAAAAAAATGCACTATTATGTTAAAAAAATAAAATCGAAATTATGTAAGCCAATATGTTTTCATATATTTTGCCGTTGTAAATTTGTGTTAGATTTTTTTTAACCAAAATAATATAAAATATATGGTAAGTAATTAAAAAAAAAAATAATAAATGTAAGTATTGTATTAATACACGTATAGGTACGTAAAATAATGAATGGTTTTTAAGAGTAAGGGCTTAAGTAAGAAATTGATACTTTTCAGGAGACATAAATAACATTATAAATGTGTAAATTTTTAATGTTTTTAAATTTGTATTCATAATAGTGTTTAATAAGTGTTTTGTTATTTTACTATTAAATATATTTTAGTATTTATTTATTTTCATTAAATTATAATGACCTATTGACCTATATATAATATATACCTGTTTGACTTGAGCCCTTTCGCATCATGACTTGACCTATTGCATATACCAGTTTGACCTGAGCTCTTTCGCATCATGACTGAAGAGTGAAGACCTATTGCTTGTAATTGTATAAGACTTATGTTCTTTGTCATTAAAATAAGTTATAATTAGTGACTTCGGCCTTTTCTTATAAAAAAAAAATTCTGTATAACTAACGACTTATTACCGTATTACATGCATTTTATATTTTTATCTCGTAAACCAAATCCCAAATGGCATCTATAGTGGTACCATACAGTGCGGCTTGAAATTTCACACTGAATAAATGTATAAACTGAAAATGTCCAAAATTGACTTAAGCCCTTTCCCTTAAAAACCGCCCATATTATAACTATATTTAAAATCAATTTACTTATCTTATAACTAGCTAACAACTTTCAAATACAGATAGGAAAATATACAGAGTGTATAACAGGTAGACCTGATATAAATGAGACAACTTTTATTATAGGCAATATTTTTTTTTTATATATATAATTTATAGACACTTAGCTACACGTAATTTTATTTTTTAATATAAAATTAAAAAAGGTGGGTAAGTGGATGTCGCTCTGCTGTACAGTAGGTTAGAAGTGGGTCACTGTATAATGGACAGTATTAAATTTGAATTCAATGATATAATATCACTGTATAAGAAAAAACGATTCTGAGCGGAGACGGTATATCAGTCTATGTATTAGACATATTATATATTTATATCTATGGTATTAAAAAAAAATTGACCTATAATATACACAGGAATATCACAATATCCATTAGGTAGGTACTTATAACGCGTTATACATCAACTACAAACCGTGATACTATCATAGGTATACAATAGTATACTTTATAAGTTTCAAGTACCCACGAGTAATATTATACAATCACAACAAAATAACTAAAATAGTTATTCTAGGTTTTTTAACATGTAATTTCGTCCAAATTCGAACTTAAAATGACTATAAAAAAAAACTGTGCTTATGTATTTCTTAGAATTTTTGGTAACAGAGTTAAATATTTACGTGCAATTTTGTTTTAAATTTTCAATCCTTAGATATAAAAGTTGAACATTTTATAATTTTTTAACTACAAAATTATTATTCAATTTTAAATTTGATAAATGTTGTCAACATTTTAACTTCAAATGCTTATAAAAAAAAATTGTGCCTATGTATTTTTAATATTTTTCAACTGCTATTGTAACGATATATCAGGATTTTTCATGAATTTCTTACTAAAAATAGTTTGCAAATTTTCGTCATTTTTACGTATTTTGTCAATATTTGAACTTTAGATGCTTATAAAAAAAAATTGTGGCTATGGATTTTTAATTTTTTTCATCTACCTATGAAACAATATAATAGGAACCTTCTATTCAATTTTCAAGCTTTTTTAACCAACAAATAACATTTTATTGATATTTTTAGAAAAAAAACTAAAAAAAAATGGAAAACGAAAATGTTCCTAAACAGTTCAAAACAAATCATAATATTTTGAAAATTTCATCGTGTATAGAAAATGTAAACATAAACAACCAGTGAAAATTTCATGTATAATATATTCATTCGTTTTAGAGTTACACCAAAAGCCAAAATCGATTTTGTGAAAAACCGATTTTGCGTAAAAATTCCCGTTTTTCCTTAATTTTTCTTTTGTTTTTCTCGTCGCTTTTGAAAACTACTGGGAAATTTTTACTTTTGACCCCCCAAAGTACCAACTAGATTCACTTTCCTATCAGAAAAGATACTGTTGAAAAAAATCCAAGCACTTTTACTGTCCTAAAAGGTGATGACAGACACAAACATTTTTTTAAAAAAAACACACATCATTGTAAAATCAATACATTCATGGTTCCACTCAGAATCTAAAAGCAGGTAAGTGAATGTTGCTCTGCTGTACAGTAGTGTAAAAGTGGGTCACTGGATTGTCATGGATTGTATTACATTTGAATTCAATAATAACATATCATTTTATAAGAAAAACGATTATGAGCGGAGACAGTTTGTCAGTCTGGATATTTTATATTGTTATTATTTATTATATCATGTATCATTAAAATATTGATTAGAACAAAAGGTATTCCAAAAGTCAGTTCTATCTGTTACACTCTGTATAAAAAAATTAATAGAACAAAAGTTATTTAATTTATCAGGTATCTATTCCTGTTACACCCTTGTTATGAATATATCGTTTTGAACCTTTGACAAAATTTAACAATGGATTAAAAACGCAAAAACTCAATTATATTATCTGAAATAATTAAAACCTGTTGTGTTTTAAATTTAAAATTTGATTTTATGGTACTTCATTAATAATTATAACTTTGATTATTAACGTATTCTAAATTAAAATTGATTTAATAAGTGAGTAATGACAATAATATTATATTATACATAAATATATAAATTATTATACACTATAAACGAATTGTATTTATATCATTAATTACCAACCTATCATACTTGATATAATATGTTTTTAAATGAGCAACAGTTTTGTTTTAACTAATATTCTATGAAACACATTACCACGTTATTACATTTAATAGGTTTGAATTGGTATACTTATATAGCTATATGAAACATTTTTTCGATAATGCATAGGATATAGGTGTAATATTTCATTTATAAGGTTAGGTTAATACTTTTTTAGATTCTGAGCGTAATGATAATTATATTGGTTTTACAATGATGTGTGTTTTATTTTTTGTTTCTGTCTTTACTTTTTGAAGCAGAAGAATTTCTTAAATCTTCAACTTTCAGGGTAGTTTTTGGTACCTACTAAATTAGATATAGTTGGTACTTGGGGAGAAATTTAAAAACTTAAATTGGTTCAACAATTTTTACATCTCCAGATTTTCCCATCATTGTTTAAAGTTTTAGCACATTAATTTTATGAATATTAAAAAAATTGATAAAATATTCGTTCTTAAGTATTACCAATAAAGTACAAAGTGGAATTAGTTTTTAATGTAAGTACTAACTATTTGTAAAATACAAACGCTTTGAACATTATTTCTTTACCAACATATCTTCTTTTATAATTCATTAAATAGTTTATTCAACCATAATAATAGCCTCTTTGGTTTGCAACACAATATAATAGTACCTACATAAACAATACATTTTGTGTTTAAAATCGTATATATTTGGATAATTGTATGCATAAAAGTATTATATTCATTCGCCAGTATATTTACATAGAATTATACATATATAAAATCACACGAAGAAGAATATGCTCTACGATTTCGGTATTACTTTTGAAGTAGTTATTACTTACTCTTTTCCAACTCTATATTAATAATATTAACCGATCACCACCCTTGGTTCGTCAAACCACCATATTGTTCTTACACCTGACTCAAACACCTTGCACGCACTAGAGCCCAAAAACACACATTGTAACATAAAGAATTATAACGATAAAAAGGTATGTAGTAATATTTACAATGTATATTGTTCATATTGCATATATGTTGGCTGTTATCCAGGTGGACCTAAAGGTCTTGTCGTCTCTCTGAATCAGCATTCACAAATCCTTACACTACACGCGTATCATCTCATTCTTTCTCCCTCCGATTGACCGCCTAGGTTAGGGTAAACGACGTTCACCTTTTTGACTATATGCTAGGGTTTATTGCGTGATGCAAACGACCCAGTTATGTTTACAATGCAAAAGCTAGAGCATAAGTACTTCAAATCTGTAAGGTTAATAATATACCTAGCACTTTTTCTTTTTACCTCATCCTCGAATGTGGTGCAACCAATTAATAATCCGAGGTAGATGTATAATGTATTTGAATTTACTATATTTTTATTTAATTCAAAATATTGGTTACAGTAGGTTTAGCCATTTAAGTCATACTAATCATGAAATCTACTTCATAACGATTTATTATTTAACTTAATTATTGTATTTCTCTCCGATCTAAGAGTCTAAGAACTAAAATATTTATTTGTAGGAAAATTAAATTTCTGACGTTCAGTTAATATAATTTTCTTGTTTGTACCTACTTTAACTTTACATTGTTTGAGTTATACTTAATTTAATGCATTGTATGTATTATTTTCACGAAGCTTACAATACAGAACCAATTTTAAATGAAACATACAATTAATATTGTGGTATATTAAAATGGAGTTAATATTTCATAAGTGGTTAGGTAGATAAATTTTAATAATTATTGAATATTTTTCTACTTTGTTACTGTAGTTCGTTTAAGTATAAATTCATTTTCATTCTTAATATTATACCCAATAATAATGAGAATGCAAATTTTTTAACATAACACATTCATGAGTCAATTTATGTTATTAATATCGTAAATAATATTTTATTTTATTTAAAATATATATTCACTTGGTTTTCTGTTAGTTTTTGTTGCCTTATTGTATATATATTTTTAATATTTTTAGCAGTCATCCATGTTAAGGTTTTTCTTTTCTTTAGATATTTTAAAAATATACTGTTTATTGAACTACTTATAAGGTATAATGGCTTAAAAATTATAATTGATAACAAACATTAGGTATACGAAATAATAGTACACGAATTCGTCATAATTAAACTGTTTTTTAAATAATATATTTCAATTATTATTTATAAGTTATAATTTATGTTATAAATATCTAGGTTCTGCAATTGATTAATTAATTTTAGTCTTACTTATTTTGTGTAAATTCATAAACATTGTGTGCATTTTAAACTGAAATATCTTAAGGTATGTCAAAATTAGAAATATTACCAGGAATATTACTTACAGCAATAAATATGGCTATGCATAAAATACAATTCATGGTAGGAAACATTTATTAAGAACTCAAGCATAAAATATTACTTTTTTTAATGACCTTACCTTTGTTTAGTATGTACAACGGGTGTACCAAATTCAAATTAAAACGTCATTTCTAATTTACAAAGCTTCGATGCCATTAATATTATAGAGTTTGGAAGCATGTCTGGTAATAAAAATTATACCTTTTCTGTCGATTGAACATTTACATATTATTAAAAAAAATATAACATTTTCGGTCAATTTTCAGAAACGATGGTTCTATGGTTAACCATTTGAAGAAGATATCTATAGTAAAATAGATTCTGAAACAAGAAATAGCGAGGTATTTTATTTATTTATGGTTTTTGTCACTTACACTTTTTCGGGTTAAATAAGATTCATTTAACATCCCTAGTCTCAATAAATCGATAATAGGCTACCGCATCAAAACAGACATCATTGTTTTAATTACTCAGAATATTGTAAAAACTACCAAAATATAGTCAACCTTACAGTATTTATTGGGCATTAATTTGTATAACTCGTATACACATTTAAACATCTTAACAAATCCAACGTAAAACAAGATAATGTTCTGAACTTTAAGTTTAACAATAGGTACGTTCACTGTTATATTAATGTTGATAACACAGAATTGGTTCAGCTGAACGCAAAATGTGCTATGTTGCGTATGGTTTAGAGATAAAAAAAATTAGCACTGACATCATCTTAATAAAAATGATTCATTTTGAATGATAAATATAAATAGGTAACAGTTATACAAATTATATATGTAGTTTACAGTAGCTGTGCTTGCAGTTGGTTGAGCATTTAAAAAAAAATGTGTTATAAATTTATTATACCTTGAAAAATTATTATAATATGATAATATAAAATATTTCAATTGTTATAAACATTTTAGTGGTGGGGAGGGGTGGCTTAAGTTTTAATGTTCAGGTATTTAAGTACTTGGGTACTATTTTCACCGATTATATTTTATATTAGCATATTAAACACGTGATTTAATTAAATCCTTAATGAACTTTTTTGAGTTCTATAATATAATATAGGTACTCGTTTTGATTTCAATATTTTTAAGTTTCTTAAATGAGTAAATATAATAATATATTATAAATTAATAATATAATCT
Organism: Acyrthosiphon pisum; assembly: GCF_005508785.2. Taxonomy (NCBI): domain Eukaryota; kingdom Metazoa; phylum Arthropoda; class Insecta; order Hemiptera; family Aphididae; genus Acyrthosiphon; species Acyrthosiphon pisum. The sequence continues at coordinate 2,278,987 of NC_042494.1, forward strand.
TGAAATTATAATCTACTATGTTGTTCATATTTCATAATAGTATAGATTGTCTAGTATATTAACTATAAAAATATGTTTAAAAAATATTTGATCCTACAGTTATTTTATAAACACCAACCTATACAACTGATACCTACAACTGAATTATTATAAATCTTCCTTTAACCTTTATATAAATGTTATAAATGTATCATTATAATATTTATTAGATAATAAACAGAATGTTTTACAATAAACAGTGAGTCCTAAGATGCACACGTCATGGTGTGTCACATTTAAATTTTGACACCGGTTCAAAATAACTGCAGAATATAAGCCTAGGATCTGACATACCAACACCAAATATATTCGTCTTTCTTCAGCAGACAGGGTTGAATTAACTAACTTATTTTTCGTTGTCAATGTTATTTTATAAAATCTAAGCATTGATTGTTTTTTGTATTTTTTTGTTAACCAATAAAAAACTGTCTTATATCTTAAAAATATAATACTACTATAATTTATAAAAATAGATACAAATGTATCTTTCAATAGCTACGATTCCGAGTGTTATCTTTGGTAAAAATAATAATAATAATAATTAGCATTTAATATTGAAGTATAAGTACCTACTGATAAACCATTTTTTTCTGACGTTTTTCGTTATTACTAAAATTACAACTTTTATAGGTACATTAATTGGTTGATCTATACTAGAAGTTTTTATTTGAATAATAATTTATCTTTGAAGCCATTTTGGATAAATGTTTTTTTGAATATATAAATAACTCGGTACCTATAGTTAGAACCAAGATCACGGAATTCGTGTAAAACTATTGCGTGCCATGTGTGTTGTGTAAACACCTAATCAACTCTAGCACGTACTTTCTCCATTTTCGTGAGCACATTTTGCTACAATTTGTATAAAGAATACGTGGTAATATACTTAAGAGTCCTTTAAAATAATGTTTGTTCATTATAGTTCTTGTCTGTTACCAACAATTTATTAAATACAATCGTGCGTGATAATTCAAAATCGTCTACCTAAATGATGAAAACACTCTTAGCCATCAAACATGTAACTAGCGTAATTTATTATTTAAGCAATAAAAAGTAATGTTCTTGGAAATCGAAATAAATCAAGTTTACTTCAATTTTCTGAAAATATAATATCAGAGTATATTATAAATAAAATAGTGTATAAATATTAAAATAGAAATCGACATTTCGCTGTTGTTTATACCGTAATTATTAACAATTATATTTTTAACTCTAAAAATATTCACAAAAACAATTTATAAAAACTAAATAACATAAAACTTAATGTTGAATAAAAGACATTGGACATCATTGGATCAAATACCTCTTAAAATCATTAGAGGTATTTATATGAATTAAATACAATTAGGTATACAATCATTTTGGAAAATTAGTGTACGAGTAACTAAAATAATATGTAAACCAAGTACACAAATTAAATAATTTTTTATAATAAGCTAAAATTTAAATTACATAATAATATTATAAGTATACTTACAATTTATTAAATACACCCTAACATAACATTTTTATAATATTATGTGACTACTTATTTATGAAAATATTTTCAACTATTAATAATTAAGTACCTATACAAAGTTTTATATTTATATTATAACTTATAAGTATATGATTTACAGGTAAATATATAAGTTCAATTATGTTTGCTCAATGTAATATTATGTTAGGGTCAAATTAATAATTTAAGCGGTCAATACTAAATTTCAAATATGATAACGTTGAATTTTGAATTTCAATAGTTATATTAAAATACTATGAGTAGGTACCTATAATCTGTGCCTATATTATAGTATTCAATCTGCATAGCTCATGCATATAGATTTAAGTAGTAAATCAAAGTTTACACAATAAGTTCTGTTTATGTCTTTAATCGTTGTTCGATTGAATATAATTTATTGACATAGGTACAATAAAAAACAAACATATTATTACGTATAGCCGTATAGGTATTAAATACTTTGTATTATTTGGAGTATTAATGTTGTTAACAAATATTGAAAAACAGGTATTATAATTTATCGGTAATTTAGTAAATTATATTTATACTATAAATTGTTAAGGTTTGACAGTCAGTAAAAATGTTGCTACGACTACAAGTTCAACAATTATAGAGCCACTGTGTCAGATATTAAGTCAAATAAATACATAGAAAATAATATTAAACTAAATATGATTGATATCATGAATTTACTTACTATATATTAATCTTATTTTAAAAATATACAATTTTTTCATCATTTAGGTTTTATTTTTCTTTATTACTGAACTTACAACATTATATTATTAGTTATATTATATTATACAAATGTATCATGCTAAAAATAATATACACCTCGCGAAGTATTTACGCTCGATTAATGGTTTTGGTCTAAAAGAGTAAAATATAATACGTATATGAGTTGGTAAACAATTTAATGTAGAATATTAAGAATAAAGTAAAGTAATTTATTATTAAACTAAGACATTATTAATAGTGCTGTAAAAGGTTATTTTGAAACTGTTACGTACATAATAATATAATCTCAAATTGTACAATATATTATAATGCGTACCTAACCCCAAACGGGTAAAAATGTGTGAAGCCTACAACTCGATTTGTGCAATACGTATACACATTATATTATAGCATTATTGCTCTCTTAACAAAGTGTGTACGAAATTTGTTATAGTTAAAAAACTGATAATCGCATAAAATATATACTGATAGAGTGTATAAACATAATTTTATGATCAAATTTACTACATATATTTTATGCACAGCAATATAATATTATAGTATAAAAAATCTTGGTAAAATGATTGACTTTTAAAGAATAATTACATTTTACATAATAGAATAAATTAATGGATAATTAATATGCTCAACCTATTAAAATTTAAAATATTCAATATATCGGAAAATTATTGATTTTATAGAGTAAATACACTTTACAGTCTTTACATATTATAGTTATTATAAATTATAAAATAAATATTGATTACATTGCGCGTAGGTTTGTAGGTGCGTAGGCGCGTATGTTAGGAACTTGTGAACAAAAATCAATATTATATTATAATATTATGTTGTTCTATATTTTTTTTTATTCATTATAATATTAAAAATATTATGTCATCGCGACATCGCGTGTACGATTACGTCGAGTAGAGAAGAATTCCTCTATTAGTTTCTTTTTTTCATATCTGTGATAGTTTTATAGTTCATTTGGGCGTCGGTATACTATGTTGAGTGTCATATGCGAAGGGGGAAGTGAAAAAATAACATGTGTATAATGCGATTCAATTAAGACGCTAATTAACTGCCCGACGATGTTTGGCAACGGATCATCGTCGTATACATATCGTCAGCCGACTCTTGCTTTGCATAACGCGTGTAATATTATTTATAAACACAGTGGACGACGATCCAGACAAACACGAGACCAAAACGTTTAGAATCAAACAGAAAGAACCAAGAAGCAACGATAGGGCGAACAAAATAGAAGAGGCTTTTGTTTTATTTCCGTCCAAGATTGAAACGTATCACAGCTCACGCCGGAGGTGGCGGTTGAGGCGTCTCGACACACCTACGCTACTTTCATCTGGGTCGGTGTTATTGTAAGGTTTTTGGACTCGTTCCAACAGAATATGTATAATAATGGCGGCGAGTAGGGGATATGAGTAAAGGCCACGAAATGTTTTCTTTTTTTTTTTGGGGGTGGGGGAGGGGGGTATACCTTTTTTATATTTGTACATATCAGCTAATATAAAATGTGGTGAAGGTACATTGATTTAATCATATTTTGGTAACCTCGAAAATATTGTGAAAAAATATATTTGTAATTAGTATGGGCAATTTAAAAAATGAAAATATTGAGTAGGTTATAGGTACTTTATTAAAATATATAATATAGTACTAAAGCTAACCTTGCGCATTTCGTTGCCCGTCAAAATGCCAATTTGTACAGGATTCAAAATTTATTCAATTCGTTATATTTAATATTCAATTTAATAGTGTTAATAAATTAAAAAAATATATACATTTTATATCAGAGGATGGTAATAAGTAACTTTTTTTCATATTGATAGTTAACTAATTATTAGCAGAGATACACAAATATGTGGTTATGATTTTAATCAACGCGGATAAAACATAATATAGCGACCTAATATCAAATGCAAGTTAAAACTATACCCAATTATAATCGTAATAAACATTTTATTTTAAGTAACCAGTGGTAATCGTTGTATATAAAAATTACTAATTTTTACTATTACTATTATAATCTGTAAATCTATATGCCGGATTGAGAGTTTTCGGCCCACCGAGATTTTAAATTTCTATCTTTACTGCTCTAGCGTGTATTATCGCGATTGACAATTCTTGAGGATTAAATAACCAATACACTATACAGCTGACGCATCTATTGTTTTAACCGTGTATTTGGATCTATATTTTACTATATCACTATCTAAAAATACTAGACTACTTTTGTCCAAAAATAATAACGGCCCAAATTTTACGCGGCCCACCGAGATTTTCTCGGGTAGCTCGCCGGTTCAATCCGGGCCTGTAATATGCCAACCTTATTAAAAATAAAAATAAAATTTGTTTCTATCGTTAATCTCAAAATCCTTGTTTGACTGCGTGAGCACCTCTTCAACATTTAAAATTTTGGAAAAATCCTTTCTTAGTGCACCGTTACATGACGGTACAAATGTACTATCAATATTTAAAATTCCCTTCATAATCATAGTTTAGGCGTTGATCAGCTAGTCAGTCAGTCAGAACGCGTTTGATTATATTTTAATATGTAAATAAATATTCTGTTTTAGTATAAAATATAATTATTATTAAAATAACAAATTCTTCTTCTCATATTAATTGTAAGCAATGCTCAATCAAACAGTACCATACGACTTTTTAAAAATTGTAATTCTCACACAACACATAAGGTTTTCAGATATCACGGTTAAATTAATATTTTAGACTTATTCGTTCTTTTTTAAGAGGATGCTACACAAATTTCTGTTGTCTCCGTCTTACAAGTGAGTAATATAACAAATTTACACCCAGCAGATCACGTTTAGCTCCGTTAGTTTAAAAACTAGAGTGAATCAACCTATTATGAAACTTTATTGTAAGAACATTATCTGTGTTTGTATGAATTTTTTTTGAATAGTTATGGTAAAGTAATAGTTCAGTTTTAAGTAAGTTATGAGCAATTTTAATTTACGCTATAATACCTGTATACGAATAACTTGCTAAAATATTGAACTATCGTAAACCCACATACAAACACAAATAATGTTTTTAACATAGAATTTCTTAATAGGTCGATTCACTCTAATTTTTATACCAACTGAGGTAAACGTGATCTAAGCGTAAATTTTCTATGTTACGTAGGACGGAGACAACAAATGGCTGTCAAGCGTCCTCTTAATCTAATCTGTTAAAATATAAAATAAAATAGTGGCAATGATATTATTTATACTAATCGGTGTACATATTAAAATTTATTCAAAATTGAATACAAATAATTAATTTCCTACTAAATGTTTCGAAAAATTAACAGCACAAAATATTAACACTGTATGGCGAATAAAATATTTGCCACACGCAACAATAATTATGTTTTTTGTTTACCATATTATACAGATACAGGTACGCACCGGGTACAATGTTATTATTTTTAGATAAACTAATATTTCATTGTAATACTATTATATCATCCCCACCAAATTCTGCTATTATAAGATATTTTCCCTCATAATTTATGTGCTTATTAATAATATAGATTCTATGAAACTATAATGGTGGATTATGTACGTAAGCGTATTGTTTAAAATGTTGGTTAACTGTCTATCTATGTCTTTTATTTTGATAAACAGCAGCTCAAGTTAATGAGTTTTTTCAACTAAGGCAATTTAGTGGGGTAGTGGGAAGAAAATCCTATAACCTAATTTCGTTTATAATTCATCGGAGTTGATCTGAAAATATTTGTTTTCAAAGTTAGCTCAGTAAATTTGGTTCATTAGTTATGAACCTATAATTTTAAGATTAATGAATAGTATAATCCATAAAACTAATATAGATTATAATTCATAAAGTAATAAAAATTGCCATCTGATATATGACTCTAAAATCAAAAAACCTAAAAAATTTGTGTACGTGATTAGATAGTTTTAAAATAGTGGTTAGGGTACTTAAAAGGTTCGCTTACAATATAAAAGCGATTAATATTATAAAACTCTAAAATTAAAATAATTCTGAATTAAGTAGATATTGTGGTTTATTCAAATAATATGAGAATCATGAATTTTTACATATAATTCTTTATGATCAAAGTTTAATTTTATTTAAAAACAATAATATAGTAAGTTACAAATTCAAGGGTAAAAAGTTATTTCAAAGTAAATTATAATACAATGATATTGACATTTTAAAATTCTTAGTGACATAGTGATGTAAAATGCACGGGTCTTACACAGACGAGTTTATTTTTAGTGGTATTTGTGTAACGAAAGGACTATACAAGTTATAGCTTCCCATTAATAATAGAAAATAGAATGGATAGGTATATAAAATACATTTTTTTTTTGACATTGGCTTTAGTAAAATTAGGATAATGATTTTTAAGAATAAACTTAATTCTAAAATTAAGTGAGTTAACAATAAATTAAATATTATAATAGACAGTCAATCATTTAATTATGTGGGAAACTTTTTATTCCTAATATAGTTAAATAATCAAGTTTATAAAATAACTAAAATATCTACTAAAATAATTCAGTACTTGAATATAAATTTGAGATAATAAAATATAAGTTAATATGTTGATATTTAATAATTTAGTGCATTGACTCTAATCAACTAGGTATAAAACGTAACTGTTATGCATAGTATACTTATAATTTATTAATTTTACTCGATTTAAAAATTGTTGGCTCTAAAAATATTAACTAATCAAAATTAATACATCAATATTTATTTATATAAACTTTTATTTATTATTTCAAATCGTATTAAATTACTTAATTATAGCCACAGTTTATTTAGAAGTAATTATCAAATTCATTTTATTAAAAAATTGGATATTTTATTTTATACTTTTGGATAGGTTATTATTATGATATATAACTATATAAGGTTAAAATAATGTTATTTGTTATTTTTAACTAAATGCAAAAAATGAAAAAAATATTAAAATATGACCACTCAGTACTGCCCACAATGAGGATACAAATAAAATGTGATAAGTACTTTAATTTGGACCAAGTTGTAAGTGATTTTAAGTCGTACTAATTAAATACGATTCAAGAAAAATTATTCAACAGTTTTACGCTAAAATAATTTCATAAAAATAATTACTAAATAGTTGGTGATATTTTATTGATATTATATTGATAACTTAACATAGCCTATATTATATTGTGTTATAAATTCTTTACCTCTAAATCATTTAATATATTAAGTTGAATACCGTTCAAATACGATAAGACAAGGATTTGATTTTACTCAATACTGCATTAAATACTGTACCACCTACCTACCTATCTTTTCTCGAAGTAGGTATATAATATGCTTTCTGCAAAAGGGGCTTTTTCTTTACCTCATATATTTTGTGAATCCTCTCAGATCTGTACGTACAATGATCATTGTAATGTTATTAATGACGATTATAACAGGCAGCGACGTCAATTTCAATTTTCCGAAATAATTAACGGGGACGCCATTATTACACAATAGGTACGGAGTAACCGTGTAGTTGGTTGACGTCGTGAAGAGAGGTGTTGATAGAAGGGTACCCACCTACACATCTGCGTGGTGGACGGGTGACGAAGAAGAGAAGCTATTGCCAAGAACAATTTGTCAACCACCGTACGCAGTGGCCTCGATCATTCAAAGTCAACAAATGTTACATTAAAACCACCCCTAATTTTCAAAGGCATACCGCGGGTGCGATTGTCGGCGTCCCTCTGAAGACATTTTCATTGTACACGCATTATTGTTGTTATTATGTGAGTGCGTTGGCGGTTTTTGTCAACGCACCGCGCCGTGTCTATTATAGCCTATAGGTATCTGAAACCATGTTTTTATATCACAGCGTACAGTTTTTGTCAATTTTTTATTCGTTCCATCGCGTCGTAATTTAAATTGTCCAACAATGGTTGGTAAACGGAGGAGCTAGATTTTTAAAAATAGTGAAGACAAATTATTGTAATACCATAGTTTTATGGTTTAAAAAAACTAAACAAACAGAAATCGTCGTTTTTAATAATAATAATAATAACACAATTAATGATAAAAGACCTAATTTATTTTCTTACCACTGTGATTATATTTTTATCGAATATACTTACTGACTGAATTCTAAAATATTATATTGTGTTATCTAATGATTTTTTAATTTTCTATGCATACAAACTTAATATTATAATATAATTAATAATAATTTAAGCACTAGATGGAAGTGTTTAATAATTGTAAAAAGAGACACACGAATACCATAATATAATTACATAATTATTATTACATAGGTAGAGAAGTATAAATTACACAATATCTTAAATTTTTATAACCATAGATGATAGATACCACGTACTGCAGCTTCTACCAGCTCAATATTTGGTTTTTTTCTTTCAAATATGGTTATTACCTATTATATTCTATAGGTCCTATTACCTATACGTTTCATAAAATATTAAAATAATAATTATAATATGTCCGATGGTAAATGTACGAGTTCATATATTATACTATATAATATATGTATGACAGTGGTCGTCACATGTCACTCGTCAGTCATACTTATAAAATATATTATAAACTAAATAATATGGTTTTGTATGTCGGTAACCTACAAAACTATTTGTTATTAGTTGTTACTAATTATCTGATTAGCAATGGATATCGATGTTATTTTTTCAAACTTTTTAATATAACTGAATTTTTCATTAAATTACAACCGCCGTTCCCTCAGAGAATAGTTTTTACGCGGTTCGTTTGATCTCACAACTCTTTCGTAACTCTCAGCCGCCATGACTGTGATTCCAACCGACGTCGAAAAAATTCATTATATAGAATAAAGTAAGTCGAATAAGCTCGTAAAAAATCGATCGATCACGGACCATACCATACTGAACTTTAATTTGAGTTGAATACGATGACGTAATAAAAACTTTCAAAACAACGACGATAATATTATCTACTGTTGTGTAAGTTGATTATGTTGTTTCTTTCAAGGACCGATATAGGAATGGAAAACATATTGTCACTGTATGTATAAATTGCTGACATTCTACGTGGGCGTGTGTTTGTGCGTGTGTGTGCGTGCGTTGAGACTTCACCGGTTGTCCATTGTATGTTTGCGGCTAGGACTATTAATGTCATTTTGCCGGCAAACTACATGGCTTTAGTTGTTCATGTGTGACATAAATCAATATTGTTAAGCTGAAAACGTGGGTACGATGAAAACGTTGTCGTCACCCAAAACGAATAGATGGGCACAATTTATTTTATTTTTATTACAGAAATATTATAGTCCAATAAAGGAAAAAAATAATGTAGAATAAAGTTTGACTTTTGTCACTATCACTTCCTTTTTTGATATTTATATTATTATGTCATGTCCTGTATTGTATATTTATATATTATAAAATATCACAACAACAATCCGTGTTCGGTTTCATGTTTTTATAATTTTATTTACTTTTAAGTAAGAATTAAGTTTAAATATTACAATGATAGTCATACACATGTTATATGACGTAGAACATTTTTTTAACTTTCAGATCTTGAAATAAATTATTATTGTATGACAAAATAAAATATTATACCTAAATGATTTGCTTATTTTTGAGAACATCTATTTAATCACATAATGGACGTAAATGGTGCTTTTAATAATATATTTTCACGGCACTAACAATTTTCTTTTTAGTTTTAATTCCAACAAGCATGTTGGAGCTATAACGAGCTACCTACATAATCTCCACAGGAAAATAAACCTCGGCCATGGGATTGCACCCATGTGAAAACTGTGTTAACTAGATAATATTATACTTCCAATCCTTTTCATTCTATTAGGATAAAATTTTATTTTTACCTTAAAAAACTTGACTCGTAATTTTGTTTTTTTGTTTTAGTATAGGTACTTAGTATAATCCTGTTAGATTTAATAAGTGTTTTTATTTTTATGATTCTAATACTCATCGGTTATACTATAGTCGATGATAGTTCTTACGTAACTTAAGTGATAAATTATATGTAGAGTTTTACATTAACCATGCATTAGGGATTTATGATTAATAAGTTTTAATATTATACTAATATTTTTAAATCTCATCTCCATTTCCTTATTTTTAATCAACAGATATTAATTTAATTAAAATGAAATATCATTATACATATATTTCAGAAAACAATATTATATGTATAGTAGTGTAATTTATATTAATACGGTAATAATATTGAATCATTAAAATCTATTGTTATATTAAATTCAAGGCGTAAGACAGTTTTAATTTGTTGTTTAAATATTTGTCTGTGTTCTCATTTTTATTTATATATGTTGTTGGATTAAAATATAATAATACACGAATATATGTAACTTATATGTAACTTAGTATTTATATACTACAATAAAAATATTATAAAAATATTCTTTGACGATCTCATAAGATAAATCTAATTTATAAACCGAATGGACTAAGGATGAATTTTTTTTTGTATATAAACATAAATAAAAATTTTATTTAAAGTAGGATTTACTTTATATAACAAATACTTTTTAACTTTCTAATTAATTACATACTTTAAAGTACGCGTTGGAGTTCAGCAAATTCTAATCAAAATATGCACAGTTATAATTAAAGTAAATTTAAGGGGTAATTAAAAATATGTTTAATGTATTATACCCTGAGAATAATTTTAATAATATGTATAAAATACATATTATATACACAACTACACAAGAGTATAAACTATATAGGTACATTAAAATTGACTGAAATCTGAAATTAAGTACATGAGTTTATGAGTTAAAATTTTTATATTTATTATATATATTATAGCACTAACGAAGATTTTATAAAAACTTTACAAGGTGATTTATCGAGCATGCTCTTGACAACTGGTTCTTTTAATAGTTATGTAATTCAAATTCAAATTCTGATTTTTGAAATTATCAAGTACCTATATGGTTACTTATAATGGCTAAAATTTTAAATTTCACAATTTTTATATTGTTTAAAGATTACACTATATCGTTACAATCTTCTATTTTTCATATAAGAACCACTAATTTTACTGAAAATTGTTAAGCGGATCATTAAAAAAAAAATTTTATGTACTTATTTATTTGAAGATTCGAATGACGTTAGTTTCTGAATTGGTAAACTTTATGCGCTAAGGACAATATTAGTATCGTCAATAATATAATTATAGTCTTTGATTTCTTATAGTTATTGAATAAACTGTTATTCATATTAGTATATTAACTTTTGTTAGTTGATGAAAATTGACCGAGTAAAATAAGTAGGTAAGTACTAGAATTATTATATAATATGTTTACTTATTTTATTAATCTATTTTATATAAACCTTGTTAAGGCGCCCGGTGCCAATGTGATTTTTACCTCAAAAACACGGTTTATTGGAATAATGATCCTGCCCTGTAAAGTTAACCAAATTTGATAATTTTTTTTTTTATTAATAGAGGAGAATATTCTACAGCCCGCATCGAACTCTTTTTTTTCGATATTTTCATCTCAAACTTAATTATAAGTCTTAAAAAAAAGACAATTTTTAGCTTTTTTTATAAATTATTTTATGCTATTATTTAAAATAAAATATAAAATCAGAGATCGATGCGGGCTGTAGGAAGTCTTCTTCTTTCAGAAAAAAAATACTCATCAAAATCCAACAATTCTATAAAGCTTGAGAGTTATTCCCGTAAAGTAATTTTTTTCGGTATGATACACCCTATCAACCACCCCTAAATAGTTATCGGGTAGTAGATTAGTGGAAAAGTCTTATAATTGAGGTAGCAACTAAAATATAAAATTTAATTTTCAAATTTTATAGAATTGTGGAAAATTTTAAAAACTGGCATCGGGACCCTTAAGGATTATTATTCTTAGAACAAGAATTGTAATTAATCATTCAAATTTTGATTTGCATACGACCTGTTATTATTTTATTAACTCGATTTTTATGTTAATTATCAAATAGTAAGCGAATTGCGGTTAATATTTAATTAAATACCTATACTGATAAAAATGGAAAATATTATATTTATTCATGAATTCATTTGAAAAAATTGAAAATTAAAAAATGTGAACGGATAATAGTACTAGTTTTTAATGGTCGGTAAGGGAAATAAACAAAGGAGATCCATCGTTAGGATACGAATGAAGTCGTTAACATGTCCCTCATGGTATATTTTACTATGAGCTTTATCACACCATATATTATACTAGATTTTTTTGAATGGGAATATATTAAATATTTTTTTACACGCAATTTTATTTTTATATGTATTTATAGTATGTATGTTTTTCATTTCCGTGTTCAATAATAAAAAAAAAAATAAAAAAATACATAAATACACAAAAAAACAAAACCTAAGCGAGTGCGGCGGAAGAGTACAATTTAAAAATCTGGATTAATATTGTAATATTTCACCGTTTTATAATAATTTTAGTCACGACCAGAGAACGTTTTATCGTGGCAAAAATGACGTTTAATTTAAAAACAAACCAATGATACTCGGTTTACTTATGACACGCACGTTATGTACGTCTATTTGAATAATAAATATATTGTTTTTGTACTCCGTCAAATTTACTATTCCACTCCTGCGACGAGCAACAGACATTCGCATAAGATTTTTTTTACACACTGTAAACACTTGTGATAAAATTATATTATATAATGTTCATGTAATTTAAGTACGAAATATCTATTTTATAATGAATCATAACAATATTATAACATGCATCGTATAGTTTTTCAGAGCGCTGTTTTTTTACTCCTAAAAGTATTAATTTATGATCCATTTATAAATATTATATGTTTCGTAAACCATTTATAACCCCATTTCTACACTGAAATTTAAGAAAGTACACTAAAAATACTTTTAAAACTATTGTATTCTTTGAAAAATATATTAATTATCGTTTAGATTTATATTATTTTTGGAAAAAAATTACTGATTTAGGATTTTATAAAGTTTGTATATCTTTTGGTGAAAATCTAGAGTTTATATAGACCATATTTTAGTCGATCAATATTATTTTTTGATTTTAATTTGTTTGTTGTTATATTTTTTATCATTCAAATACGTTCTTTGGAAGTGGTCTAGATTTCTCCAAAAACTTTGAATGGCTTTTTTTGGTTTTGATATAGGTATCTACTAAAATAACTTTTTAAATATTATCAAATTATGAACTGATAGTTTTTTATTCTTAAGTATTGTTAATATCAAGATAAGCGATGAAGTTGTTCTTATAATTTAAAATAATATACCTACAGAGTATTTCGAGAAGCCGCCCTCTCATCTAAAATTAAATAAGGAAATAAGATTTATTTTTTTCACCAACAAAAATATTGTTGATTTAAGTAATGAGTTTCTTACTTTAACAAAATTAATAGCACGAGACAATTATAATATATTTCAGAAAGCTAATGAATAAAAACATTATAATCATTATTTTATAAACGAAAAAGTTGTATTTGGAATTGAAAAAAATTACATCTTTGGGTTGATTGATCTAAAGTATTCGTGTCGCGTACTCAGCCCCGGATTTGCATGCTTAGTCTACAGGGGAACACGCATATAAGCACCAGTTTGGAGGCCGGAAACGGGAGACGACGGAGAAATTCAGGGGTTGGTCGGCCGGAAGAAACCCGTGCGGAAACGGTGATCGGGTGGATACTCTGCACAACCGGAAATATAGAATGGTTTTTTTTTTTAGTATTCAGCTTGTGTTTGGCTTAGATGCGCCGAATTATGTTTATACCTAGTAAGTATGTGTACTGCGTAGAGATTGGATATTGATTCAAACAAATGAAAATGCGAAAACCAAATATTCATTAGAGCGAATACTTCAAACTGTAATAAGTATTATACCCTATTTAGTTCGAATATAATTACCTACTTGCAACAAAAAAATAACATTTTGATTACACATAATATAATAGATAGATTTTCTCAACAAGAGACAAGGGTGAATAATTAATATCAAAATATAAATACGTCTTATTACTGTAGTTAAACTATATAGGTGTGCACTTATATGCGTATGATGTATATTATACTATGATATTGTATTATTGAATTTGAAGAATTATATATTTATTTTAAAAATGTAAGTACATCAATTAAACTGTAATATCGAATTACCTATAACACGTATTTTAATCTAATACATTTTTAATTGTTATAAATATATTGATTTTCGCAACTGATGTGTATACATATGACAATATTATATACGTCTTATTACTATATTATAGTTAAACTTGTATAAAGCTGTGAATTAATATGTGTATATTATATTAGATATAATATATATTATGATTTATTATTCAAATTTAATACTTATAGTCACAGATATCTGATATAATATAATACAAATGTTTATTAATTAAACTGTATTCAATGTTTCACGTTATTTGAAGATTAAACAGAATTTATGTAAACTAACTTTTAGAGATACCTTGTATAATGAAAAGAAAAAAACGAAATAAATTACTTGCGATCGTTGAAAAAATATCATAAATAATACTCGCAATAAAACAAACTATTCCTTAATGTTATGGCTTATTAATATTTAATTAAGAATACACATTATAATATTATACTCAATGCATTTTTTGTTGTTAATATAGCTGACATTTTATCGGATATAGTTATAAAATATTATAATCTTGGACTTGTCTATTAACTTTTGAATTATAATATATTAGGTGTATATAATAATGTATTATAATAGGCTCTTATAATATTATGAAACGTTATTAGTTACCATCAGAATAACTAACTAGTAACTATTAATTGTATATAAATATTGTATTTTATATGTTCTCTGAACAGTCTGTTAAACTATGTTGGATGCGCTAGCGTGTGTCTGTTGTCTTACCATATTGTTTGTGCTCTATGGCTTCAGGCCATTATCAGATAAACTCAACCGTTCACTATATGATCTCTTCTTCTATAATATCTTCTATTTAAATCTGAGACATCAAATTGTGTTTTCTATGTATCTTCTACAGTGCTATAACGATTACATGACCTCCCAATTACATTAATAATATTGTGTAAATTACTTGGAATTCCACTGTAAAATCCATTGAAAATTGAAACTTCCGGCTGTTATAATGTTAGCGTCAATTGGTCCGAAGAAGAATGATAATTTATATGTATTGACGAGCATGTCGATAATTATTTTACGGAGCTAAATATCAGCTAGCTCGAAAATATTACATTGTACATCCGTGTAGCAATACTTAAATACGGCTAATGTGCTGTTGTTTTAATGATTCGTTTGTTTCAATCGAACATATCTATACAACAGTGTATTCTAAACAGGTTTTAATCCTTCAGAGATTTGCCAATGTGTAATTTAATATCGGTGAATTTATTATTTTTATAAAGCTGAATTAATTTACTGATTGTTATTTATGATATTATATACTAATATATATATGAACATAAAGGATTTACAAAATATGCAACATTGTGATTTCCATAACATTATTTTATTTTTGAGGAATTTTAAGGTTAAAATATTGACTAAATATATAATTTTAACAATTTGGAAATATTTCAAATTAGTGTTATAGTTTTCATATAATAAAACGCTTAATTCCACACAGATTACAGCTGATATACACTTTGTACCATTTCGATGTGACATATTTTTCTTTTATTGTCCGGCATTTGTACTACAAATTTTATCTATTTTACTGTAATCTGATAAGAAGTTCCTTTTATTTATCCAGTAATAAAATAATGATAACACGGCGTTTCAGATAGGCAATTTAGGTACATATCGTGATCAATTTTTCCATTACATCATCTAATTTTATATAATATGAATTAATTTTTCTGTATTTTTTTTTTAAGCTATGAATTACATATTTAAATTATTCTGATTGCAAATATTTTACTACCCACGTCATGCTGTTTATATGAACAATGCCACATCAGAGCTAATAATAATAATAATAATTATTATTATTATTAATATTACCCGACTGGAAATATAAGTTACCTATTACTTTTAAAAATAACAATTATAAAGGTTACATTATGAATAAATATTATATTTTTCTGATTCCAGGTTAGTGTCTACATCAAATCATAATTGAAAAAATGTTATTGATGAATTCAATAACAAATTTACAAAAGTATAGGTAAGACGTTTATTAAATATATAAATTTTGTATGATTTTATATGAATCGTATTGTACCAAAGCTAAAATGTATCTTTTATGTAAATTAAATTTACATGCGAATTTAGCAGTATTATTCTTTTCAATTTAACTGGGTGGTACTGGGTAGTATCGGATTTACCATTACGTCATATTTAATCTATTTATACTTAAATCTAAACCGTTTATCTCTAAACTAAAATTCGTAATCTGAAAAACGTGTAATCTTCTCCTAAAATAAAATATTTTAATTTCCTCCCCTAAAATATTGTAATATATTATGTGTCGCCGAGAATTCAATCGAATTAGGAATACTGCGTGTTCAGGTGCTCATGTTAATTCGTTAAATATTATCATATTATCATATTATTATCATGTGTATTGCATAATAATATTATAACATATACCTAATAATATTAAATTATAGTTTCATTAAAACCACACCCGATGAATCTTTCCGGCCGATTGATAAATCGTCCGTTGATATTCACCACCATTGTTGATAGGCTATCGGCAATAGATGCGGCTGTCGAGCAAATAAAAAAAACCAACACACACACACATATATATATAATTCGTATGACGTTACGCCCGTAAAAAGTCATTAAATATCACTTACGCCTATTGCAATGATGAAACGTAGTATTATATTTTTACCCTCCCTTCCACCATTGGTTTTTTCGTTGACGGCTACGCGTCATCAACACTCGACAGATATGTATTGTTGTACAGGAAATACGTTTTTACGACACGTTATTCGGCCCGAAACACCGTCCAATAGCCATCAATAATATTATTATCATTGTAGAAAATACTAATGTTTTATACGCTAATTCCGATCGTCGCCAGCAATCGTAATCGAAAAATTAATAATAATAATATATTAATTATTATTATGAGTATAATGTATAACATTATTTAATAACACTGTCTGTCGTGTTTGATGGGTACGTGGATTTGTTATTATTTTTTTTTTTATTGAGTTAAGTTTTCAATATCTATGGGCATTAACCCTAAATGTTAATCACTAGGTTTTTTAACTGTGGGGGAGGGTACGGTTGGTTAGAACTGAGAACATAACCCGGGTAGTCCCTGAGTATCTGGGAACTAGTGACACCGGCTGATGCTTGACTTCAGAACACTTTTGTGACTGAAGCCAACTACTGTGCCTCATCAGGCCACTTACGTGGATTTGTTATTGTATTAAAAATAAACTCCCAAGAGCCATTATTGCACGGATAGAACTTTAATACCCACATCAATAAAATTCATTATAATTATAATACGTCATATTATTTATGTTTATTGTTTACACAGATATATAAAATAAATATTACTCTTAGGTTATTGAATATAAATACGTACCTATTATATAAATATTATTTCTATTTAAAAAAAAATCCTTGGAAGTAATAGTCGTCCAAAGAGATTTACATAGTATAATAATATTTAGAATTTATCGAATGATGGTTATATTATATTGAATAACACTTTATAATACGAAATCATGATATTATATTTTAGTGTAAGGTATTAAAAATTAATATATTATATACAAAAATTATTTAATTTAGAAAATAAGTAAATTGATTAAAAATGTTAATATAATATTATATCAAATCAAAATGTTGAAATCGGTCCCTGAAATCAAGCGATGTATTTCTGGGAACGAAAATGATAGGAATATGTACAGTGTTTAAATTGCCACCAGGATAAAAATTCACAGTTGAAAAAAATCGAATAGGAAAGAGAGACTATTACTATAAATTAATCGTATAGAACGGATTTTCAGTATAGTATTTTAATTATAATAAACGCGTCGAAACACGTTTTGGGGATGCACCTTCGGAGTCTTTAGAGCACTTAAAATATTCAATGCATTGTTCGACACAACGATTAAATCATAATTGAAATGAAAACGTGATGACGTGCAAAGTAATATTTTGAAACCCTGATCTAATATGCACCACAACACAAATAATAATAATAATGATAATGACACTTTAAACCACGTTTTTGGACAATTTTTGTGGTTTTTTTTATATACGTTTGCAGTGCATTTCGATATATATTATGTTTTTGATTTTAATCCCACAACTTTATCATCTAATAACAGACATTCTGTCACTAGCCAGTTGAAAATAAATTGACCTCTAATTGTAATTTTAAGCACTTAACAAAAATAGAACCATCAAAGCATAACAACCAGACTACAAGTGTAATAAAATGTGTTTAATTGTATTTTTGTAAAAATTGCGTTTTCCGTGTTAGCATGAACCGTGCCAACAGATGTTTTGTGACAAATAAAAAAAAAATCTCCTATTTAAAATATTGTAATTTTCTTTGTCAGTTGGTTAGATGACGTTTCGAGTAAACAATATATTTATTTTTGTCAGGCGTATAAACAATTTTAGAACTTTAAAAGCTTAACTTATTTAATACTTTCGTTTGTAAGAAGACACATTTTTATATTACTTAAAGATGTTTAGTGCTAAAAGTCTAAAAATGATTTGATTATTATTATAGTTCTAACAATAGTGTTTTTTTTTTGGTGTACCACTATTTTTAATGGATTAATTAGTAGTTGTTTGTCACGTAATATTTTACCACGTATACGATAGTTTTCTCTTTCTTATAATTGTATATCTGACCTATATTCTATCAAAAGTATTTTCTTCTGTAACATTAAAAGTGTGTTAAGAATTTCATTATTTTATAACTAAATGAGGTATTGAAACTGATTTAAAACCTTCTTAATGCTATTTGCTTTTGTATTTCATAAACCTCTCTTATGTTATAAAAGTAAATATCTATCTCTAGGTCAAATATTATACTTGACATAATAATATTAATCGTAAAAAAAAACAGTTTTAAACTCATCTAAATTCAAATGAAAAATAAATTGCAAATAATAATTAAAATATATTTGATAATGTGACTTATTAAAACTAATAAGACTATAATATTTATTTATTACATTTTATGAATTTCATATTTTGTTTTCCTATTACTTATCAGTACCTATATAAATATTGTTTTATTTTCATTCTGTGGTTTATATCTCTCACTCATCTAGTTGGTAAACGTAATTTTTGTTAAATCAATTTTTATATATACCCCATATAATCTATCAAGTAATTAAGTCGCCATCGTATATCTGTTTTATTTAATACGATTTTTTTTTATACTATCCACAGTTAAAAATATTTTATCTTTCAAGAAAAACACATTTTCAATAGGTACTTCACCAAAAATATTTGTCAATTGTATTTCAGAATTTTGCGGTAATATTATTAATTATAGTGTATTATTTTATAGTAAATATAACCATACAATAGTTATATCCTTGATTATAATAAAATATCGTTATTCTTATTTAGTTCTATATAATTCATTATTATGAAATTTTTAGTCAGTAAATCATAGTGGATATTTTTCAAAAATGTATTGTTAATATTCTTTATACTAGCCCAGTTTATTATTAAACTATAATTGAACACCTACCGTAAACATTGGATCCTAGATTTTATTTTAGTTTATTCTATAAACAGTTGGTTTGAATGAGATCTTATTTTATTTGAAGTACTAAGACTTACACTAGTGTTTTTAAGTCGTTGTGACCGATCCCTTCCGGTCAGCACGTAGGTACATGCATAGTCTTTGGTAAACAATCACGGAGAAAAATTAACAACCGGTCGGATATCCGACATTAGATTTTAATTACTCTTGGCTACCCTGAAAGACTAAAGTTAAGAACTGCCTTCTTCTCCAAACTGACATGTCAAATCTTGAAGCTCTAAATGTAATGTGATATGATTATTATCTAAGTAATAATTTAGTACCTGTACCAAAAAATAATATTGGGCAATAATTATTAAAAGGGATTTACTATTGATCGTAATTTATTTTATATAGTAAAAGAAGGCTAATTGTTCAATTAGTCAGTTTTTAGATTATGAGTGGAACGATGAATGTATTGATTTTACAATGATGTGTGTTTTTTTTAAATTTTTTTTTTTTAATTTAAAAATTTTTTTTTTGTGTCTGTCATCACCTTTTAGGACAGTAAAAATGCTTGGATTTTCTTCAACAGTATCTTTTCTGATAGGAAAGTGAATCTAGTTGGTACTTTGGGGGGTCAAAAGTAACATTTTTTCAAAAGTTTTCAAAAGCGCCGTGAAAAACAAAAGAAAAATTAAGGAAAAACGGGAATTTTTACGCAAAATCTGTTTTCGAGAAAATTGATTTTGGTTTTTGGTGTAACTTTAAAACGAATGACTGTAGATACATGAAATTTTCACTGGTTGTTTATATTTCCATTTTCTATACATGATAAAATTTTCAAAATATTTTGATTTGTTTTGAGCTGTTTACGGACAATTTCAGTTTCCAATTTAATTAGTTTTTTTTTCTATGAATGTCAATAAAACTTTATTTGTTGAGTAAAAATACTTGAAAATTTAATACAAGGCTCCTACTATATTGGTACAATGACATTTGAAAAATATTATAAATCCTTTGTCACAGTTTTTTTTTATTAGCATTTAAAGTTTAAAAATTGACAAAATATGGAAAAATCACGAAAATTAGCATATTATTTTGAGTTTATAATTCGGAAAAATTTTTCTTTTTAGAACTAATATTTTAAAATGTAATACAAAATTCTTTATAGGATAATCTATCTTTACCAAAAAAAAAATGTCTATAAGAAACTGAAATTAAATTTTTATGAGCGTTTGAAATTCATATTTTTACAACATTTGATATTCGCTCGATTTCTTATGGGACAAAATTCTTATTTTATTGGAATTAAAAAACGAATGACTGTAGATATTTGACAATTTCACTGAATGTCTATATTAGAATTTTCAATATATATATATATATTAATTTACGATAAAATCTTGAAAATAATTTGACTCTTTTTGAGCTGTGTACAAACATGGTCAGTTTTCAATTTTTTTAGTTTTTTTTTCTATAAATATCAATAAAGTTTTATCTATTAGGCCAAAAAGTGTAAACATTTAATACAAGGCTCCTAATAAATTGTTTCAATAGCAGTTGAAAAATATTAAAAATACAAAGGCACAATTTTTTTTTATAAGCATTTGAAGTTGAAATTTTGACAACATTTATCAAATTTAAAATTGAATTTTGTAATTAAAAAATTATAAAATGTTCAACTTTTATATCTAAGGATTGAAAATTTAAAACAAAATTGCACGTAAATATTTAACTCTGTTACCAAAAATTCTAAGAAATACATAAGCACAGTTTTTTTTTATAGTCATTTTAAGTTCGAATTTGGACGAAATTATATGTTAAAAAACCTAGAATAACTATTTTAGTTATTTTGTTGTGATTGTATAATATAATTACTCGTGGGTACTTGAAACTTATAAAGTATACTATTGTATACCTATGATAGTATCACGGTTTGTTGTTGATGCATAACGCGTAATAAGTACCTACCTAATGGATATTGTGATATTCCTGTGTATATTATAGGTCAATTTTTTTTTAATACCATAGATATAAGTATATAATATGTCTTATACCTAGACTGACATACCGTTTTCGCTCAGAATCGTTTTTTCTTATACAGTGATATTATATCATTGAATTCAAATTTAAAACTATCCATTATACAGTGACCCACTTGTAACCTACTGTACAGCAGAGCGACATCCACTTATCCACCTTTTTTTATTTTATATTAATTTATCGCTATTTAGAAAAAAATATGTTTTTGTTGACAAATCTTATCGGTTTTGATATTTTTTTTCATTACGTATTTTTAACTCAATATATTTTTTGATCCTATAACTTATAATTGTGGTGAGTGTTCGCGCCGGGAACATTACAATAATAGAACGTGCGCCCGGTCGTATATACTCCGCTGTGCATATAATACCTGACGCACGCCGACCGATGTGTGTATTAAGTGTGTATATGTATGTAGCAAGACCCAAAGGAAATGGACAGGTTCGCTGAGCAAGACCAGTGAGTGCTTGTATGCAGTTGTGGTGTGTGTATGTTTATATATATGTGAGACATGGGTGTGTATGTCTTTACATTAGAATAAAATGTTAACATGAATTTTCAATACTAAGTTGCTGTAAAAATAATTTTTTAAATAACACACAGTATTTAACATATGGTCCTTTTGGCCTAACAGATAAAAAGAATATAAGCAGATATTTGAGCTGTTACTCGTAAAAGTATAATTTTGGCCTACTGGCTTGACAATACAATATAATATAATAAATGGTTAAAAAAAACACATTTTTTCGGTGCACTGCTGGCCAGCTGCTACTCTTGCCTAAACAATAAGGTTGACACATACAATAACAAGAGTAAATAATAATTAGGTTACAATATAATAAGTGGCGATTCGCGCCGTAAAGGAATATAATAATAATACGTCTGAGGAGATCAGCACACTCGAGTTCCGCAAACAAGATAATATACGTGGCGATTCGTGCCAACGATAATACTTATTTCAAGAATAATAACGCCACTGCTTGCGATGACTCAAAGCATCGGCGTATTTCGTCTGACTGGCCAATGAACCCAACGATATAAATTAAAAATTTATTATAATATGCGATTATACGCGAATATAAATTTACTATAATATTATATTGTAATCGACCGCTAATGATAAACGTGCGCGTGTGATTGTGCGTATCGGTCGGTGGCTTCCCTGAAGATAATGAGTGGCGATCAGGGCGCTGGCGCAAACAGTGAGTATATTGTATGTTGCACCTTTAAATGAAGGATGTTAGTTAATAAGGCCTACAATGAAGAAACAGTTTATACATTAAGTTAATCAGATGAATTTGTTTGTCAATTATCATATTATCATACATAAAAAAATATTTCAACAATGTTATCGTTTTAAAATGTTTTATTTATTTTAGATATTTTTAGATATTAAAACTACGTGTTTATCACATTAAAAATAAATGTTAAAACAATGGAAAATATTTAAGCTATAAATTAAAAAAAAGGTCTTCATCGTATTAAATATGTTCCATGTATTTTTTTTATCGTGTTAACTTTTGAAAGCAATTAAAATTGCGTTCTAAAAGTGACTTCTTAGTTGAATGATTTTAATAATATTTTTCAAGTGTAGTAAATACATAAATAAAATTGTTTTTGCAAGTTTTAATGATTGTTCAATGTATATGTAAAAATTAAAACTTTATTTTCAAAAGTTAGTACTACACTTCATTAACTATAGAAAATATAGTGGGCTCAGGAGAATTGTTGATTGGACATGCTATTTACTAAAAATGCATCCTTAAATAAACCCGAAATCAAATATTATATAGGAATCCATTTAATGTAATTTTTATAATATAATATAATTATTGACATATTGGTAAATCAAAATTAGTTCAATATATTTTGTTTTTATCAAAACCTATGGTTATTATTGGTTTTTTATTCATAATATTTATAATATTTATAATATTATGTATAATATATAATATTATTATAATTATGTATTATAATATGTTTAAGGTAATATGTTTACTTTACATTATTTGTGTTGATATAAACTAGACTAATAATAGAGGTATGCTAAAAAGTTTTTTTTATTATTATATTGAAATATATCTATAATCTATACAATTTTATTATGTACAATAAGTAGGTTTGATAATTGACAGTAAAAATAGGTTGACATGAATCTTAAGATTAGAGAGGATACCCAGTGGTAACATCCTATAGTGTTAAAAAGTTTAAATGTTATATATATTATTATATTAGTATATTATATTATAATTAAAATGTGAAGCTAATCTCAACCAATCTACGAGCGAACAATCCAACAAGAGTTCAAGACATTTCATTTTTGGTCAAATCCATTTAATTTATATTTTGATCATAATATTATAATAAAATAACATTGTGTTGTTATTAGTATTTGTTTTAGAAATTGTATTAACATTACATTTTTTCATCAAAAATTATAACTTCTTTTGTTCTTTTGTTACTGAAATGTTTACGTCCTCGCCGTAGCATACAATTTTATTTATTTATTATACTAAATTAAGTGTACTTTATAAACTTTAGTCTGGTGTAGAAACTTTGATACCAAATTATATATTTCTATCCTTTCAAACAATATTTCACCGTCTTTTTAATAATATTTTGAATAAATATAGTTTCATTCGGACTTATGATGATTTCTTATGTATTTAAATGTGACTATTGTTTCTCGGTTGATGCCGAGTCTTATAATTTGGAATACTGTTATACTTATTTTTAAGGAAAAAAAATGATGTTAGTTATATTTATTACTTATTTTAATAATGTATCATATTGTATAATACTTAATATAATTATGTACTATGCACTGTGTTAATAATATTCAAACAATACGTTATGTGGACTATATTTATTTATGCATACTAATGCAGTAATGCAAGTAGGTATAGCTGCAGAATTCTAAAAGTTTTAAGCAAATATCATTTTTATTAGTTATGAGACTACTAACTTGATTATAACTTTGAGAAAAGTAGGTAACTGGGTTTAGAACAATGTGTTTTATTTAGTTTTAATTGAATATGTACCTATAATAATTGTGTTATTTTAAAACTTGTAATTTATATTTTTTAAATTACATTTTTATGAAATCGATCACATAATATATTAGTATGTTTATTACCTAGCTATATAGGTATTGTTTAATATTTCTAACTGTATAAAAATAAAACTTATACAATTCATCGTCCAAAATATTTTATCTCTACTTATCTAAATATTTAATGATTATAATATTTTCAAAAACCCAATAAAGTACTTTTTATTTTAAAATAAAGTGTTTGCAACTAATAATTTCAGAGGAATAAAATTTGATCTTGTAGTATTCAATGTGCTTAGGGAGAAACAATATAAAATTGTGAATCCTCATTTTCAAATTGGGTCGAGATTTCATACCCTTTTTCACCAAAGTAGCGGGTACGCAAGAATCGACACAAAAACAATTTACAAGGGTAAAACACACATCCAAATACACATACACATAATACACTTTTGAAGGATATTAGAGTAATTTATTTTCTAATAGCTACTTTTAGCGGTCATCTCTTTATCTGTCTCCATGCTGAAACTGATGGATTTGGTGCAAAAAAAGCATTTATTTTCTAGAATTTTTACGACTTGGCGGTTTTAATGCCTATTTTATTAGACTGTAAACGTGACCTTCTCTCATGTAGATTTTATACCTATCGTATCAATCTATTGTACAAAACTGCTGAGCGTTTCGTTTTCATTTCGGTTAAATCATTTTGTGAGTGACATAATATCTCCTATAGGTGCATTAGATTATTATTGATAATATTAAATAATAACAGTTTAGTTTAAGCTTTAGAATGTGTTTAGTGTTTACTGTGTATATTATAAAGAAACATTAATCAGTAGTTAGCATTAGATATATAAGTACACTTACCAGCTTTACATTTAATTTCCGGTTTGGCGTGCGAATGGTGAAATAATTATAATATCTCTGAAAAGCCAATACCTATCATATCTCATATAGATTTTATACTATTGTACACAAAATGCAAAGCTTTTCGTTTTAATTCCGATTAAATAATTTTGTGAGTGACATTTATCTCCTATAGAATAGATTATTGCAATAATAATGATAATTTTTTATTTTAATAGTTTAGTTTAAAATATATTTAGTGTTGAATGTGTATAATATAAATGAACAGTAAAAAGTAGTGGTTGGTATTAGATGTGCGTATAGTACACCTACCTGTAAATTCAATTTCAGGGCTGTGAAAGGCGTAATAATTATCCCTCTGAAAAACCAATACAGTGTCTAACGGGATTCATAGTACAGGTGGTATGTATAGCGTGTAAAACCATTTATTAAACTGAGTGTACCATTTTGTTTGCGTGCAGTGTACGCCACCGTGAAAAAAAAAGATCATTGTGAATTTGTGGTGTATCCCGATGCCACCACACGTGAATAAATGGCAACTGCAGTGGGGCCCGATAAAAACATTTTTCTGTGTCATATACAAACATTAACCTCAAACTATAGTTTTAGAAAGAACCGCGTAAGTTGACCTAAAACTGCCATATTTCGGCAATACGACGACGTAAAGTTTGATCTAGCAAACATTCCATCGAAACGATATTAATATAATATGTCTGTGTGGATTCGTTTTATAATTCTCTCTATTCTACTCACGTTTTTATAATACACAAAATTCCTTATTATAAATATTATCTTTTCCGTCATAATATTACACGTCGTCTATATAATTTTTATTATTGTATTCGGTAATTTATAGTTGTGCGAAAATGTTTACAGTGAAAATATATGTAAAGATTATATTTTAGACGATTGTGCCTGTGCGTGTGTTCTTAAACTTAAATACATAATTAAATATGTAATTATGGTTGTTATTATTTAAGTAAGTAGGTACATGACATGTATTAATATCGTAAAATAATACTTGTTATGTCCCTGGTGCTCGTACAGATTATTTTTATATTTAAAGAAATATCTTAAAATATCTTCTGGTTTTGGAATATATTATATTATAAAAAAACACATAAGTGATTATATTACGGAATGTATTTTATCGTTTAGTAGACTATTTTTTAAAACAACACATTTTTCAGTTAAAATCATTCAGGTTTTATGGAAAGTTTTAAATAACGTCATAAGCATTGTATTTATATTTTATTTATAACGCGGATATGTGTGAAACAATAACTACAGACTGTAGTTTTAAATAAATTTTTTTTACAATTAAATTATATTAAAATCATTCTGGTTAACTGAAATATAATTTCAATTTTATTTCCCAACCAATTAAATTTTATCAATTTCTGTCATCAATCAGAACGTATTTTTGATAAATGGAATGTTCATTCAGTGAATTGTAGTGTCTTTAATGTTCGTCTAAATATAATTTATTATTTTACGATTTATATTCAGTTAAAAACATTGATAATAAACCAATTCAATCAAAATAAAATATCATAATATTACATTATACTATGCCTACACTATTTAAATTATCATTGAATATCATGTCATGATTTAAATATTATATATTTCAATTTTCAAGTGAAATCTGATTTTGTGAAAACAAAACATCTAAAAATATCTCTAGAACGTGACTATAGGTAGATCGAGAAGAGGGTGGTTATATCTTTATGGCTTAATGTATCCGTTTTTCATTCTTTAGAAAATATAATTTTTTTCTTTCTTCAAACACTCTTTGCTTTTGTTAAATACCAAAACGAATTTTTGTATATTTATTTTATTTCCTTTTCAAGTTTTCATGCCGGAATAACGATAACTCGTAGGGACATCATGGGCTTTAACGATGTGTTTTAGAATGTAGAACGGAATAGATATTTTTTGGTAACCTTTAATTGTTTAATTGTTTCTATGAACTATAATAGGTATTTGGGTTTTTCTTTAATATTTGGTTGATTAACTTTGGTTTGTGAGCCTATCAACGATAGAATTGGCGCCCCTGGACATTATTATAATACAGGGTCACTGGAAAATGATAGTTCCCGGGAATACCAAAAAAATCAAAAAGTACATTTTTTTTTAGGTAAGTTAAATAATGTTTTAAAATATTATTTATTGCGATATAGCAACACGGTATCCAAGTTAAAATACATATTAGTCAATAAACCAATAGTAAGTAATAATTACCTAATTGTGAATCGTTTCAATATTGTGTATTACTGTAATTTAATTATTCAGCAAGTACTACATTGTGTCATTGTATAATCACATAATAACAACTGTTATTCTGTGGTATAATCGCTATAAACGCTGTGATAGGCATCACGTGGATGTTATAATTTACTAGTTATCAATAGTATTAACTACGAATATTTTTCTTTTCACTATGTTTAACTTAATATTTTAAATTACCTTATTAAGTTTACTCGTTTAGTGTTTACATATATAGGTAAATAATACCAATTTTCATTCGTTAATTCGGCAATGCTATATTATATTACAACCAAATTATAACTTATTAAGATTTTTATTTATATTGTGATTGAAACATTCAATATCTCATTATATATTATAATAATGATTAATAAATTGTGATTGATTAGCGTGAATTGTTCGAAATTTCCCGAAGGTTTTCCAAACATTCTTCAAGGAATTTCTATGTGAATTGTTGAAATTTTTGTATTTCTAGTTCAGCGTATCTGTTATTTTTTAGTGAAAATTAGTAATCTAGATTTATTGAATTATAATCACTATGTACTTATTATTTGTCTTCCTGTTAGAAATGTTAAAAAAGTCATAATTTTGAGTGAGTTTTTCATATATTATATTTTAAAAAGGAAGATGTAATATTGTACATTTCCATGAAACTGAAATAATTTCCAACTAGGTACTTAAAGTTTGTAACAAAATGTTTTAAAAATTAAAATAATAATAGTATTTCACGAAACGATTAGAAGATAAAATTACAACTATAGAAATTCGTTCGATATTAAATTACTTTAGATCTTAAAAAATCAGAGGGAAATTATTATTTTGGATGAAAATGTCAGCGTTCCTATTGTAGATATTATATTTAAAACAATCAAAGAAATTATAACTAAAAATGAGTAGAACGTAAGTTAAAAAAATAATAAAAAATATAAAACAAATTTTATCTTATTATGCAACTAAAAAAGTTATTAAATTTAAATTTAGCTTTTGATTAATTTATTTATTTTAATGATTTTTGATTTTGATTGAAATGGTTAGTAAGTATACACTTTATTTAGCTATACATTTCGGTAATTTTCAATTACCTAGAAGTAAAATAATCAGTAGATTTTGTCACTTTGTAAATTGTATTGTGATTTATTAAACATTAGTATAACTTGAGCGAGTTATGGTTAGATAGTAACTATATAGATAGGTATCTACTTAAACCAACATTTTATTTATAATTATATTTTGTAGTATCACGGATCGCCCGTATAATAGAGTGATACGCGATAAGCCTACTACGTTTTACTCTCGTACTCTTTTGCTAATGACACTCTCTAAAATAAATTAGAATGATATTGTTAACTCCTGAGGTTCTATCGTATGCGCTTGCCGATTCTACTTCCGTTTCATCTAAGTTGGAATGAATCAGAGATTATGTATACCGTAGCACTATTAATTTTAATAAAACCTCATTGACACATAATACCTACATATATCCCGGCACTGTTCCGATAAAAGGTAAGAACATAAAAATGACTTAAGTAATATTCAAACTCGGGTTCTCAGGTCGGAAACACTTTTCTTTAAATGTAAAACAAACATAAATAAAACACTAATTCAAAACGCTTAGCTCGTACTACAATCGTCACTTAATCGTCGTACCTATGTTCTCGTCAAATCACTCAGCGAAAAAGGGGCTGCCGCGCCTGCGCGTAAGGCCATGTTATAAAGCAAAATATTAATGTCGCCTCAGCACATCTCGCTTCGTTGGCCTGACCAATATTAATAAATAATTGATGACTTAAAATATTTCCATCTATGTTACGTCATATATATTATTAAATAATATTATATTGACGATTTTCCCCAATAGACGACAATTAACAGAAATTAAATATAAAAAAAAAAGTTGAAATTATATTTAAATCATTGCAATTGAGAATATGTGTTTAGCCCTAAGAAAGTTTCGCGCACACGCATCTAAAGTATTAAATTTTGTTTTGGTTAGAGGAAATGTTATCTATTTCCGTTTCGGTTTACATGTAGGGACAAAGAGGACGTATATAGTCACGCGTTCCCGACGTCTCTCGAGCTTGATATATTGCATTCGTGTAAACGAAATCATGGATGCACATGGAACGTACAGTGAAAAGATAGGAAAAAATAAAAAAATATAATAATATCGGGAATACGCGATGTTGGTAACTATACTATATTATTATCTAGAGAGTAGGGAAAGAATTCAAATCTAGAACGACGTATAAAGTTTCTCACAAAATGTCATCCAAGACGTCTCTCGTAATAACAGGTGTGTGATCTGCATGCAAAGCTTAAAAGCCGAATTGCTTATTCTGCATAAAGATTAGTGGTGCGTGAACCCATATTTTGATTTAAAGTACAACTTTTTATGTGGGCAAAAACGTGGTTTAAATCATAATACACGAAAACAAAAACACCGTCGTATAGAACCTTTCGAGCTTTCGTAGGGTATTTTATTTTTTTTTGAAAACGATAACTGGCAGATACCAATCTCAAGCTGCAGAAATTGTCGACTAAACTTATAGTTGTGTGAAAAATACAACAGGCAAATAATGCTATTACTACAGATCTATCTCTGCATTCCCGCGGTGACTTATGTGTCATAGGAATAATAATATATTTTTTTGGCATCAGTTCTCGAAATACGACTGGTTTGTACTAAAAACCTTGAGTAAACCTTTGCACAGAGCAAATTGAAATTTACGATCGTAATCATCCCGCCTTAAGGTTTTTGAGGATGCATCTCTCGCATGTACATTTTTGGATAGTTTAAATCAGTGAACGTTTTAGATAAAGATTGAAAATAATATTATTATGTTATTTATTTCTGTATAATAGTACCTATACAGTACAGTCAATGTAAACAATGATCAACATTTATTAACTCTAAAATCAGATACAACACCTTTACAAATCTTAAATAATTGAATTTAAGAAGGTACCTATACAAAAAAAAAATATATTGGTCTACGATAAAGTGCAGTTTTCTCTAATAAAACTTGAAAATACTTTTAAGCGTATTACTTTTTTTATAACTTCATAGTAATATAATATGTTTTCAATCGATTAAAAAAATAAAAAATAATCCATGTATAGTTAAAGTAAATATGTCAGAAAAAAAACTTAAAAAATTTAAAAATTGTTAAATATAGGTACTATTTAGTTATTTAGTAATAGAAACATAGAACATAAGTAGTAATAATAATAATTATTGAGCCTCTAGATTGAAATAAGACGTGTTTGTGTGTATTTGATGAAATAAACATTTAAACATTATGAAAATTATATTACCTTAAACATAATTTTCTCTTCATAACTGATATAAAATTAATACAGAGTACAAGTAAAATAACTAATTTAATAACATGTAAGAAAATAAATACTTTCAATACTATCTACTTGGCTCACCTTAATTGTAGTCATGTAAAATACTCGCATTAACTTACATTTCCAAAGCTGGACATTGGAGACATTGATAAATGGGTAAGTAGTGTGACGCGCAAGCAAACAGTTTGCCCCTGCTGATAGGTGAAAAGAAAAAAGAAAAGATACATTGATAATTACCTATATTTGGTACTCAAATCCGTCTTGCTTACCTTAGCCCAGTATAGTTGTAGGTAGTGTTTACTGTTTATATCGTAACATCGTATTAGAAAGTTAGGATGATAAATCATGGTATTTAAATAACGATTATGATTTAGGTCTCAGTTAAACTTTGTTTTCGAATTTCTTTTTAATAATTCAATGTTTATCAGTAGGTATCTATAGTCGCTTTTGCACTTTTTTTTGCGCTTCACTAAATACTTAAAAAATTATGATAAATAATCACGGATATTCAATAATATACAGTTTGTACCTATAACATTATAAAATCTTTAAAAAATGCAATGTCTCACATAAACTATTAAAAAAAAATATTTTATTTTTCTAACTAATAAAAACACGGTATTATATACACCTGTACCTATATATATAATATATGTATTATATACACACACATAAACCGTCCCTTTCCAGGGGATGTTATCGTGAGTGATTTATGGATATACTATGTTTGTATCGTAGTCGAGTATTACGAAGGTGTCTGTATACGCGTTGACAGACAGTATGAAACGTCGATTAATAAAAGGACGCTTGTCAATGCACTAGTCCACATTTCGAATTTGTTTCCACTCTATCTACAAACTCCATATCTCTGTGGTTTCTGATACATACATCGATATCGACTACTATGCTTCGTCACTTTCCACGAAAAAGTGCAAGTGACCTTTGCAAAAAGAACGGCGGTGGCAGAATAATAGGAAAAGAAAAATTATATTTCAAAGAGAACCGAAAAATGGCTTTCAAGGGAAATAACCGGCAACAGCCGCAATGGGTAATTTACCGTGAGCGTAATTAAACCGAGAGACTCATTTTGACTTTGAGAGCCACATTTGTGGTGGTTTACATTAAAATGACTCGTTCTTTTGATATTTTATTAACGAGCTCGTAAAAAAAGTCACCGAAAAAAATATATTATGTAATATTATATTTATGTAACGTAAATATTATGGCCACTCGTATACAATAAACTTGAACGCAGTGTTTTATACAATATCTGATTATATATTTTGTTGATGGAGACTCTATCAAATGTATTTGAAGGACTATGTGTATTATATTGGTTGCTAAATTAATGTTGTTAGAAATATAATAATATTTAATCACTTTTTTATCCCTATAAGTTATAACTGGCCATAAGAAAAAAATTAAATTAAAAAAAAATAAATATACATTGCACTCATTTTCATTTTAAAGAGAACAGTTTTTTGTTAAATATTAATCTTTACAATATTATTAAAAAATATTTCTAGAGTAGGAATCTAATATATATTTACCTGAAATAACCAGCGACTCTTGGTACTTAATAGTTATGATGACCTTGAAAATCGCACATTTAAAAGTCGAAAAACGTATTGATTATGGTGCCCATTATTATATTTTCGGTGATAAAATAAAGTAACATAATATCGTTCGATACAGATATAATACTGGTAATTCTTTCAACGTACTGGAATTCTCAATCATCCGTCATTATATGAACGGAATTTGCGTCACTGTACGTATCGTTTTTCTTTGATGGTTAACAAGAAATATGAGAAACCAAAATTGTCATCTATTATATAAACTTTAAAAACGATTCAGACGGTTTATAAAATGAAACACGATATCCATAAGCGAAATTTCAAACTGTCACTCTATAATATTTTTTGTAATATAATAGACGCGTGCGCTAATTGTTTCGTAGTATATGATATTGACTTAAAAACCAATTAGTATAGTTACTCGCATATAATAGTCGGTTCATTAAAATTACAATTTGTTTTTAAATATTTAGTAATATTCTTGGTGCTTAAGAGAGACGCGTTTTTGAATTTTATTTATATGAACACTACTCATATGGTGGAATGAGTGCTTCCAAAGTTACATAATATACCGAATTTTAACTTGCAAAATGTAATTTAGTTAGTGATTTAGTATGATATTTTTCGGTTTTCATATATTTTCAAAAGTTTTCCCAAGGGTAAGGAAAATCTTCTAGGAAACCATTACGAACTTATTTTGAAATCTATGCGTTTCAATACAACAGCTGTAGCTTGTAGTTCATAACCGAATAGATTTTACATACATACATATTTGCACATGATAATGGTCCTCCAAACTTGAAATCGGTTGTTATAATTACACCATGGTTATGACCTAACTTTTCTTTTGGTGGTTTAAAAAGATATTAATTAACAATATCAAATATCTAATACTTAGGTTTTTTTTTTGATTCTGTTATTTTTGGATCCAAGATATTATTATATAGGTAATTTAATGTATTTTACAAATAATTTATATTAGTTAGTAAACAATTAGCAAATAGTTTAACTTACTGCAGTTACTATACTAACTGTAAGCTTATGTAATTTGACTGTTCCATTATATACTTAGTATGAAGTTGCATAACTTAAAATATGAACTATTAAGTTAATTATTTGGGAAAAATGAATTTTACAACATTTAGGTGTGATAAAGTTGAAAATAATTTTTTATTGCATAGATAACAAATAACAT
This sequence comes from Acyrthosiphon pisum, assembly GCF_005508785.2. Lineage (NCBI taxonomy): Eukaryota > Metazoa > Arthropoda > Insecta > Hemiptera > Aphididae > Acyrthosiphon > Acyrthosiphon pisum. The sequence continues at coordinate 2,313,299 of NC_042494.1, forward strand.
AAGCCGGTGTGATGTCCATCCATTAACATTTAAAGGAGTTATAAATCACGCCATATTATTAAATTACCTATATTATAGTTATTTTAACTACATTGCAAATAGTTATTGAAAAATGTACCTTAATATTTTCCTATTTCAAGTTATAATGTATTTAAAATGAAATCATATTTCATCATATCTTGGACATTGGTATTATAAAATAAATAATATTATAATCGTTTAGATTACATTATATGGAGATTGGGGATGATTGGCTAATAATGTTTATTGAATTTATTTCAATGGATAAATGATATACATTTAGTAACAGTAATAACAGACATTAACTTGGAAATTCGAAACGAGTTTATTACATACCTACTTTAAACGTCTTGAGATTTGAAAGTCTAATAAAGCTAGTACAACAACTAATGATATAAAAATGCTGTAGAATATTTTAAATGTTACGGTTTGAAGGCTATGTCGGTATGATAATACAGTATTTTTCAAACAAGTTTTGAGAAATGAATTGCTGAATTAGTTTAATATTTGTATGTTTTTTAATGTACCACCTAGATGTTAGCGTTAATGTACCTATATAATAATATGTCCATTAATACATTTATTACATTTAGCTAGTTATAATATATTATATAATTACGGTTGGTCTTAGTTAATGTTCCTATGTATTATTTATATTATGTAAATATGAAATGAAGAATATTAAATATTATAATATATTATATTTAACATTAATTTCTAATTTGATTTTTTAACCTAAATTAAAATGTATTTGTTTTTGGACTGTCATGTATTTTTTGAGTGAAACACCAAGAGTGAATTGACGTTGTACATATAAAAAAATAAATCTAATCAAAAAATCAGAATAAACCTTTTTAAAATAAATTAATACCTAATTGTAATATCTTCTTTCAAAAATATAATATAAAAGAAAAAATAATTGACACGTATAAATACTTCAAAACTTATTAAAAAAAAAAAATTAGGTAGGTATAAATAATATGACGTATTTAATAATTGTAATACATTAATTGCAATCGTTAGATCATAATACTATAATATTATTATATTTTAGAAGAAAAACTAACTAAAAATATATTATTTATATTTGTATTTATTCAATACCTTATCTGAAAATGATTGTCCTTCTACACATTATAATAAAATAATGTTGGTTTTTTTTTATTAATCTTAACTCCAGCAGGCGGCAACTATGGTCATTAGCTCTTTGGGGGCAACCGTTCGGAATACGTGTATGTGTATCGAGGATTTGTCACTAAAGCCCGGGTGGTAACCCATCCGGGAACTAGAGACACCAGCCGATGCTTTTACTCGGAACATGTTTTGACTGAGTACAAAACGCCAGGCCATCAGGCCGCTATATTAATATAGTTGATATAAAAAAAACAGGATTTCATAAATTAACACTAACATTATCATATATTATGATATTTTTTTTTTATCGCTGTATAATGATCCTAAAAATACTAACCTACTATTGTTTGCGTTTGTGTGTGTTGTAGTGGGCAAGGGGTGGTAGAGAAGTTTAAATTTATCATGGAAATTTACCACTCAATTAAGGGTATTATTTATCTGAAACGTCAGTAAATAGCATACAAGATCATAATCACGGTTCACACAAACTAATTTATACCTCTCCTACCACTCCTCTGCCAACAATACACAGACGTATCTAAGTAATTTAATTACCCTCCTTCCCATCAAGCATCCATTATGAAATTCATATTATTACGGATATGTATACTTATGATTGTATCCCGAATGGTTTTGTGCCAGCCGCAAAAGGGTTTCGCATATAATATGTATGTAATTTTCTGCTTTAAATGATCAAAGCAGATCAGATAACTCGTGTGCATTCGTCGGCCATTAACAATTTAACAACGGCCTTGGAAACATCAGTTGACATCAACTAGATTTTATATTTTAAAACATTTATTTTAATAGGCATATTTAAATAGCCTGTGTACACTGTCACACTGTAGAACACGGTTCGCATTTCTATATAGATAATTGATTCAAACGTGTTGATAGTATTATCAATTAGATACCTATATTATAATCTATAAACTTTATAAAATGTTGAACCGTTTGATTATATAATTTAAAAACTAACGCAGGTAGGTACATATTTAATTTGCCCTTTAAATATTATACATAATCGTGATTGAATACGTAATACAAACTCTTACGTCGTATAAATTAATAATTTTATATATCGTGCTTAACATAATTACAATAATTGTAAGTACAAGCAGTATTCAATCAAATTTTAAGACACAATTTTTATAGGTAAGTAATCTACCATATTATTCTATAACGTCTCAATATGATAATGTTTGTTAGTGATTATTCTATAATTATATATCATAGAATATATATAATATATTATATTATATTCTGTATTCAAATTTAGTCCGTATCAATATAATATGATATTAAATATAATTTTTTTAATTTTTGAAAATTATAAACCATAATACAATTATATTATTTTAATCAAAAAATAGATTAGGACAAATAATTTTAATTATATATTATAGGATCAGAATATAACGAGAATCTAAAATAATGCTTAAAATAAACCCTCTACAAAGTTCATAATTTTTTTATATGTCGCACAAATTATCGCATAGGTATAAATCTCTTTGAAAACGCAGATGAATTTGGCTCTTAACAATGTCTTTAAATATTTTCAAAAATTGTAACAAATTAATGGATAAACATTCTGCAATAGTAACTGTTAATTTTTGATTTGAATTGTATTCACTCAGAATTTAATTGATAACTTCAGAAACATGGATGTAATATTACGTTATTTATTTTATATGAACAGATTTGGTAGAATGTTAACTAATAATTTAATGAAATTGTAATATTATTATTATAAATTCTGGTTTATTGTTGAGTATTTTAAAAAGTTTTTTGGTTAAGTATTTATTTTGTTTTAAACAATAATCGAAATAACTATAATTAGTTTTTTCATGAAAAAGTTCCTAGAAGAACGCTTTTAAAAAAAATTAGATTTTAAATTACATGTTTGATTAATTAAATGAATTGGAAACATGGGGAATCATATTTTGTTAATATATCATATGTTTTCATACAACTTGAAACTGAAAACTTAAATATTTTTTATTTTCTTGTTTAGTTAGTTATTGGTTGTTGTAATATATTAAAAATTAAAACGATTGCAAGTTAATCCATAAATTTTTTTTTTCAGTATAAAACTAATGAAAACAATTAATTTTATTAAAAATAAAAATAATTTATTAGCTAGACTTTTTGTATACTACACAATAATGGAATAAAAAAGAATTTTATCTTTTTAAATCATTTATTACAGATTGTTATTATTTTTAAATTATATAAAATAATGTATTTGTGTAATAATATTATTGGACTGTTTTTAATTAATAACATATACAAATACAAAAGGTTAACTATTTAAAAATATATTTGGATTGTAGTTAAATACAATACCTAATTTATTAACTCGTTCAGTTTCGATCAATAAATTGTATTATATTCATGTGTCATGTAATGTCGATAATGTTATTTATAAAGTCATAACATAAGTGAATTTTGGTTGATTTGTGTAGTCCATTAAAATTGTAGCTATTAATTGTTAACAAATTATTAATTTATTGTAATTATTTTTCCAATGCTATTAATTTTCAGGAAAAAAAAGTATTTTATTTACTCATATTATATAATTTTATGTCCAATAAAAAATGTATGGTGTCTGATAATAGTTTATTAATTGTACTCTTATAATCTGTTTAATCACGTAATTTTCAACTCAACAATTTAAATCTACCCCAAACTCTAAAGAATCTCTGAATGATATACATTAGATATTAATAACTTTTATCATAATAATAAGTATATTATATTTAAGTTTTTATATTCTATATTAAGTTTTACCTTGTAGAGTTTTCATTAAATTTTAATTAATAATTGAGAAGTTGTACAAAATAATTAATTCACCATGAAGCACGGGGCTTATTCATTTTTAGTTCCTATCTACATTCTACATTATATTATAAAACATTAGTTGTTAAATTCGTTGGTTTTATAAACGGTAAATAAATTATTATCAACTGAAAAGCTGGGTACAGTGTTTTTTTCATTTGAAAATTGTTTAATTATAAATTAGTTACCTCTTACCTGCTGCAGTTAAAAGCACATTAAAAGTATAATTAAATGTGTTCGATACGACCATAACGATATAACAGGTACATATAGAGCATCAACGATAAATAATTTATTAAAAAACTGAAATACTCAAAAACTAATGGAACAACTCTGTAATCCCACTATAATTGCAGAACTTACAAAAATTTTGAGATGATCAAAATTGCATGTTACAGAATTTATATAGAACCAGAAATACACAAAATAATGTATAAACCAAAAACATCATAAAGCACAATAGTCGAAAATTATTACGCGATCAACTTTTCTTTACCACCCATTTTGCAATAGAGGTTTTCAAAGTTAAATGATTTTTTTTCTAGAAATTTACATAATTTATATCGCGTTGTTAGACGTATCGTCCGAGTGGGTGTTGGTAGGTGGGTGGTGGGTAGTTGGTTGTAGGGTGGTATGTATTTGTGCGTGGTTACCGGTGAAAGTGTGAATTATTCGGTTACTTACTGGGATAATTCTTATATTGCACAATGCACACGTGCTTTCTGGTCAGACGTGGTGTATGCGTGTGAATAGATATGCGAACAGTATCATTTAGGCGTCCAAGTCCGTTTCCGGCTCACCACGGTAATTGTATCTATTGCAGGGAAGACGCTATCAGTTCGTATCCAACCCATAGCTGTGCTACGAGTATAGGACATAATAATGATGGCCAAATTGCTGCGTATCGCGGATGATTTTAAACACGATCCTAAGTAATATATCGAGGATTTTATAAAAAACAATATGATCTTTGAGTATATTAAAAAAAAAAATCAGAAAAACAGAATTTAAACAAGTACCAAATACACATCAGTGCCGTATAGTATAGAATCGTTTTGTCCTAGGCAGACAAGCCGATCTCCGACGGGAGTAAAACATAATAATATTCACAGTAAATCGCTATCAAAGAGATACCTTCTCTGCTTATAACGTAGGTACCCAGTCGTAGATATCAACCTCCTTTGCCATAATATTTTGAGCGGTGTCTCACGCTATATTACACTTACACGCACACACACACACACACACACACACACACACACACACGCCCACAGATAACTGCTGCACTGCTCTGCCTCCGCAGAGTATCGCTACCCCGCGACGCTATCGTGTTAATTAATTTGGCACCGGATTAGATTAGGCGCTACCACCGCCGCCTTTCGTGTCGTTAACACACGCGCAACCACCACCCACCGCGGACTGCCAAGGGTGCCGCCGCGCTGCTACTGTAGCTGTGGGCCATCCATCGCATAATAATAATAATAATAATAATGATGATAATGTTAATGATAATAAAATCGAAGTCCTTCTCACTACCCACGTCTTTCGATCCTGCCCCCCTCTCTCCACCGCCCCAAACCCGAACCCGGTAGATTCTTTATTCGTTTTATTATTACATTATATTATTATTATAATCATAATATTTCTACCCTCTGCCACTCACCACCCGTCGTCGCCATCGTCGTTGTCGTCGTTGTCGTCGTCGTCGTCGTATACGCGCTAGGATTTTCATCACACACACTTCGAGCAGCCGATGATTATATTACGTACACGATAAATTATGGCTTACCCGTTTTTTACGCGTCCTGCGGGCAATTTCCTATGGCCCACATCTGCCAAGTTCAACGTAACGTTCATAAAACGCGGTTATTGTCGTTTTAATTTCCTCAAAAACGGGTTTTATTATTTTCATTTTTCGCTCCCGCGTTTTCTATTTATTTCGATAAAATATTACGATTTCGGGACGTGCTGCTCACAATTGTATTACTCTATAATATATACATTATAATATAATATTATGTACACTGACATGTCACATCGACTGCAGCTATAATAATATTTCTTATCGTCTTGTCGATATTATAATAACAGTTTGAATTTATTTTTCGTTAATATTACGCGCAACTTCAAACATATAAAATACATTTCGATGAAAACCTAGTAAGACCACCTAGTCCATATTATAATATGTTATTATTTTATTTAAATAGTTATAGTTAAATTGTAGCTATATTATATACATATTATAATATCACTAAAACACGGCATTAGATTATAATATGAATATTATCAAAACGGCTATGAATATTTTTAATCCATTTTAAAGTACTTTATTTAGGTCTACTTCGGTGATAAAAATATATTTTATAACAGTTTTTTAAACAATCGTTCTTGATTATTGCTTCTCCGAATGATAGTAATTTAAAATAAGTATATTATTTTATACATTTGATACATCATCATCGTGAACTATGTAGGTATGTTAAATGCAATTGGTATGTCAAACTGAATACCTACCAGTAAAAAAGAGTTAAAATTAAAATGTAATATTTTAATTTAAAATAAGCCTACCTAATTGTTTTATCGTTTTAAAATAACCTAAATTGTTCTATTTCGTAGTACTTACCTGTACCTATTTATATTAATAATATTATAAAATCAAAATGCCAAACAAACACTGAAAATCAACAAATAACATGAACGAATACATTTATAATTGAATGTTTTGTTCGCTGCGTTTTATAAAGTTTAATGTAATTAATTTTTATCGATTATTTTGCGTGAAGATTTATGGAATTTACATTCAACAGAAACATTTCAGTGTACGTTATACAATAGTAATATATTGTCGATTATAAGTTATAAACAATAACATATCGATATTGCTGTCCACGAACTCTACGGTTTTTTGTTGTCTATGTATTTGTTTGTATAATAATTCTTTTTAACTATAATGAGAGGTCAAATCCAAGTGTACTATTCTTTACCCTTTGCCTTTTCAAATTAGATTTGATAATATTTTGTCTTAAGCATTAATGAATTATAATTATTTATTAATAATTTATTTAACAATGTACTGTATTTTAATGAACCCTAAGTGCTGCCGCGACTGTTGAAAGTAATTCTATACTTATACTATTCTATATAAATCTATAGCAATCATATTTTAAATAGTTAATATTCATTACAGCTCAGTTAATCAATATTTTATTAAGTTCAAAAAAGTACTTAGCAATAATAGGTTCACAAATATTTTTGTTTTCAGTTTAAAATTATTTTTGGCGTCTATATATAAGTACATAATATTTTAAATATTGTAGTAAAAATTAATTTTTTTTTATAAAATACTCATAATATTCACAAACTGAAAGTGTATACTAAGAAACTTAAATAATATACATATTATTTGATAAATTATAAATTTTGCATACTTATTAACTGCGTTCTTACAAAAATGTATAGACCTCAAGAGTGATTTAAATCTTATAAATTGCTTAGTTTACGCCCTTAAAAAGTTTGGACTATAATCTTAAGTGACTTAGTTAAACCACATTCCAAGTACCTAAATGTTCAGTAATCATTCAATTATCTCAATGTTGATTACTTCAGGAAAGACACTGGATTTAATTTAACACATATTATGAAAAAAAAACTTCTTCACAATCACTTTATAAAATATTTTCTTTTTTGTTTATCTACTCTACCTGAGAGTTTTTTTTTTTTAAATTACAACTGTCATATTTCTATCCGTGAATTTACTTATTTGGTAAACATATTATTTAACTGGTCAAATCGAATTCTATCTATTCAATACTAGAATGTAATTAATATTTTTAGGTGTTAATTTTTTTAATCATACATTTTCAATGAGATTAAACAATAATTGTTTGATGTCTTCAAGTAATATTTTTAATTACTTCATATCTGTATTATTTGTATTGTTAATTTAGTACCTACATTATTATTATTTTTTAATCAGTACTTAATTTGAATAGCTTATACAAATACACAACCTATATTATATTATAATATAAAGGTTTTAAATTACAAGTTAGGAATTAAACGGTTTTTTTTCTATGAATACGGAAATCGAATGTTTAGTACATAAATCACAAGACCATCTTCACAACATTAGTAACTATTTTCTGCGTTCATTAGTTTGTAGAATGGGTTTTTTTTACAAGATCGAAAACAAAACATTTAAACATGGAAATGTGGGTAGTGTACTAAATGGCACGTCATCGTTTTTTTTTTCTTAGTTTTACTAATGCATAAAGTTAATCGCTTTTGTAAACTTAAATGTGAAAAGTAAATACAATTTTCCACTTGACTTAATTTTGTAAATAAATCTTATCACATATTGGGATTATCAAACATTTAGATAAGAAAATTATTGCAGCATAATGTATTTACCCTAATTTCAAATGTTATGTAAACATAACTAGCTGGTAAGTGATGACAATTGGTACATCAGCCGTTGTTATTGTAACGCTGAAAAGTTGGCATTTGAAATAAAAATAGTTACTGGATAATTAATTAGATCATTGCATAATGTTATTACTATACTAACTACTATAACGGTGGTCTATAATAGCGATTAATAATATTTTGTGGTGGTGTACACAATTAAATAATTATAGATAGGTAATTGTAATAGGTTTATTAAACTAATAAAGTTTGATTTTTTTTATGACATAATTATATTTAGTGTTTTCTTTCTTCTGAAGTTGCTCATAATTAAACTCTAGCTAAAATAAGAATTATTTTGAGTGAACAAAAGAGTAGCCATTTTCTTAAATTCGAGTGATTTAACCTGAAATTAAATTCTAGATATCCATGAATATTCATCGACACAGAACTCCGAGTAACTTTCGATATGCATAAATTAAATATTAAAAATCTATTGTTTAGTTATCAAATAGAAATTCTAACTTAACCTATATAAAAAAGTAATTGCTTTTAACTGCTCGTTATGTGTTTTATTCAATTCTAATACATATTCTAAAATTACTGGTAATTATATTTCAATACGGTACTTTTATCCGACAATTATTATAAAATGTATTTTAGTTCATTCGACAATAATTGTATAAATAAATTGATGATGCCAAAATAGGTACTACCATAATTCATTTTTCGGTGATAAATTGTTATTTATTTCAACTTTCAAGATACACTTCAGATTTATTATTCACTTGTTTTAACTTTGAACTTTTGTTAATTTTTCATTTTATGTACTTTTTACATTGTCGAGAAACCATCTTATTATAATCATTATATTTTCATGTTTCTATTTTTGTTTATAATGATTTAATTTCATACCAACATTAAAATGCACTTCACGAGTAACATGTTATATTATAATTTTATACATTTTTAAAAGTAAAAATATTACATAATAATATTATTATATATTATTATAAAAAAATAAATTAGAATTATTGAATAATATATTTCATTAATAATTTAATTTGTCAAATTGTATTCACAACATAACTTGGTTTTGCTCACATATTTTTTTTTTATATAATAAACGGGTCTTTTAGTTCACAAATAATGACCCTGCTATAGTTTAAAATTGGTTGAACAATGAATACTGTAATTTAAATTAATTTTAAACCAATTAAACCATTTTTAAATCAAGTTTTTGTGGTCCGTTTTTATGCTATTTTAAATTAAATTTAAATTTTACAGTTAATTTATTAAAAACAATCAAAATATTAAATAACATTTTATTGGCAAATGTGTGTGTATATTTTAGGGTACAAAACTTTTGAAGTAGATTTTGGAACAAAACTTGTAATTTTCGTATACACTCCTGACTTGTATAATATACAATTTTATCTCAAAATATAAATACATACATATATTATGCATGAAAAAAATGTGTTTTTATAGCCAAACTGATAAATGTTTTCTTTCACTACCAAAGTAGCTTTACGATGTTTCACGAAGTTCAGTTTTGTATTTTTATTTTTATTTTTTGTTTATTCACTACGCTTTGGTGTATTATTTTGGCTTACGTAGTGGTACCTAGCAAAAATATATTACAAAGACAGGTAATATGTATGTATATTTAATATTATATGTATTAAATATAGGGTAAACAGGGATGGGTACTGAAAAGTAAATAGAGAGAGAGAGAGATAGAGGAATTGTGAGTGAGTGAAAAAGAAAGGACGCGTATGACTTTGAGGAGAGATTGAGAGAAATAGAGAGAGAGAGAGAGTTGCGATGGTTCACTTCTCTTGTTTATACCTGCGCAGGAGGTTCCCCGAATAATATATATAAAAACGAAATAAATCGCAAAACGACCGAATAAAAATGTTCGGCTGCCCGAAAGTGAGATAAGCGGAGGATATTATTGCCGATAAACAGTGCCCCACGGGAACCCAGAGTTAAATGGGGCAAACCATAATCTCATCTTCACGGTAATCCGGACCTTTTGCCGGCGGAGCGGACGATCAGATTTCGCGAACAACGTTCCACGCGATTTCTCCCACCCTTTGCAAATACCCACCCTTCATTCCTTTCCACTGTAACGGTCTCCCCCGCTACCACCGCTAATCGCCACTGTCCTTGTCCACGCCTCAACCATATACGTATACGCGTATATGCGCTCGTGCCTGGCAGGACACGCGAGCTTCCGTCGTCTACGAAAACGGTCGTAAAATATAATGTTTTGTTATATTATTGAAGGTACCTATATGCTACGATGTACCGGCACGTCAGTCCGGTCAGTGTACACGAATGTCTATATGGAAATAAAACATATTTCACGCATGGCAAATGTATATTGCTATTATTGAAACAACGTGAAATCGTCAGACCAAATTTATTTGTATGGTACCTAAGTCCTCAACAATTCAGGGGCGTCAAGAGTTTATTTTTTTTGGATCAGTTGCCCCCCAAAACCATTTTTGGTGGGTGGGTATTTAGCATAGTGTAAATTATTATTGCACGAACTTTTATTAGCTATTGAATAAGTAATAATACATGTATCATGTTGAATTTAATTCAATGTGATAAATTAGCATTATATGCAATAGGTATATTTTACATGTTTACTCTATATCATATTATGAGTCAGCACACAGATATCAAAACGCAAGCTGTATTATTGTTATATGTAATAAGGGAACTGGAAACTGTAGGAAAATAATAATTACTGTAGGTAAGTTATAATATGTTAATTAACTAAACATATAAAAGCAATACTAATAATAGCATATTATAAGTAGCTAGTATATAGCCTGCTACATTAATGTCAATCAAAATTGTAAAACATTATCAATATTTATTTTATAATAAAAATAAGTTACAAATAATATGGGTGGCTTTTAATTTCATATGTGGGTGAGTGGCTTCAATATTTGTTCTTATGGATAAAATATATTTTGTGACGTGACTGAATTATCGGTAAAATTGTCATAATGTCACTATCCCTATTTCTTCTGGCATAGTGTTAGATGCGACGACTATTTATTATACCACATGTACGTACGAAATAAACAGTCATTTTCTGCAATCCATTAAAAACCGTCCTATAATAATAATAATACGATTAATGGGTTAATGTTAAACGATAGGTGTCCGCCATGGCAAGGGGGATTTTGGGTTTTAAACCCCCTAAATTTCCTTTTCCTCCTAATCAATGTATTATTATTTAGGCTATTTTATATACCAAACTATGCAAAAACTGTAAAAACTTATTTAACCCACACACATTACAATATAATTCTTGCTACACCACTATGCCAAAGTGTAATTTTCATTAACGTTGATGTCTAGTTTCGATGCGTATTCGCCTGAAGATCAGACTAGGTTTGGAATGTCTAACAGTGCGTGCAGCGTGCTGCAATGTCCTCATGTGCACTAATTTTCGTTTTGTATTAGGAAGTATTCGTATATTTGGTTATTGATCAATAAGGGATTTCAATTAATTTCTTTTTAGCTATTTCAATAGCTTGTCCATGGACAAGATCTGCGTACAAAGTAAAAGTAATACATTTTATATTTTATTCCAATGATATGGCACGTCATGTCGTATTTAGATTATTGTTGTAAATGATAATAACTGCGTTATAATAACAAATATAATATACTTGCCAAAATATTTATATATGTTGCCAAGTTGCTTTTTTCCAGTACAGAGTTAAAATAAAAATTCATATTTTACAATTTAGTTGAAGCTTAAAAAAAAAATAAATGATAATATTTGGCTATTAATCAGCGTAGTTATCATTTTAAAATAATCTTTTACTTTTTTAAAAACTATTTACCATCTATACAATACAATTAGTACAGTGAGTAAATTCGATAAGTGGTTATTAACAGCAGGAGGTTGTGTTTATGGGCAGGCACTCAGCAGTGTCACCCGACATCAAATAATCTTAAAAATAAACGATTTTTTATATTTTTTCTGTCAAAGTTAAATATTATGTTGACATAGATTCAATTTTAATAAATAAAATAATTATATATAATATATTATCTATCATAAATCAAAGTTAATTATATTATCACGATGATTGTATATTTTAATTTGTTGATAGATTACACAGCCATTATTTTTAATACAGTTTATGATAGACATTCGTTAGATCCAAATAATATTATAATATTATGTTTAAGCACAATAGATTTAGAAAATAATAGATTAATGTGTGGTTATTTGAGATTTATCAAATTGAATTGATTAATTTAAATGTTTAATACTGTATTAAGATAACTATAAAGGCTGTAATTTATTTACAAATTGCACTATTGCAGTATCACTAAGTACGGCATATCTAGACTATTAGACATATTAGACTATTATAAACAACAAGGTTTTTATTAGATAGGTACATGTATTGAAATATTTTTATCAAATATCCCCTAAATTTTATAAGCTAAATTTTTTGTTTTTTTTTTTGTTTCAGGTTAGTTGATTCAGCCAAGTATTTTAATATTGAGCAATCGAATTAATTGTAAGTATGTTGACTATTATTAATATATAATGTATTTATAAATTCTTCAATCACAGAAATAAAATTTTATAATAGTTATTATGATTAGAAATATCGGTCAAAATATATGTTATCGTTTTGGACGTCGAGAGACCGCGAAACGAGTAGCTTTGGAGTGTAATATAATATAATACTATTATAGGCTTTACAGTATACTTAAGAACAAAAAAAAAAAAAAAAACATTGGCGATAATATTAATGCTTAAATGTTTCGCAGTTAATACTACAGTAGAAATAATTACACGCGGTTACATCTTATATACATATTTTATTATAATACTAGCTGATTCCGCGCACTTCGTTGCCCATAAAAAATGAAAAATATTAAAAAAAATTGTGATTGTTCAACTCTTTTTGGGTGTAACTCGTTGCAGTAAGTGCAACTCATACACCCTGGTAGGCAATCCGGCTAAGTCGGATCACGGACAATGTGCGACAGCATATTAGTATAGGCAATCTACCTACAGTGGATTGCAGACACACCGATCAGCGGCTATGAGTGGAACTCAGCCATCTTTGTAGGCAATGTGTGAAAATTCGATTTGATGCATGCTTGTATCTGATCTGCCCGATGACCAATGGCAACCAATAAAATAATAAATTTTAATTTCTACAATTTATTTCTCCTATAACCAATAGCAACCATTTATAAACAAAAATTTCCAACGTAAATCTCAAAATTCCTGTTTGAGCACCTCCTCAGGTTGGACTTTGTTTATAAATGTATGTCTATGACACTCAAAAATAATGTGGCCTTCTATTGGTGAAAGAATTTTCGAAATTGGTTCAGTAGTTCCAGAAATTACCCTCAACAGCGTCATTTAATGACTCCTCTGTATAAACTAGTATAGACATAGATAAAAAAAAAAATAAAAAAATACAGGTAAGTTAAATTTTATGGAGTAATCGACTAATAATATTTGTTTACATGGTACCTACTCATCACCTAGTCTTTTATATATTTTATAGTAACTATTCATGTAAGTTATAGTATCAAAAACCATGAGACATTCAATATTTTATTTACTGTACATAAATTTGTACACTACAAATTTGATAAGTAATGAAAATTGATAAAATAAAATTGTTTTCTTATGAATTTCGTTATTACTCTCCTGAATATTTTTAAGATTGGTGCTATTACGTCCTTTTGGCTTGGAACCGTCGATGTTATTAAAGACTGGAACAAAATTGAAAAACAAACATGGGCAAAGCATTTGTTAGACTACATTATTACTACTTTTTTCAACCGTACCCTTTTATAAGGATGTTACGGACATAATATATTATATTGCATTGTGTTATTGTTTGGACATTAAAATATTCATCCTTAAATGTTTCGCCGTATTTGCAATGGTAGAAATAATATTACATATTCCACCAATTTTTAAAATGATAGATCTGTGAATATATTATAATATAGGGGTCGCAATAAACAATGGATATAAATGCATGTGCTTTAATATTTTACAATATTCATTAATTATTAAAACTTCTGAATAATTTAACATCGAGTAATGCTCGTATTCTAGCTTGCTCAACCTAGAAGAATTTTAAACATTTAAATTAAATTGTGAATTGAATACCCATCAATCGTTTTGGTAGAATATTGCGCTTTCCATGTTCCAGTTCTATTCTGGAGTTTAAAAATATATTATGTTATTTACAAATTCGCGTGCAAACTATGTTTTGATAAAAATTTGAAAGCTATTATATTATGTTGAAAATTGTTTATTATAGCAATTGATGGTTTTAACGTTATTGATACTTACTTAATATACAAATAATAAATTGTTATATGGGGGACGGAGTGGCCCCCAGTGGACTAAGGCGTCGGTTGCGACGCACACTGATACCTGTTCAAAACCTTGGCCGCGGGTGGCATTTTTCTTCGGGCAAGTCACGGTGTCCGGAGAGGAGTGCCGCCATTTCCCACCTGGGTATGGCAAATACCTATGGGGCTCACTAAAAAATCTGCCAAACTGTGTAAACGTGTTCAAACCTACTGCAGTACCCTCCCACACTCTTAAAACCACCCAATAACCTAAGTTGCCGCGGGTTAATTAATAATAATAAAAAACAAATTTTTATATCTGTTTCATCTATTTCGTAAAATTAATACATAAAGTAACTAGGTAGTTGTGTACTTGATCTTTTATTATTTATTATTCATTAATGGCTTTACTGTTACTAATAATATCATGTTCTGTCATTTGAATAACCAATCATCAATAAAGTGTAATTTCTATCATGGCTGTATTAATAGTTCTGAATACATATTTACTTAAGATAGGATATTTAAAATAGTACCTATAATATTTTTGTTTTCACTAAGTAAATTATTTCTGCACAAGGAATTTAAAACAATTATAGGATCATAACTTTTTAAACTATCTTACCTATGTATTATCATCGATATCGACCTATATACTATTTTAGAATAGTTTACACGTATAATATACAATTTATTATTTTAAATATTGGAATAGTTTAAATAGTTTAAAAATTAGTTATATACTAAATAGTATTTATTATGAAAATAATTACCTATTATATATTATGTTAAATAATGCATTCAGAATATAACATGAAGTAAAATTATTTTGATACGGGTGGAAAAAACTATTAAAAACTTCAAAAATGTAAACTATAGACCAACTATTGATTAAACAATTCGAGTCAAGATATTTCTTCAACAATGTTATTTTTAATTTTATCGGTAGCGGGAAAACTATTAAATCCAAATATTGAAAAAATCCCAGTTATTGTACCTTTTTTGGTTATTCATTTTTTAGATTTAGAGTGGAAAGATGTATTTGTTGGTTTTATTTTTTTTCCGTGTCTGATCATATTTTTTGCTGTAGAAAAAATGCTAGGATCTTAAGTTTATTGATTCTAATGATTTAAAAAAATTGTCGAAATCTCAGTAGTATATGTAAACAATTTTGTCTTAGTTAACATTATTAATTACCTATAAAAGGTTTTAATAAGATTTTTACCTTGAGTTAATTTGACTAAGAATAAATACTTAAATAAAAAGTTCAGCGTAAGATGACATATATTTTCCCTAAACTTTGAAGTTGAACTTTTGTTGACAGTAGATAAAAAAATTATTATACAACAATTGATGTTATTTTCATATCAGGTTTTAAAAATAAATTCATTCGCAGATACTTAAAACATTCCATTGTTACTTAATAGTTATCGTTTTCTATATACAAATCATTAAGTTTTAAAATTAATCAATTAACTTACAACAATAATGTAAAAATATTGAAAATAAATAGGCATAATTTTTTTTATCATATTTTTGAAACTTGAATTAAATGTGGAAATGTCAATATTGAAAAAAAAACAAAAAAAAAAATTAAAAACTAATTTTTACGTAAAATCAGATTTTAGTTTTTGGTGTAACTCTAAAACAAATTACCGTAGAAACATGAAATTTTCACTGGTTGATTATATTAGCATTTTCTATACACGATAACATTTTCAAAATATGTTTTTTGAACTGTTTACGGACATTTTCAGTTTCTATTTTTTTTACTTATTTTTTCTATGAATGTCAATAAAATGTTATTTGTTGGGTAAAACAGTTTTAAAATATAATACAAGGCTCCTACTATATTGTTACAATGACCTTTGAAATATATTAAAAATCCTTACAGTTTTTATTTTTTTTTATTTGCAAAATACTTACGTATAAATCACGTAAATTATCAATCATGAAAAATTATTTTTATAGCTAAGGATTAAAAATGTTAAACAAAAGTTCTCATAGATAGCTAAGTTAATACTGTAATTAAAAAATCTAAGAAATATATAAAAACTTTTTTATAGACATTTTTAATTCAAATTTGGACGAAATTACATATTAAAACCAAGAATAATGATTTTAGTTATTTTGTTGTAATTTAAAAATATTATTTATGGATATAATATGAAACTTTTATTGTAAATTATTATATTTTATACACACAATGGCATTTTTAAATGTAATTACTTTGCCAACAATGAATTTAACCTACTCTAGGGGATACTAATGTCTAATACCAAAATTAATTGCTATAATCACAATAATAATATCATACAATATACCTACCTACTTAGTAATACTATAGGCTGACGTTAAAAATCAAAGTGTTTTTACTTCCTCAAATATTGACGACAGACACTTCATTATTGTAAATACAATACATTAATTCGCTACGTTCAGAACCCAAAATGTCATTCAAATATAATATTACAGAAAGCATGCTACTAGATATTTTTCATCTGCATGGAAAATTGAGAAATCATAGATATGTTTAGATCATTTAGACTTTAGAGTATAGTGCAGTAGGAAAATATCTAGTAATATGCTACATTTTGTTAATTATTCATATTCTTGTTTTTCTTGTTGATTAGTGTTTCCGTTGCCATAAACAAAGTGTTACAAAAATCGGTCTCGCTAAAATCGATTAAAAAAAGAAAAGTTGATTCCAGTTCAAAAACAAAAGAAATTATGAAATATCCTTAGAAATATATGACTACATAGTCTACTCAAAATCGTTTATCATAATAAGCCATGATTTTCATAGAATTCAAATTATACACATTCAATAAAATGACCTACTAAATTAGTAATTTCAAAATACACTCAATATCCAATATATATAGCAAAGCGAACCTAATACCGTTATTATAATATTTTTAGTGACTAGTGTAGTACCTACAACTATATTATTAATTATATACATAGAGTCTGCAAATATAAATAGTATAGTTTGTTGTATTAGGTATTATAACATTTTTTTTTTGGAAAAAATTATACTTAATTTAAAGCGGTATTTTTAGCAGTCTTTATTTTATACTGAGTCTCATCTTACGAATGTAGTTTCTAAATGATGATAGGGTTTTGCAAATTTAAAAAAACAAAGGCACGCACAAAAAATATATATATATATAGCTAATCTTCTACGGAAAGCTTAAAGCACAACAATTTAAGTGTGTTCCGAAAGGCATAATAATTAATTTTTCATAAAAAAACCTTACATCACACTTATAAACAATCCATTGAGAACATAAAGGGGACGGTCGGGTCGAGGTACTGCAGGATGAATAGAATTATTCACATTTTCCTTGTGGTAGAAAAGAATAGAAAGACAGTGGAAAACGAGTTTTCTGTTTCGAGAGTTTTTTTTGTTTTAGTTTAATTGTGAAACAAAATTATTAACAGTGAATACGGAATAACATATTACATAATTGCATGAACTTGTACCCAATCTTAAACTGATTATGGTACATATAAATGGAAACCCAAGAACAACATACATCATTATAAATGCATAATATGTTGCATTAATTTATTATAAAGTAAGCTATTATATACTTTATAATAAATTAATATCCCAGATAATAATATTAATTCTAAGTGTATTTAATTTATTAATTTTATTCCTGAAATTTGTATAGAATGTGATGCATATGCATTACATACTATTTAAAGTACAGTGAATTATGTTTGAATAGATAAAATATAGGACGTATGTAGTATTATAAAGATACAACTACTTGTTTTTAAAAGTATTCAAAATATGTATTTAACAAACACATAATATACTAAAAAAAAAATATTTATAGATACTTTCAAATACATTCAAGTTGTTTATAAAATAATTGTTTTACCTTATAAATCTACTGAACCAATTTTAAGTTTTATGTTAATTTTATAGAGAATTTTACACATATTATATAAAAAAAATGTATTTGGCAATTATTATGCATTTGATTTTAAATACAAATACTCTGAAAAAGTATTTAAATTACTTTTCTCAAAAGGAAAGTATTTGAAATATTTTTTTGAGTACTTAAAACGTATTTGAATACTTTTACTCAAATACTTTTAAAGACTGCAGGTATAGGTATAATCTTAT
>NC_042494.1:2332674-2336481 GCF_005508785.2 Acyrthosiphon pisum
GCAGAATCATTTTTCCTATGTTTTTAAATAATCTTAGAGTAAAATCATCCATTAAAAAAAGATAAGGAATAATATTTTTGAGGGAATGACATATTGATTTGTCTAAATATTGTCTCAAAACAATTTAAACAGGATTTAAATTTACAAAAATTACTTGTTTATTTTGAAAGTCGAATACAAAGTCAAATGACAATAAAATGTAAAATCGATGTCATTTCCTCAAAAATATTACTCTCTATCTTTTTTGTAAAGAGTGATTTTACTCTAAGAATACTTAAAAATATAGAAAAAATGATTCTGCGTAAATATGTTTTGTCTATGTTGCGCGTGGCCTAGAGAGAGAAAACAAACAGTGCACTAACATACTCTTATGTAATAAAGCGATTAGTGGATCATAACGTTTTTTTGTTTTATATATTTTATATGTTTACATTATAATATGATGATTAAATCGTTCAAACTAAAAATTCTTAAGGAATTGGTCAATGAAATGTTTTATTAGGTACATTTAATACTAATGTAATCTTATTTCACTATGATTCCAGTTTTATAAGGGCCTTAGTAATAATTATAGAAATATTATTATTAGTCGGTCATTTTCTGCCATAACAATAAATGTTGTACTAATAATAATGTATAATATAATACTATAATACTATCAATATGTATACTATATTTATTTATTTATTCAGATTTCATAGCATATCTTATGAATGTATTTTACGTTTATGTAACACAATATAACCTATGATAAAGTTTGTCATATTTTTTCCTTTAAGTGGTTTTTCTAAATATATCATTATAACACTATGATTTTCGTTCTATACGATTCATCTTACATATATATATATATATATATATATATATAGTTATATTCTGTTATACACCATTACACCAACTACATTCATTTTAATAAAAATATTAATTTATTTTGACTGAAAAATTGTAGAAAATAATGAATAGTAATATTGTATGATGACAAGTATGGCGTTGACTAAGATTATTTATAATCGACATTTTATATAATTCAATTAAGTAATTGTATGTTAAAACTTAAAACCGTCTGAGGGATTAGATTCTAATTTTCCTAGGAATGTGGATTAGTATCTCCCCAGTAGTGTGAATAATGAATTATACTGTGATACTGTGTTTATGGTCAATTTATGAGAAAAGCAAATATATGGGGTTTGAATAATAAATTAACAGACCACCGAGAAAATACAGGTCAACCATAAATAATATGATGGTCCAAATATAATTTGACTATGTAGCATATTATTATTATAATGATATAATAAAAAATGCGCGTTGGCTGGTTATACTAATATTATATTTAATAAATATAATCATTTTAGACCTAGTAAAAAATATATATAATTAATATTATATAGCATTATATTTTATATGCAATTCAAGACTCGTTAATTGTGTAAGCTAAGTTATAATATTATATTATAAAAAAAATTAGTACGTGTATATTCTTAGGTAGTAATAATTATGAATTTATAAAATATGTATATTTTTGAATATTTGTTGTTTAAACTCATTTATAAATATAATAATTTTAATAATTTTCTGCAATGGTAATCGATGATTGTAGTGATCAAAATTCTTTTTATTATCTCAGACTTGTCTTATTCATGCACTTATGAATAGATGTTTTGTTATATTATATACCTACATAGTCATAATACTATATGGTTCAGCAAATATGTTATTTTCCTTCACTCGTCCTCCCATTATTTACCCCTTCATCTCTCATATCGTATTTTGATGTCTATGAATGTTTTTGAAGTCCATAGGATACATTTTAATAACTTTATATTTTTGATGGTCGTGTTGAAATAGTACGGTCTTGAAGTATTATAATAATATTATTATGTCACGTACTAGAAAAGGTACGTCTTAGAAAACTGACATTGCACATTTTCACCTTGAACATTATTAAACGTAACAATTGATTTCTGTAAATAATTAATACTTAAAAAGTTTAATGTCTTAAAATTAAAGAATGTTTAAAATTAATTAATAACAACTTACTGTTAACTATAAATATTTTTTACTAGTGAACTACATAATAATAATATAATTTACATTTTGTTGGTAAAAAAAATAATAATAATAATGACAATATAGAAAGGAACTTATTCAGCTATCAAACATATTGTGATGATTGTCACTATAAATTAATTGTTTATTTAAATAACTCAATTAGTTATCAAATTTAGGTATTTGTTGAATAACAAAAATGAAATAAAAAAAAGTTTATATTAATAAATAATAATTGTACATACAACTTTTTGTGTAAAATCAATTATTGTTGATAACTATTTTTAATATGGTGACTTTTATTATTTTGTTCATCATAATATTGTATCAGACGAGAAAAAAAAATAATATGTACCACAGTATATAAAACGTATATAAAACTCAAAATTGTTACAAATAACAAACTGTATAATATTTAAAAAAAAACAAATTTTCCACATCATGTGCTGCGTTGAAATGTATAGTATACCTACCTACCTAATATCTGTGTGTTAATTTTTTATGATATCAATATCAAAGTAATTATTTAAATGAGGATGTATACCTACACTAAAAAAAAATAATAAATGCTACGCAATTTTATAATTGTATCGGCTAATAAACTCGCTGTTGATGCCAAAAAATTGTATGAAATTAAAAATAAGTTCTATTTTAAATTAATTTACAAAATAACCGACCTAGATGTGATATGTTATAATATTTTGACTACGATGTTTTTGTTATAAATTATAATACATGCATATTTTCAAATACATAAATAATATAAAAACACTATTGAGTTTAGATAAATTTAAATAGTCTGATTTATAAATAAGACTGTATAACACTAACAAACTGTCGAACAACAGATTTTCTGAAAAATAATATTTGATATTATGACGTATAGTTGCCAACATTTGTATACTTATCTTGTTTAAAATATTAGCTAAGAAGGTATTTTATGCACTGCTTGTTGAAATAGTTTGTAATCTTAAAAATAATATCCTTGCAGGTATAATATATGTCGCATCCACATAGTGAAACCACTCATTTCATGAACTGGATATCCAGATAGTGAAATTTGTCCAGATCGTGAATTTTGACGAAAATACATTATATGGACATCCATTTCATGAAATGGACATTACCTATTTTGTGTACTTTGTGTAATTGTTGTAAAACAAAATTGTTATACTATGTTGTAATAAATAATTATATTATATCATAGTATAGTATAGCATAGTCAATTATAGACTATAGTCAATAAATTATATCATATTACATTATTTTATTATTTTATTTTTCATAAACCATACGTACCTATATTATATTTTATAAACAACAGTACTGTTGTACACTAGTGTAACTAAATTAAGTGTTATGAAAAATTCATGAATTTAACTATAATTATAATATTTAACTACCTATATTTCTCTATTGTTTTATTAACAAAATAATTAATTGGTTAACTTAAACATACTTTAAACGGCTTAAACTATACCTATACATTTTTTCCTTATTATTTATTTTTCATGACGATTGATTATGACATCGACTGTTACATTGCATATTATTTTTAAAACAAGCACTCCTACTTGATTGGCAAGGATTTTTTGCCTTATGTCTAGGGCGACCATGTACGATAACACATTCTGGCCAAATGTCTTATTGTCACTCTATAATATTTTTGGACAATAGCAACGCAAGCACAATAGTAACTGTGTTATACACAAACACTCACTAAATGTTATTTTTTGAACAACGGAATTTTTGAATATC
>NC_042494.1:2336531-2349331 GCF_005508785.2 Acyrthosiphon pisum
TACCATAGTATGATATAATATAATTATTTATTGCTACATAATATAACAATTTTGTTTTACAACAATTACACAAAGTACACAAAATAGGTAATGTCCATTTCATGAAATGGATGTCCATATAATGTATTTTCGTCAAAATTCACGATCTGGACAAATTTCACTAACTGGATATCCAGTTCATGAAATGAGTGGTTTAAATATATGGATGCGACATATATATACTGTACTACTGTAGAGAGTGATTCACCAAGCATGCTTACCCAAATATTTCCTTTATTGATGAATACATTCAAATTTTAGATTTTTGGAATTTTTTAACTGGTACTTATATATATATATATATTTATTACTTATACATCAACATTAAAAACATATTTTCAAATGGTTCGAATTTTTTCGTACTACTCAAGGAGTGCCTTAAAGCGTTACAAATTACTGGATAGTTTTTTTAAAAATGCTGATGTACTTAATTCAAAATTTCAAAAGGAGTTGTTTTTCTAGTTATAAAATGTTTATACTTAATAATAACCTAGACAGCATTTTGTAATAATAATATTATAATATTATTATAATAACGTTATACTAATATTATTCGTTATTATAATGTTATAATAATATTATTAAACAAAAAATTGCTGTCTGGGTATAATTGTTGAATAATAGTCTTTGAAAATGGTTTTACAAAACTATACGATACATGTCATATTTTTTTTTTAAGAGGTGAGTCTTCGAATACTGAGATCATTAGCTTGAAAGTTATTTTAGATGGTTTTTACTGTGGGAGAGGGTACGGATGGGAACAAGTGTATATGTGGCGAGAATTTCTCGCTAAAAATCCATGTGGTCACTCATCTAGGAGCTAGCGACACCATCCGATGCTAGACCTCAGAATAAGTTAATGACTGAGGCCAACCAGCACGCCACTCCAGACCACGATTTACAAATTATGATTTATTAAATATTAATATATTGATAAATACAATTGTCAAGTCCCTATAGCCCCACAATTATCTTCTAATATCCCTAGTAAACAAAATTAAATAACCCAAAGCCTACTCGTTTGAATTTTAATTTTTATAGGTTAATATTTTCAGAAAAAACTATTCGCTCGAAAACCTAATCAGGACACTCCTTAAGTAGTTCGAAGAATCTAAAGAACTTAAAAATATAGTTTAATTATGTTTAAATATTCCAAAAATTAGTTTTTAAATAATTGCATTATTGAAGAAAATAAGTGGTTGAACATGCTCGGCGAATCCTCCTGTATATTATACTCAATGTTCAGTTATATACATAATAATATGTAATCGATTTAATTTTCCACTAATGTCGCCACGTCAAAGTAATAATGTAATGAAATTAGAGTTTCTCGCGCAGGATGAATTTTATACGCCCATATGGTTTGTGTTTTTATCTATTCAAATACTCTGTTTGAGCACACCTATACCTACATCGTATTAAAATCCTTTAATCCGTGCCTCGTATTTGTGCAAATACAAAGTAAACATAGCTCAAAATCGTTGTATATAATAAGATATAATACATTTAACAATGACTTGCAAGCGAGAATACAACTATAAGCCGAGGGACTTGTGGAATTCGCACCGTCTTCAATAATATTTCGCAAAAACTAAATGGTATGCAGCAGTAGAAACCTCGTAGGTAACTGCAGCTGTCGACCACTATATTATATAATATTATTATGTAGGTATACCACACTTCCATTCATTGGTGGTGGTGTGGTTGAAATAGTCGACCTACGCGTACCTCAAGAAACGGGTTATTACTTAAGTCATCATCAAACAGTCCGTCACCGTCAGGTATGTCCAAGTGAATTCTTTAAAGAATTCCAGGAGACCAAACGTTATGAATAAAGTATAAAACAGTAGAGGAATTGCTAAAATATTACAGGTGTGCTTGGAATTCTTACGCCTTACAACGAATACACCTCTATTATTTTTTTATTGGACGTTGTGGTGGACATTTTTTTTTTTTTGATGTTATTTTAAAAGATTAAAAGTATTTACATATAAGTATAATATGCACCTATTCTCAAACTATAAATTTATTTTTATTATTAAGATATTACATTTCATATCCATAATAGTGTAAAGCTTATAATGTAGTTCAAGTACCTATGTTGGACGTTGGTATTATATTATATTATTATACATAATATTATATTATTCAAAAATACAATATAATATCTATTTCATCTAGTAATCAAATTGTTGTCATTACTGTTCAATAAATATTACCATAGGTAAAAAAAAACTTTTATAAATTTCTCATTTCCTTCGTGATTAAAATTTATTTTATTTTTTTAAACTGTGAGGCTCCTCTGTTTTTTTGTGACCATTATGGGATATGGATGCAAAAGAATTCCTAATTTAATTTTAATAAATTCTAGTTTATGATTGAATCGTTCATAATCCGTGCGTTAATAATGTGATTATATACTTCCGATATTTTATGTCAGTATAGATTTGTAGCTTCACAAAAGTGAATGGAATTTGGAATATACCTAGTTATATCCCTTTTAAAAAAAAAAATTTTAAGTTCCCAAATAGTTTTACGAGTATAACGTATTACATATTATATAGAGATAAATGGTCATATTACCCCTTAGCAAAAGAATCGTTATAATCTTTTGTTTCACTAACCCAAAATGTTAGATATCTCGTAATAGATTGTGTTCATAATAATATATTGAGAACTTACGGTACGTATACATGCCATCAATTTTTTTGTAAATGAGAGTCGCGGTTAATCTATATATTATTAAAATAAAATTATTTTAGTTAAAATAGTTAAGTCATTTTAATTATAATATACGAACAAAAATCCTTTTTTTTTATTGTAATAAGGCTTCGACATCTTGGCCATTAGCCTGAAGGTTATTTTGTAGGTATTTTAACTGTGGGAGAGCACGGTCCGTGTATATGTGGCGAGGATTTGTCATTAAAACTTTGGTGGTCCTCCATTCGGGAACTAGTGACACTGATGATTGACTTCACAACACGTTTGTGACTTGAAGTTAACCGCCGTGCCATACCAGTTCACAAATACTAACAATTATTACGGTAATTTTTTAAGGTGCCTTTTTAATAAAAAAAAATATTCATATCACATTATTAACTATTTTTCACCAATTTCTTGGCAAATCTTCAACCTGTTATACAATTCTACCTAAAAAGTTGCAATATAATGATGTATTTACAAATTTTAATTACCTACCTAGTTGAACCCACCATACATACCATACCCATACCCATACCATTATATGTTATTAACTAAGGTTGATTGTTGATACATTATTTTCTATGAGTATTTAAGTACTTTTTTCTTTTATTATTTAGATTTAGATATATTTCTGTATAAAGCTTTTAGAAGATATTATCCTTTTAAGCGCACTGAACTGTAATGGGTCCATAAACAAATTTACTTTCGTCATTCTTCGAAAAAGCGTCGAAACTAACTTTTGGCCTTTGTCGGGGAATCGTCACATTGCAATGTGATTTCATGCACAAAATACTGCTTTACTTCCTGAAAATATTTTTTTCCAGATGCAAAAAAATATATCTAAATTTAATTTTAATGAATAGACTTTATAATTTTTTTTTTCATTGTGTAAACGTTCTCCGTGTGATTCAAATAATTAATATTTTATTTTTTTATTTGAATAAGTACACCACTTTTAACGATTAGCATTGACGTTGTCTTAATATAAATAAATAATTATTCGTTAGGCCGTTGTCACTGTCGGTGCATAAATACGTTGTAAATTATTTTAGTCCATTAAGGTGTCGAGTAGTGTCCGAGATATACGTGACTTTACGGTTTTTATGATTTTGTATTACTATTACGTACTTGTACAGCTTACTTTCCTACAGGGTTAAGAAAATATAAATTATGACTTATGGTAATGGGTGCTTAGGAAGTTTTAAGACGATTCGTGGTTTATTCGTTATAAATAAATGGTTTAGTTTTTGTACGATTTAGAGATTGACACCAACAAATTAAGTAATATGTTCTTCGAGGTATAGTATAATAGGGATTACGTCATATCTGTAATATTTGTTATTGACGTTGTAATAATACTAGAGATCAATACAGACATGTTTCGATATGTTCATCGTTATATGAACCTTTATTATTACTGTGTATTCATTTCAATACGTCATTATTGGACATTTTATGTTAATCAATCATACAGCACATAATATAATATAATTTTATTATAGATAATACATAAAATGTTCAAAAGATAGACTAATTTAATATATATATATAGGTTTATTAGTATTTCGCTAGTTTATTGTATGATTGGTCTAAAAACACAGGCAGCAACGAGTGGAACGAGTATAATTTAATATTATAAATACAGATTTGATTTAAATAACCTATAAAAATCCAAATTTGTATAGAATTGTATTATTTTGTTGTTCGCGTGTAGACAATAATATCAGGTTTAATTAGTTCATTACTGTGGGGTTTTTTGCTGTCAGTATCTTATATTATAATATAAATATTGAACATGTTGTTACCTTTACTTGTATGGATACTATTTTATTTTTTTAAAAGATGCTAAAATGTTCATCACACAAGCGGTGTATTTTTGAGAAGTGCTATAATTTGTGTACATACCAGAGTGAAATTAAAATTGTATAATTCATATGTAGAATAATTAGAATACCGAGGCAAGTAGGTCACTACTCTATAGTCACTTCCTTTTTTGACGCTACGAAATTTCCCTATACTGTTACATTAATATACACGAACATAAATGTCAACGCAAGGGGCGTTTTTTGTCAGTTACCACGTGTTAAGCTGAGACCCAGGCATTATGTCTGTAGAAGTTTGTGTTTAATAAAGTAGGGTACTTAGAATACGGAACGTGTTTCGTATGAGTCCATAGTTAGTTTGTATGTTTAATTTGCAAGTTTAATTAAAAATTTTCCTAGAAGTTGGTTTTGTTTATGTTGATTTTTAAACTGTGATTTGAACCCACCTCGCTATCCAAGTCAAACATGACAAACTTTGTTATTGTAATAATATATTAAATATTGGTGCATTATGTATTCATACATTTGTGAAAGCTGAAATATATTAAGCTTTGCACATGCAAGGATCAGGCGATTTTCTGATTGATTTATGTAACTTGATAGATTTATTAGTATAATTTATTATGATGATTGTTTTTAAACCTACGTTGAAAACTTGTTTTTTTTTCTAAAGTTTGTCTACGTTTAAAATATTTTTCCGACTCCGGTTCTCTGATTTTAAATAAATAATGAACTACTTAGGGCAAAAGTATTATAAAAAAAATCATGTCTCTAAAGCAAATAATTGGTAAAGTCAGATAGAATGTATTCTAAAGTTATAAAAACCATGTTTCATTCACTGACCTCGAGAAGTAATTTAAATAAATTAAATATTTTCATCGTGATAACGATTTTATACTTGTGTTTTTATAAAATATATAGAAGGACTTCTAAATAAGTCGGCACTAGGTACTAATAATCTCATTTGAAAAACTGTTTTATGTCACAAATTGATGGTTATATTTAGCTATATTAAAATTAATAATTTACATAACTTACGAAATAATTAAAATCATTTTTTTTTCCATTGGAGAAGTACAATAATAAGATTTTTAAAAAATGTGATTTATGTTTAACTCCTAAGAGGCGCAACAGTTTTTATTGAGTTTCATATTTGGAACAATTTAACTTCATTTTAGGATAAGTTATAACTTAAAAGTGTATCAATATTAAATAATATTTAAAAAAAAAATATTACAATAAATCTCATGTCTGTACTATTATTTGTTGATAATGAATATTATGAAATGATATAACGATTCGGTAAAAATATGATCACTCAGCTATGTCAAAGCATTTTTGAGCAAAAACACATGTTGAACAATCCCTAGTTAGAATTGACTTATCGATTTTTGGTTTATATAATAATATTATGTCAACTCCTAGATAAAGTTGTTTTAATCAATTGTTATAACTGATGGTAATTTTATAATTTTATACTGAACAGCAAAGAAATTTTCAATTAAAATTATATTGACAATATTTTTTTATGGACAAAAATTAATGCGCTGATATCCTTTTAAGCCTTGATACTAGGCCTAACTCAACGGGTCAACATTATTAGTTTATTACGGATATTTTTAATAAATATGCAGTAAATGCTTATGCCATTTTTACGAAAGTCACCACACATAATATTAATACAATGCAACTAATTATTCGAAAACATTATTTAAGATAATTAAATAATAAATATGATAGTTGTTATTTCAGATATTATATTGTCATTTAGATTTTGGGGTCATTTGACCGTAGGTTACCATACCAACCAGAGGAAATAAAAACTGCCGTATAACTTCCGTTGATTAATAATAACGAGTAGGAAATAAAGGGTTTTAAACACTAGAAAAAACTAAAATATCTGTTATATAATAAAATAAATATCAGTTATGACCAGATAAATATTATTATGACGGCTGCACAAAATTGTATCAAACGATGTAAATTAAGAGCTTTCACGCAGCACAAATTAATGCACGAATTACTTGAAATAATTATACCAACGCATGAATATAAATCATTCTTATATTAGATTCTAATAAATATATCTGAATAGTAAAACTAACGTTACTTAATATAGTTGTATAGATGGTTGAAGTTAAAAGCTGACATCATGCAGTTAATAATGGTTATAATTAATATTGTATGGATTATGAACTATTTTGTTGGGTACCTATTTGAGTATTTACCTACAGACGAATACGTAATATATTGTTAGAATATAAAATCTTTTTGTCTTTCCATTTATATTGGGTACCTACCTTTTTTTCGTTGGCACCACTACATGGGAACTGACCTGTTTTCACAAGGCTTGGTCCCTCACAAGGCTTGGCTTTTATAGTGGGTACCTACTACCTAGTATATATTATTACACTCACTCGTATTATAGGTGTAAGTATTTTGAATATGAAATCGACTAAATTCAGTGCAAATTGAAAAACTCGATTGGGGCTTCTAACTATACTTGTATACTTGAAGCACATTTGACGGCAATTTAATTTTCTTTTCACAAACACACTTGCCAACAAACTTATTCGGTCTCTATTACGTACATTTACAGTTTGTTCTTATCTATGGCAGGGCACGGAAACCACCCCTTCCCACCGGCGTGGTGGTGGATACAGTGAGCATAAAACACATTGACACGGTAGGCGAATTCTCCCTTACGACCGGGTCAGGTCGGATAAGACGAATAAATAAACAACAATTGCCCGGGTTCCCGTGCCAGAAACCTTCTATACTATTATTATATGTACTCGAACAGTACCCCACATACAGCATAATAGTACCTTCATGCATACACACCCACATAGGTATATACATTCGAAGGAGATTGTGATAGGCAAATATTTGAAGTGCCACACACTCTTATTTTCTTACCCCACTATGCGCTTTCCCACTAAATTCGCGTGTACACACACACATATAATTACATATATAGTATTATAGTGCATAGGTATATGTACCCTAGGATTATTCTTTCAGAACAGGTATAATTCCAGACAATACGGACTCTGCAGATAAAACCTATTCCTTTTCAATTTCATATTCAAATATTGCCACATTGGTTTGTATAAAAGATGATCTTAAGATATTTCTTATTTAACCGACGAGCAATCAACGTATATAGGTGGGTAATCTAGATATCAGTCGCTGCAGTGTAGTGTAGGTACCCGTTCACTACTTCATTTGTTTTAAATATTATTATTGTGAAAATATTTCCCATAACACAACATAGGTATAGGTATACAAAGTAAGATATGCTTGCGAGTATTTGCTCTTCCTTAAACGCATTACTGCACTGCAGCACGCGTTTATACCATTATTTTCGGGTTTATTTGCTTTTCATTTTTAATTATTACCGATTGGTGTAGTTAGACTTAACTGAATTAATTTAAATACACATGTACAATATTATCAAGATATTTTTAACTTTCTACTTAGTTACTGTGTTGTGCAAATACTAATATGTGTAAATCCTTTTAAAAACTTATTTACATCTGCTTTATATTATATTTTGCATGCAATATGTTGTACTAAAACTTACAGGTTTATAACTAAAGTTTAAATATTTTTGCGCTCGGGATACAAAACATAATATTACCTCTCTTAAAACTAATCCCAAGAAAATTGTCAATATAAATTATACATTAACAATGTATTATATTTAGGTACTGTTATTGTTGATGGTCGGTAAGAAAACTATGATTGTGAATTTATATAATTTGAATTAGGTACCTATTTAAGTTCTGTGAAGTGATTTTACATAACAGGTATTTTTCAAACAAATATTTATGTAATCGTCTACCTTTCACTTAAATAAAGACAATTAAAATATTTTAATAAATATAAATTAGGTTTTAAAAACCCTTAAAAACTATCTTAATTAAAACTAACCATAAATATATTTCAAAATTCCATGCTTCATTGTTTAGAAGACGCAGAAGACTACTAAGTCGGTAAAGCAACAAAATTATGTTTATAATATTACTTAAATAGTAAAAAGAAAAGGTTTATGGACAAAGTTTTTATAAATGAATTGTTACCTTAGCAAAAATAAAATGTCTTTCGGTTTAATGTCAAAAGATTTTGAAAAGTTTAATTTTGTAGAAAAACTTATCACCGTATATTTTAGCTAAACCAAAGTATGAAGTAAAATATATTATGTTTACTAGTCTAAAACTATGGTAACTTTATGTTAGGAAAATCAAAATATACCTTTTTAATCAAATTTTAATTTTTATCGCACATTTTGGTTTTTAAAGAAATTGTGAACGGTCGCAGTAGTATAAAATATAGTTGATTAAATAATTGATCAATATAGTTTTCCTTGATAATATTTAAATACAAGTTAGTTTTTACCTGTACATTTTATAAATAAAACATTTTTTTCATACATAATATATGTCATGACTTATACCTCTATGGATTTAAAGTCATGAAATAACTATTATTACAGTACTCCAACTGATTTATTATTATTGTTATTGAAGGTAGTAATATTGTTATAGAATTACTAATCATACAACTGCACTACTGAAGTTAGGTACTACTTTTTAGTTTTTTCTAAATGTATTTTACACAAAATCAAAAAAACAAATATTGTTTTGATATTTATCCATTTGAATGTCAAAAATAATAGTATGCGTGGCTTAATTCATTATTTTAATTTGAATTTTAATTGGAATTTAGAGGTTATAAATCAAGTCACTTATAAATGTCAGTTTATATTACGTAGATATCTTATAGAAAATGTGCTTGCGTTGCTTTACAGTTACTAATTAATTCTTGTGCTACACTTTGCATACACATATATCGATCAATGTCCTTTCTTCACGACAAAATGTGGAAGTCGTTGAATTGAAAACAAATGATTTTAAGTATAAATTATTTATCGACTGTCTACACCCTATCTGGATTAAACCCAACTTTGTAACGTATATATATATATATAAGATATACGATGGTACTATTATATGTAGGTCAACGGCTGGTTCGGGACCAATGAATGGTAAATTAGCTGACCACTACCGCTATACCCATCTAGTATATCTACTATTTGTTCCTCATAAATCCCAGATGACCTGACACCCGGATAAACACAACCTTTTCTTTGTTCTACCCTGCACGGTACATTTGGAATAGTTTTACACTAGAAAAATAATACTCTATATCACGGTCTTTGAACTTGTAACATTCAGAAAATATTAATTGGAAATTAAATAGCTATACCTATATAATATTATAATGTTGTTGAGTTTTAATTTTAATTTGCCATATTATAGTTTAAAATGGATAATATTTAAAACATCTACTTTTATTTTTTGGACGATATACTGTAGAGAACCCTACTTTGAAACAATATCCTATCTCTTTCTCGAATAGGGACAGTAACCGTATAGTTCCTCAACAGTCAACACCCAGTTTATGTTTGTTGAGTTGTACTTGCATTATCTCTATTGTATTGTGTTCTGTTAATCCGATACTTTTATGTTTAAAAGTGGTATACAATGTATAGAAGCAATTGTAGATGACAACACTAGAATTATAGTTGCCCATTGTTATTTTTTTTTTCTAGACTACGAGATACAATTTCATTATTAATTACAATATTCGAACAAATCCTGCTAGAGAGGCTGTTGAAAAATTGAATTACCTTCTTGTATATAGATATTAGTAGGGAAAAGGTAGTGCGACAACTCGAATGTGACTCTTCGAGAACTTGAGCTGCACTAAGCCACGTAAGCCGTCGTCGAGGCCACCACGAAAAGAGGATTTGGGTTGTATTTTTAAGGAACTGCAGCATCCAGCTACATCAAAGAGACAAACACTGGCAATGGCGAGGAACACCTATTTCGTGTCTTTGTGACATAAATATAATAATTCGTTAATTATAATGGTCTGAGTCACCGTTATAGTCGTTTACCCGGACGTGGGCGCAGTCTCCGAAACCCGCAGAAGAGCTGAACTTGAGAGAAACATCCAGGTCGACAAATCCGGTCGAAACAAAACATTATTCGTCGGTTCCGACACAGAACGTTAATATATTTATATAATACAACTGCCGTGCACAACTGGAAGATGGTGTTGGTGGCGTAAACTGTTGCTAGTCGTTGTTATGCGTGCTAATATTATAATGTTTATGTATAATATGTGTTGTGTGATTCGAAGGAAAACGCGAAACAGCAGAACCTAAGGTTTATATGGGTGACAACGACAACAACGACGACAATGTTTCCCGCTCGACGGCTGTGCTTTGCGGAGCGCTGCTTCCGATAACTTTCCGCCACCATTAGGTCTCCCCTCGCGGTAATTGTATACGTATATTATATAAATATCAAATATATTAAATTATTATTATACGGTTTTCGTCGTCGACGTGGGAAATCCGGTGTGACAAAGTACGACGATGACAGAGAATTCGCCACTAGAGAAACGGCGACGCGCACTATTAAAACATTGTCTCAAAATGCCGAAAACGGAGTCAAAAGGTGGTGGGAGAATGGTGTGGCGAGGAAGGGGTTACACGGGAAATAAATACTACACACTGCAGATCCAGTGTGAAAATTCAACGTAGGTGGCGTGGCATTATTGTATTGTATATTATTTATAAAACAAATGGGAAGTGATCGCGAAATACAAACTCTCCCTAACTATAGGTATAAGTACCTACTGCAGTTAACCCAATACTGAAATAATGCAAGCCAAGCGCACCTGCACGCCGTATACCTGGAGAGATGTCCCCGGGGAGATGCGTAGTGGTATAATGTATATAGTGTGTGTGTGTGTGTGTGGTGGGGGGGAGGAAAATGGATTAGTTCCAATATGGAAGCGGCTGTATTGGATTTTGGTTTTGTTGTTTTTATATACTAACTCGAACACACAAACTTTTGTATGATTTTT
This sequence comes from Acyrthosiphon pisum, assembly GCF_005508785.2. Taxonomy (NCBI): domain Eukaryota; kingdom Metazoa; phylum Arthropoda; class Insecta; order Hemiptera; family Aphididae; genus Acyrthosiphon; species Acyrthosiphon pisum. The sequence goes on from NC_042494.1 coordinate 2,348,039, forward strand.
CTGTAACGCTTAATTCCCGGCCCCAGAACTTTCCATTACTTTACCATTGTTTAAAGGGCGTTAAGTGTGTCACATCCAACCACCGGTTAGACTTCTCCATGTTATTAGCTGTAGTTGATTGTCGACGTCCTGCTAGTTGTTTCTCTTTGGTGTCCAACATGCTGTGAAGAACACGTACAGATTGTTTTGAATTGAATCCATAAATGTTAGTGTATGGCCAGATAACGGGTTTGATCTTAATAATAATATTAAGATTTCGATTCGATGACAAACGGCATTTTTCGCTCGAATAATTTCAAAATTGAATTTAGCTTACTTACCTATATTAACTGAGAACATTTATAATAACAATTGTAAAATATTATTAATGTTGATCATACAATGCTGCTTAAAATGTATAGTTAAATACCATTATAGATTATAATATTGCCATTGCCATTACCTCTTAAGAATGTTCATCACGCCGTGCGTATAATATAATACAATCAATGTTATGCAAATACCAAAACTAAATTAATCTAACCATAGCTTGAATCTCAAAATCCTCTCCATTCAATTATGACTTAGTACTTCTACTATCGTTATATTTACGACTTTATATTACCAATAATATTACTCGACTGTGCTATACAGAAATCTGAGTGCTTATCCTGTATTCCTATAACCAAATAGTCAGTGTGGTCTTGAGTCTAAGGAATAAAGCTGATGCATTGTGATTTTAATTACATTTAACTATATAAGATATAACATATATAATATAGATTTCTCGATAAGATTTTGAAAATTGGAAAAAATTAAAATAGGTTTGTACATCGAAATTAAAGATCACATATTTGAATATGTAATATTTTCATAAATTGTAATACATACTATTGTTTATAACACCAGTTTAGGTAGTAAATTATAGCATATGTTGTTATATAAATTAATAACTACACTTAATTCATTGTACCTACCTATTTTATTCGTTATTATTTAATTGTGAATTAAAAATAATTTGTACTTGAATATTAAATTGTTATTATAATTGTTTTTAATATTTGTCTTGTTATTATCTCAACATTTTTTTATCAAACAATAATTAAATTACTTTTACAGTTTCAAAATTGGTCCTAAACAAAAATTCTTCTCATTATTTTTAACTTGCTCATATTAATATTATTGTATACATTTAATTTCAACAATCAAAAACTGAAAATGGGCCCGTATCATTCAATATTTTCTGTATAACGAGGAAAATTGAATGTTCTAAAGAGGTGTATCCCAATTCCTAACAACATGTTATTTTAGTTG
>NC_042494.1:2349381-2363999 GCF_005508785.2 Acyrthosiphon pisum
TGTTATTTTAGTTGTAGTAAGATACAAATAAAATAAGAATACTTCCAATTCAATTTATAATGGTAATTTTCAACTTAAGTATTCTTTTAGCTTATAATAAGTCAACAAATTTAAAATAAATAGTCAAAAGCTAATTGCTAGATCAACTTTTTTAGCTACTTTTTTTTAATCTAATATTATGTTATATAATTAATAACAATATTATACCTAACAATATTATACTGATCGAACTATTAGCGTATACGTATAAAATATATATAGTTAATACCCTACAAAGGACAAAATGTGTTATTCTTTTTGGAAATTATTAGTTTCATAATTATTACAATAATTATTACTTTTTTTGCATAAAAAATCAAACAAAAGAAAAAGTTTTCTCACGCAAACAAAAATAACAACATCGTGGCAAAGAAAAAAAGGAATAGAATATTATATATGTATGTTTAAACTTTTTTAATGACGTTTCTGGGTGAGGGTAACTTGAAGTATAACGCTCAGCATTTTGTTTGGCGTGAACTTTTTATTATTATGCATCCTTTTCCCCGAACAGGATATATTTTATCATGAGTCTATCTAGGTTCTAGGCTCAAGGTTTTCAGTAAAACTAACGTTGATAATAATATAATAAGTTTTTTACAAAAAAAAAAAAAATTATTCTCGCATTTCGCTTATATGTGTTCTATAGGCACATTATGTAGTTCTCACCTAGTTATTCTAAAAAAAAAAATATTATTATTTAACATAACACCTTCAATTATAGTAGTTGTATGTTATACTTATAACCATAATTAAAAAAACAGAATATAATAATATAAAGTATAGAGCATAGGCATATAAATGACTAATATTATGACAAGGTAGGTTAGTAATTTTTTGAGATTCATATTTTTGAATAAGTTTTATTAAATTTTTAGATATAATTATTATTTAACGAATTAAAACATTATTTTTATGATTTGAATCGACTGTAGCTTGTAAATGTTATCGTTTATTTTAAATATCAACTTACAATAAAAATGTCAAGTTTACAGATGAGTAATAAGTAATGAAACATATATTTTGCAGGGTACCTAACCTCTGTCACTTTACTCCTGCTATAGCTAAACTTTAATAAATTGCTAATAAATAAAAACTATTTTTTGACTACTTAATATTTATTTTTATGTCAGAATAGTCATGAAAAATTCTGAATTAGATTAAGAAACTATAAACTATATTATGAACAAATTAAAAATCATAATTAAAAATAAAAATATAGTTTTTAAGTTCCTCGAAAAAGTAAGTACCTATTGTTTTCAGAAATCTTAAAATGTTACCGTTAAAATAAAATATTATAAATTAAATTAATTGTGAACATTTTGGAATTTGTTTACAAATAGTACCTAACAAATGGAAAAATTCAAAGAATAAATAAGATTACAAAAATTGAATTAAATCTTCTTCAGACTGAATGAAAACCGTTTATCTTAATCATAATCTTTAAAGAATAAAAAATATTTAAATGTTCGGGCTTTTAAAATATTATAATTTTTTAATAGAAAAATAGAAAAAAAATTTAAATTCATATCAAAGTACTTACTTATTTAAAATAGGTACCAATAAAAATAAAAACACATTATTAAAATGAATTATTAAGTAGTACATAATATTATCTAAAACAACTGTTAAATATTATAAATTTAAATTTTAGCAACTTATATTTTGTAGTAAAATTTACCCATCGCACATTAAGTATTATACTTCCAAATTGTATACTTATAATAAATCATATTTTTACCTATTGATATATCATAATATTATACTTAGTCACTATTATCACACTCTTTAAAATAAAATATATGAATCAAACGATATTATACAAATTATATTAAGTTCAGAACTCATTATGAATATTATTATGAAACGATATTTGTTTTTTAATATTTTTTTACTCATACATATTTTAATGATTTCATTGTCAGGTTCCAAGTAAATAAGTATCGTAAGAGATGTTTATATTGTAATCTTACTATCCACTAATCGTTGGTGGGTGTTTTGTAGGATGAAAATCGAAGGCATGATATAAACATGGAAAAATAATAAATATCATAATAATATAAAGTCTCGGAAAAGAAATAAACAATTTTATTACACAGTCAATAGTATTATTATTTTTAAGATAATACCAATGATGGACTTGGGTCAAAAACTATATCGCTTAGCTAAATTGTCTTTGCGATCGTTTAAACTTTCTTATGCGTGATCGTTCTCGCCGCTGTATACGTTTACGAGTCATCCGCGCCTTATCCTTCACGACTGTAGTTCTAGATTGAACAATTCGATTTCCGAATTCTCAGCCTCGAAACTTTTTAAATCCTATTTTTGCACACCAACAAACCCAGATAACGAGATCTTGGATAATAACCTTTCATTCTTTCTTCTCTCGTTCACGCCACAGTTTTTCTCAGCTACGATAATATTACTACTACAGACATATAATATGTGCTCCCCCACCCGCCGTATTTGTCGAGCGAGATTTTCATCGCTACTGATTGTATTTAATCTATAATCGTAACTATATACAATAAAATAAATAAACCCTAAAACTTTCGTATTTTATATTATAATAATATAATCTCGCATTATCGGTTAACGATGGTACATAAAATGATAGTATAGAGTATCCAACGGAATGACTGACGTCCCGTCGTCGACGATTTATTACCATCATATTTATATAACCACCACGCACAGTTCGGTGTAGTTATAAACACACCTAGATTAAGTTTTGAAGTATTTAACCATATCAAAATTCATATTCAAAATATAAAAAGAAATGCAATTATTTTGAACGATTGTACGTACCTTCTATACCTAAGAAAGTATGTTTTCTACTATAAAAAGTGTCTTCATACTCAAAAATAAAAGTCACACGTCATTATAAAATCAATACATCGCCTTACTCAGAATCTAAAGTTAATGTGATGTTAAAACTTAAACTATTTAATATGCTTATAAGACGTATAACCGCATTACCTAAGTATAAAATGTTATGTTACAGAATTTATATTTGCTTATAATAATATAATCTCACTCAAATAAAATCTTAAATATTATAATTTCTATGACGTGGTGTCGTGGAAGTAATCTTTGTTTATTCCATTTAAGACCTTACGAACGTTCACTTATGTCTCATCATACACTTCGTACTCTAACTCACTTTTGTGGAGTATCCCAATTGATTATCATCTCAAGTAACAATTTCTTACATACTTATGTCATATATATATATTTGTGTATAATATTACATATTACATATTATATAACCATATATTATTTAATGATATATTGTTTGTTGTTCCATCTTAAATCGTGAAAACGATGATTTTAAGTTGCCATGAGGTCTTTGTTACATAGATCCGCAGTGACAGCTTATTGTCGTATTTCGTGATTGTTAACTGATTCGCCATAGCTTTATTTTTAAATGTGTTTGTGTTATTTATTATGTTGTAAGTATGGTCAGATCGAAGAACAAAAGTAGCTGGATAAATTGTCACAAATAAAAAAATTGGTCTACTATTATAGGTACAATTTGAAAGTCTTATCCAGTTGCAGTATAATGAAATATGTAGGGGACGGAGTGGCCGAGCGGACTAAGACGTCGGTTGCGACACACAACGTCGGCCATGGGCGGCACTTCTCTTCGGGCAGTCACAGTGTCTGTACAGAGAGGCCTCCATCCCCCATCTGGCCATGGCAGATATCTATGGGTGCCCACTTGAAAATGTTGCCAAACTAAAACACACGTGTTTAAAACCTATAGTAGGTACCCTCCACCACAGTTAAAAACCACGCAATGGCCTAAGTTGCCACGGGTTAATCAATGAAAAAAATTTAAAATTTAAAAAATAAAATAAAATATGTAGGTATATACATTAAAGTTGAAATATGATTAAACATGGCTGTCTTTGAAGAAATAATTCGACCACCCAGCTCGACAAGTCTTTATACGCAATCTGTGGTCATTCGGAGGTACATCGTTGTGAAAATTTTTTTTTTTTTTAAATATATATAATTGCTTGTATTGATCACGCATTATTATAAAATGTGTGTCTTATAACACCCTATCACAATATTATACCGTTTTAATACGGTTTTGTTTTCAGGTGTCACTCAAACTATACTATCGCTTACTCGTAGGTATACCATTTTTTTCACCGATAACACAGTGGTACCTACATATATTAATATTAGTACAGAACTACCTATACTGAATTCAGATATCTGCTAAATCAATACCTACTTGCTACTATATCATACATTTACCGGGGCATAGTGACATACAGCTGCAGTAGCTTTCGACTGTCGTAGAGCCGTAGAGGGCAGGTAATATCTGTCATAGCTAGTACACAACAGTGCAGTGGTTGAAAAAACATAATATATCAGAGCCTTGCTCACTGTTATAGGTTTGAAGTGTCCTGGCACTGGCGAAATCGATAAAGACGGAAAATAAGATCTCGTTTGACGGGATGACCACGACAACCAAAGCCCACGGCTTTTCGGGCAGAGAGGAATGCGGGGGATCAGTGATAATGACGACTTTGATCGGCAGAGGCGGTGGTGGTGGTGTGGGGACCGACCGGCATCACGGGGTGTGGAAAGCTATACGCACTCGCCAGCATTGTTAACTGTATCTAGAATAATAATAATATATACGGTGGCGGTGCAGTTGGGGTTAGGCCAGAACGCCTTCATGATATCTTCCAATGAGCCTATTCACTGTGACGGCAGCGGCGGCGGCGACGGCTCTCACCGAGAACCACGTGTTACTGTTCACACACAACTATGATATACACTGTATAATATATTACATATATATATATATATATTGTGTTCTGCTTAACTGTATACACTACGCGTGATGGCGGCGGCGTTGCATATACCCTTTTGTTGTGCTCGAGTCCTTTTCCAACTCCCCGAACCCCTAACCCCCCACCCCAAAACTACCCGACACCACCCACTCACTACTCTCTCCACTTTTAGCAATGCCACCTAAGCCACCGCTTTCCCATTTCCTGTACACGCGCTGTTCTTCGGCGGCGTACGACCCGCAGGTGTATTGTCTCGGATAAGCCGCCGCAGACTTTATGGAAAACCGTTTCTCTCATATACCGGTACACATTTATTATACACACGTAGACACAGCAGTTATGTATATTAATATGATATATAAGAGTAATCGTTCGTTATTAAATTATAATAATAATATCTGTTTACAGAGTGATTAGTGTTATAATATGTTGTATTATTATATTATGTATATTTTGAAACGAAAGATAGAATTATTTAACAATATTATAATAAACCATTCCAGCTGATCTGCCCTCAACTTGTATTGCACTGATGCCTTGATATAATATTATATTGCTGACAATAACCCCTGCAATTTATGTTATATTTTAGCACCACACCTATTATCATCGTTTTCCGCGTTATTGTTATTTCGGTAAACGATATAATATAATGTATACCTAGGTATAATAATTGAATGTAAATCGTGCGTTGTACCTAAATGGGCATATAATATGCAGCCTATGTGGCTGTTAATAACAATACGTTTATTAAACCACACAATATGTATGTGTTCGGAGAGGCAGCTATAAAATATTGGTAACGATGCGAAAATTTAAATCTAAAAGAACTAATATTACTATTAAATATTTGAATTTAAGATAAAAATTAATTAAGTATACGAATTGTATATAATATTTGTTGTTTCAAACTAAAACTTCAAATAACCAATTCAATAAATTATTAGTATTGCAAAGTAAATTGATAATAGTATTATAAACATTGTTTCGAAATGTGTAACTTTTGAGCTAGCAAAGTCACTCTAATACTAAGAGTCGAAATTGGTGAATCATTAATTCGTTAATCAAATTTTGTTCTTTTGTTGGTAAAGTTCCAATTCTCGCTAGTGAATTTTTCGAATAATTGCAGTTTATAATATTCAATTGATTTTCGGAGGGTTTCAGCTGTAATGCATTAAAGCCACAACATCGGCCTATTTACGTCACTTGATGATATTATTGTACAGTGATTATAAGTGTACTGTGTGGGCTGAAGACAAATGTTAACCAGTGGTCGCTACACGTGCACTTACTCGTTTAGACATTTATAGTTACTTATATGGAAAAAATCTCATTATTGCCGAAAAACGCCTTCCGACCGTAATACGTTTTCGTTTTCTTCTTGCTGCCGTTTTTATATTGTGGTCTCAAACCAATTTCAAGATGAAAATGAACTACGCTACACAGTACACGTGTATTTAAACTGGAATATCGCTCATGATACCTACCTATGCAACACTCCGCACAAAGCTATACAACTACTATAATAGGTGTCTACATAATATTACTATTATAATAATATGACGGTAGTTATTAATATATTATATTCTTCAATTATAATTTTGTGTTTGAATATTATTATTTATTGATTGCGATGTGTCTGCTGTCTGGACTTGATCAGCTACTCCTACAGAAAATAAGATAATTTTATTTGACACATAATATGCATTGGGAATAAAAAAAATGAGTTTACGCGAAGGGCTTACGTAGTAGTAGTTACTATAGTTGCTCGTAAAATGAAAACATTGAATGTCAGCAGTATACATGGCTTAAAAAAAAAAATCAATCTCCGAGCAATGAATATATGCATCGTCTTTGGATTCAGCTGCCATGTCTTTAAAAATAGAGAAAAAAATAATTTATCTTTTACAAAATATAAATTGATATGTTTTATAACTTTTTGAATGTCACGATACTTTGCTTAAATTTTATTTCATCAATATAATATTATATACAACCGAAAATATAACAAATAGGACGTCTGTAACAACGCACTTTTAAAACGTCGTGTTCTACGTTAACTTTAGTTAGTAATTTTTCTTTCACTCCAGTCATAGTTGGCACTCCCGGAAATCCTTCCCGGGAAGGGATCGTTCCCGATAATTCCCAGAGGATCACTGAAATGGAATCGTTTTCGGGAATATTTAAATGAAAACGTATATGTTTTTCTTATATTATTATAATATAGAGGTGCAATAGTATACATAATGAAAAATAATATTAGTCAGTAGGTAATCAAGAAAATAATGTGATTTGTAAATTGTTGCAATATTATAATATATCAGTTGAAATAATATTATTAATCATTAAGTGGATAGATAAGTAATTTAGTCTACGTCATAATCGTCACATGGATGCTATTTACCAATAATTATAAATATTAACTTCCTATTTTTACCTTGATATTTTATTATATTATAATATGTAATCCAAAAATCTGCCATCTTCCATTCTCTAATACTGTATTTATAATTAATAGCATCGCTTCATATTTTGATTTAAGTTAGTCATTAGAGCTTTAAAAAAATGCAATATATTGATAGAAGGTTGCCCGTTAGAGGGTTCAAGGAGGTAACATGTCACCCCCTAGGGTCTAGACAATTAATGTGAAATGATAGTTATTATTTTATTGTACCTAACAAATAAGCTATTTTTATTGATAATATTATCCTACATGGCATAGTACCTATTAGGTACATCATTTTTCTATGTTGTATATCTATTTTCTGTTATTTAATAAAAACAACTTTGGATGGTTCTAATTTTTTTTATGATATTGTCATACAACTGCTGAACTGCTCTGAGTGTACGTATCAACCAGTGTTGCTAGCTCCCGGATGAGCAACCACCCAGGATTTTTAGCTACAAATCTTCGCCACACATAACAAATGTGTTTCAACCAACCATTCCTCCCCCTTAAAAAGAAAAAAAATATTATTTTAATAAACATGAATATATTAATTTTCTATTCTATTAATATTGTCATCAAATATTGTCAACTGTGTAATTATTGTTCTATAATTGTACGGAACTCATATAAGTTTAATACATTGTACTTAATATTCTATTATAATTCTGTATGAATAGCATGTATTATATTATAATATATTTTAACGAATTTATTTGTGCATCATATGTGTGCGTGTGTGTGTGTGTGTGTGTGTGTGTGTGTGTGTGTGTGTGTGTGTGTGTGTGTGTAACTTACTGTGCAAGCATATATTATATAATTTAGTACGGCGCGACACGGGAAATAATCGCCAAGTCGAGAATCTAAGTAATTTTCTAAGTCTACTAATGTGTGTTCAACTGATATGCTAAATATGTTATATCATGTAATTAAGATCGGTTCTGTATGTATATATACCGACCTACGTATACTTATATATATATATGCAATACACGCTCGTAGGTATATAGAGCTATTCATACAAATTCGAGTGACAAGCAATACGTTGCAATTACGTTGTTCTCCGAGTGAATTTCGTGTACATAGTGCATATAGTTTTGGAACAAAAGCGCTGTGTTTCTGCGTGTATAATGAATGCTACAGTAGGCACCACCGCCACCATCACCACCACCACTACAACTGGGACGACGAATCGTATTATTTTGTAAAACTCATTTAATTTGTTTACGCCGAATAAGAGCTTTGACTCGTTTCGCTCTCGTTAAGACGGCAAATTGGATTTTACGTTTGAAATAGTATATTATCTTAAAAATCATAAGCGCCCGGCGTTTTCCCATTCCGTTTTCGCACGACGACCGTAAAAATGCAAGTCGCCGTCCCAATTATTCCCGCCCGTGGTAATCCCGCGGTCGCGGTCGGTCGTAATTCTCGCTCGTCAGTCCGCTGGATGACAATAACAATACGTAAGTACATTCTTTTTTGGAGGGTTAGGGGGGGAGGGGTGGTTTTTTGTTTTTATATTTCAGTCACGCTTTATTACAACATCTGCGATCGCCATCGCCACCCTTCTGCTACTGCGCCTATTCGGGTTTAATTCATTATCGTAGCGGGCGTCGCAATGATGTCGCGCCCGACTACTCGCGAGTTTTATAATAGACGTCGGGCCTGGGACTTGTGATGTATTACAATTATTATTATTTACAAATTCACTATCTGCATATGGTGTTGGAATATAATATAAAATACATAATACGGTTACCTATAACTATATAGTGTATAATACGGTATACGACCCCCTAGGGAAACCAATGCAAGGCAATCCGTCCAAGAAGAATCTTGCTGATCGTATTTATATGGGGACATATAATACGACAGCTCAGTCCTATGGACCCAAATTTACACATAATTGGTCCGAAAAATAATAGGTTCCTACCTAATCGAGTACAAAAAAATAACCTGATTGAGTCCGAAAAATAACTCACGCGTATCCGTCCGATGGATGATATTATAATAACAATACCTACCTACGTATTCTCTTGGGGGTGGTATTTTGTTTTTATATTTTAGTCACTTTATTACCACATCTGCGATCGCAATCGCAACCCGTATGCCTCCGTGACTATTCGCGTTTAATTCGTTTAGTTAGTTTATTTTTTTTTTTTATTAGCGGTCGTCGTTCAACGTGGCTTTATAGACGTCCAACGCGCAACTCACGACATATTACTTTACGCAGTTTGATCATCTGATTACGGTTTTAAAATATAATATAATATAATACATAATTTGGGTATACCTAACTATAGTATATAATACGGAGTATAATTCCCGAGGGAAACCATTGAAAGAGCCATTACCCGTTCAAGATAAATCTTGGAGATTCTATTTTTGTGTGGGACATATTATGACAGTTGAGTCTCACACTCCCATGAACTAAAATAAACACTTGATTTAGTCCAAAAAAATAATTTGATTGAGTCTAACAAAAAAAAAAAAAATTAAAAAAAAACATTTTCCTTCCTGTTTTACAAATTTGAGAACTGTCATCACACAAGATTTAAAAAAAAAATATATAGCTGTTGCTATTTAAATGCTAAACAATTAATATAAGTATTTTAATTATATTGATATAATTATAAATAAATAATTAAATACACAAGTATTCTAATTCAATTATTATATTATTTTCATTTGTAATTGTTATTATTATCAAAAAATCGTTACCAAATACCGATGGTCAACTCTATACCACTGATTTATAACTGTATGAAAATAATCTCATCTCGTTCCATGCTATAATTATTTCATTTGTAACCTAATAATACATTATGTTGTCAATAACATTATAACAATAGGTAGATCAAATATTCACTAGTTGTTTTATCGAACTCAATATTATGCTCAACATATTACAAGTCTAGGACCAAACAGTATAATTTCCTTTCTATGCCCCTGATTCAGAATATAGTATCTGTATATGCGTTTATTTATATTTTTGTTTCGAAGACACCCTGAGGCGTAAAACAATATACGGGAAAAGTGTAACAGGTAGACGGTGGTTTTGACGTCATACCTGGTAATACGCGATACAATAATGATAATTAATAAACGTTAAATAATAAAACAGACAATTGATCGACAAAAGTAATAAAATATATACCCATATATTATCGCATCACGAAAAAAATGTGTTACATTTTTAATTCAATACGGAATGACAATTGTGATTTGTAGATTTATGTCACTATAGTTACCCACAACTGTATATACCTAATAATATTCATGATTATAATATAATTAGAAAAGTAAAAAGGGACTAACATTTTCGCACGCTTCCATCACTATTAATAATATGTACGTATCACAAGGTGGCGTGATTTAAAAATGGTCTCATTAGTGTCATTAAATATGTAAAAAGTAAGGCATGTAGTTATTTTCTATATTTTATAAAAAAAAATTTCTAAACTTTGGTACTCTTGTTTTATAATAATGTTATATAGGTAGGTAGCAATAATATAAATATAAAAATAATTTGAAAGCAATTGCCAATGGCTCGATTTTGACTAAATAAACAAATACATCAATGCATATTATTTTCGTTTAAAGTTCTTTGAAAAATATAGGTAATCAATGGAACTTTAAAAGTATGTCAGAAATATACGGGACTCACGGACGAAAATAAAAAATACAAGCACTCGCAATAGCTGTAACAGGATAACCGTGTTTTAAAAATTGTTTTCATTCCGCGTACGATTTGAATTATTATGTATTTAATTGTACCTACTAAGTACCTAAATCAAAACGCGAAATAACTTTACGGTGGACATTTAATAATAAAATCTAATTAAGAAGATTGTACATAATATATTATATTATTATATGCCGTGTATCTGTAGTAATATCAAATGGGTAGATTTTGGTAACGCGATAACACTGATTACAGATATGGCGAAACAATGGCGTTTACTTAAAATAAATTAAACACTAAAATAAAGTTGGCCGTGAATATAAAATAAGTTTACATACATATATATATATATATTCCCTCTTTAGACGGTGTTTAAAGATTACCATTATTCTTTTAAAACTCGAGATTATTATGCTAAAAACCCGGCACGGAGATATTTTAAAATTCATAATAGGAAAAAAATATACTGTAAAGTGATTATTCGATGAACTTTTTTTCACTTTCATATTATATAATACAGCAGCAGCGTGCTGCAGGTCTTGGGGGTAATCTTGTTATCGTTTGACAGGCATTGCAAAAATTCTTTCCCTGAGTTCAAATCCAAACCAAACAATACGTGTAAAAAATACAAATAATATGAAAAAAACTCCAGTCCATCCATATCATTTCTATTTTTTTGGTTTATTCCAGCGGCCCATTACCATGCAACCACTACACCTCTCCGTGCTTTCTTGTAGTCCTTGGCCATTATTGTTCTCCATCTCTTATTCCCAAGAGCTTGAGGTCTTATCTGATTCGATCAATCCACCATTGTCTTGGTCGTCCTCTCGGTCTTTTCCTGTCCGGTTACCATATTGTGACCTCACGTAGTGTTTACCCTCCACTCCCCACAGAGTATCCGGCCAAGCTTATCCTTATACCTTTGAGGATCCCCCACTATGTCTGGTTCATCTTAGCTATGCCTATTTTGCTCTTCGCTCATATTATGTATTCTCCATCGATATCCTACAGGTGATTAAATTAACGTTTGTGGACTTAACATCGTCAAGAAAGTCAGATCAGTATTAAGGATAATCTTAGGGCTATAATATTATGTATGCATTACTAACACTGAATTCCTAAATGGCACTCTTATAACTTTAAATACTAGGCGATATGGCCTAAAACTTAAATCATACAATTGCAATTAATTTATTTTAATTTAAATTAAATTTGAGTTTTGAAAAAAAAAATTCAAATATTGTTTGTCTTCGTTGTAATTTATTATTATAATAAATCGGCATCTGTTTCGCCAATCGATTATAAGATGACGACCGATACGAGAAGATAAAATAATAATTTATGTAAGTATGTAACGAAATAAAAGTCCACTTTGATGAGTCGCTAAATATTATTTGGAAGTTGTATTAAGGATTTTAAATTAGTGAAAACAAAATATATAATTGTTTTTATTGTAATATTATTATAGATATCGTTATGGTATAAATAAAAATGTAGACGTGGCCCTGCATTTCGCCTCCGTTGTAATGTCGTTGTTGCCGTATTAGCCTAATCGCATAATAATATATAACCTATACACGACACAACTGCGTCATGCAGTCGCGCGTAGAACGATCGCCCGGCCACATATCTCTCGGGGCGCGTTCCACGGTGATAAATCGAGCGCGTGACTTCGACTTACGCATCGGGTTTTACGGGCGCGGTCTATCCGATAACAACCGCGGGACTGCGTATAGTTAACCGCCGCAGTGCAGACGGTGGTTGAAAGGGGACGGGGGTGAACTCCGTGTGATAAGACGATCACTGCGAGGGGCGGCGGGAAAAGAAAAAAATCATCCCCTTTGCCGAAGGACTTTTTTTTTATTATTGTGGCGATAAAATTATCGTCGTGGAGTCACGGGCGCCCGTCGTAGTCCCTCGGCTCTGTGGGGTGGAATGTGTGCACGCGGAGAAGGTGAGGGGATGAAAGATGACAATTTGCATTGTATCTCCATTAGGCCCGCGCACCGTAGTAGAGTATATAATATAAAATATATAAGCTACGTATATTATTATTATATTATATATATTTTGTATGTGTGTGTGCGCGTGCGGCATTTTCTCACTATAGATCTCAGTGGGGAAAGTGTACACGGGGGGAGGCGAGAAATCAGCAGGATACACTGACATATATACGAGTCGTGGTAGAGGGAGAGAGAGAGAGAGAGAGAGAGATTGTACTCTTCAGTACATACCCATGAAAAGGGATGATCGGGTGGTGTAAAAGTGGGGAGACGTTCGTCGTTCAAAAGCCCTTCGGAATAGCGTCTGTTTGTGACAATCGGAGCGCGGCGACAACTGAAATATTGGCATCTATTACACTTTGACTCGTTGCCGGTGATCTCTTTCACCGTGCAGAGCTGCTGCTACTGCTGTAGAGTCGACCGTGGATTCGCGGGTATTCCCACCGCCAAACCATAGAACGCGTGGCTGATATCGTACACGATATATTATTATTATAATAACGATGGTAATAATATTATATGTGGAAGACGAAACCGTCGGATATAATGGTGTGCGATTATCATTATTATTTTCTCGGAAGACAAATCGGAGGTCGAACGATTTTTCATCGTAGGCCCACGCGTTTAGCCTGAAGGCGACGGTTGTATAATAACGGCGTTGACGATGACGACCGCCACTGGTCGATACGGAGCGAACGGTGTAAGTTGTTAAGACCTATCTAGATAAATAATTTATCCGGACACAATTATCTAGATGAAAATTGTATTATCAGCTAATATAAATCTACTCGGTATTTGTTTATTAAACTTAATATATCAAAACTTCAGTCATATTCTTCTGTAATTTATCGAAATATCTTTGTTATTATTATTATATACCTATACATTTCTTTCCGTGTGTAAGTATTCAAACTCTTCCTAAACGGATGCACCTATTTTGATGAAATTTTTTTGTGTGTGATTGCGAGTGGGTCCTTGAACGATTTTGATTCTCAATTGGACCCGATAGGCACGACTCGGGGAGGTGCTCAAACAAGAGTTTTGAGATTTACGATGGACATTTTTGTTTATAAATAATATCTATTGGTTATAGGAAAAATAATGAGTAGAAGTTACTAAGTGATTAGTATTTATTATTTCATTGGTTAACAATAGTTAATCGGGCAGATCAGATCATGCATACATTAAATCGAATTTCCATACATTGCCTACCAAGATGGGTAAGTTGCACTTAGTCCACGATCCGAAGTAGGTGCTTAATAGAAAATGTATTATATTGATAAAGTTGAGAAGACATATTTGAATGAGAGGAACGAATTTAGTTTAGGTTGGGTGTTATCGAACTATTGACCTATATTAAACTCTAAATTATTGTATATTAAATAAATGTTTAAAATAACCGTAGTAAAGTAGGAATTGATAACTTTTCGGTCATTGCATTGTAATATTTATAGAAATGCAGCTATATACAGGATGGTTTATTTTTAAAATCGCGTAATTTTTTTGATTTATTCATTTTTGAAGAGTGGAATTGACAACTTAATTTGCGTAATTCCACTACAAATCCTTAAAGGGTTAATAATATGTAAGGCCGTTATTTCACTCGATTTTTATTTTATTAAAACAACTGATAA
>NC_042494.1:2364099-2374863 GCF_005508785.2 Acyrthosiphon pisum
TTTTAATAAAAAAAAATATTCATATCACATTATTAACTATTTTTCACCAATTTCTTGGCAAATCTTCAACCTGTTATACAATTCTACCTAAAAAATTGCAATATATGATGTATTTACAAATTTTAATTACCTACCTAGTTGAACCCACCATACATACCATTACATGTTATTAACTAAGGTTGATAGTTGATACATTATTTTCTATGAGTATTTAAGTACTTTTTTCTTTTATTATTTACATTTAGATATATTTCTGTATAAAGCTTTTAGAAGATATTATCCTTTTAAGCGCACTGAACTGTAATGGGTCCATAAACAAATTTACTTTCGTCATTCTTCGAAAAAGCGTCGAAACTAACTTTTGGCCTTTGTCGGGGAATCGTCACATTGCAATGTGATTTCATGCACAAAATACTGCTTTACTTCCTGAAAATATTTTTTTCCAGATGCAAAAAAATATATCTAAATTTAATTTTAATGAATAGACTTTATAATTTTTTTTTTCATTGTGTAAACGTTCTCCGTGTGATTCAAATAATTAATATTTTATTTTTTTATTTGAATAAGTACACCACTTTTAACGATTAGCATTGACGTTGACTTAATATAAATAAATAATTATTCGTTAGGCCGTTGTCACTGTCGGTGCATAAATACGTTGTAAATTATTTTAGTCCATTAAGGTGTCGAGTAGTGTCCGAGATATACGTGGCTTTACGGTTTTTATGATTTTGTATTACTATTACGTACTTGTACAGCTTACTTTCCTACAGGGTTAAGAAAATATAAATTATGACTTATGGTAATGGGTGCTTAGGAAGTTTTAAGACGATTCGTGGTTTATTCGTTATAAATAAATGCTTTAGTTTTTGTACGAATTAGAGATTGACATCAACAAATTAAGTAATATGTTCTTCGAGGTATAGTATATGGATTACGTCATATCTGTAATATTTGTTATTGACTTTGTAATAATACTAGAGATCAATACAGACATGTTTCGATATGTTTCATCGTTATATGAACCATTATTATTATTGTGTATTCATTTCAATACGTCATTATTGGACATTTTATGTTAATCAATCATACAGCACATAATATAATATAATTTTATTATAGACTAGCTGCCCGACCTTCCTCTGGAAGAAATTATTTATTTATAATTTAATTTAAAAACATATGACTATTTTTGACTGTACTAATAATATAATATAATTACGTATTGTAGTTATTGTTATTGCTAATTTCTGAAAATTATATATTCTAAATTTTGAATTCAACCACTGGATCGAGTGGTAAATTTTATTCTTTTTATTATAGAATAGAGATAAGGTAGAAAAAAATGTAACAATACATTTTTTGTTCAATGAATAATATATATTTATTATAGTTCAAATGGAAAAATGCAAGTGCAAAAAAATAAATAAATAATTAATAATAATAAATAAACAAACAGACTGGTTTCCTTCGTCTCCAAAATCAAGTTAGATTCTTATATATATAGATAATACATAAAATGTTCAAAAGATAGACTAATTTAATATATATATATAGGTTTATTAGTATTTCGCTAGTTTATTGTATGATTGGTCTAAAAACACAGGCAGCAACGAGTGGAACGAGTATAATTTAATATTATAAATACAGATTTGATTTAAATAACCTATAAAAATCCAAATTTGTGTAGAATTGTATTATTTTGTTGTTCGCGTGTAGACAATAATATCACTTAATTAGTTCATTACTGTGGGGTTTTTTACTGTCAGTATCTTATATTATAATATAAATATTGAACATGTTGTTACCTTTACTTGTATGGATACTATTTTATTTTTTTAAAAGATGCTAAAATGTTCATCACACAAGCGGTGTATTTTTGAGAAGTGCTATAATTTGTGTACATACCAGAGTGAAATTAAAATTGTATAATTCATATGTAGAATAATTAGAATACCGAGGCAAGTAGGTCACTACTCTATAGTCACTTCCTTTTTTGACGCTACGAAATTTCCCTATACTGTTACATTAATATACACGAACATAAATGTCAACGCAAGGGGCGTTTTTTGTCAGTTACCACGTGTTAAGCTGAGACCCAGGCATTATGTCTGTAGAAGTTTGTGTTTAATAAAGTAGGGTACTTAGAATACGGAACGCGTGTTTCGTATGAGTCCATAGTTAGTTTGTATGTTTAATTTGCAAGTTTAATTAAAAATTTTCCTAGAAGTTGGTTTTGTTTATGTTGATTTTTAAACTGTGATTTGAACCCACCTCGCTATCCAAGTCAAACATGACAAACTTTGTTATTGTAATAATATATTAAATATTGGTGCATTATGTATTCATACATTTGTGAAAGCTGAAATATATTAAGCTTTGCACATGCAAGGAACAGGTGATTTTCTGATTGATTTATGTAACTTGATAGATTTATTAGTATAATTTATTATGATGATTGTTTTTAAACCTACGTTGAAAACTTGTTGTTTTTTCTAAAGTTTGTCTACGTTTAAAATATTTTTCCGACTCCGGTTCTCTGGTTTTAAATAAATAATAAACTACTTAGGGCAAAAGTATCATAAAAAAAATCATGTCTCTAAAGCAAATAATTGGTAAAGTCAGATAGAATGTATTCTAAAGTTATAAAAACCATGTTTCATTCACTGACCTCGAGAAGTAATTTAAATAAATTAAATATTTTCATCGTGATAACGATTTTATACTTGTGTTTTTATAAAATATATAGAAGGACTTCTAAATAAGTCAGCACTAGGTACTAATAATCTCATTTAAAAAACTGTTTTATGTCACAAATTGATGGTTATATTTAGCTATATTAAAATTAATAATTTACATAACTTACGAAATAATTAAAATCATTTTTTTTTCCATTAGAGAAGTACAATAATAAGATTTTTAAAAAATGTGATTTATGTTTAACTCCTAAGAGGCGCAACCGTTTTTATTGAGTTTCATATTTGGAACAATTTAACTTCATTTTAGGATAAGTTATAACTTAAAAGTGTATCAATATTAAATAATATTTAAAAAAAAATATTACAATAAATCTCATGTCTGTACTATTATTTGTTGATAATGAATATTATGAAATGATATAACGATTCGGTAAAAATATGATCACTCAGCTTTGTCAAAGCATTTTTGAGTAAAAACACATGTTGAACAATCCCTAGTTAGAATTGACTTATCGATTTTTGGTTTATATAATAATATGTCAACTCCTAGATAAAGTTGTTTTAATCAATTGTTATAACTGATGGTAATTTTATAATTTTATACTGAACAGCAAAGAAATTTTCAATTAAAATTATATTGACAATATTTTTTTATGGACAAAAATTAATGCGCTGATATCCTTTTAAGCCTTGATACTAGGCCTAACTCAACGAGTCAACATTATTAGTTTATTACGGATATTTTTAATAAATATGCAGTAAATGCTTATGCCATTTTTACGAAAGTCGCCACACATAATATTAATACAATGCAACTAATTATTCGAAAATATTATTTAAGATAATTAAATAATAATATGATAGTTGTTATTTCAGATATTATATTGTCATTTAGATTTTGGGGTCATTTGACCGTAGGTTACCATACCAACCAGAGGAAATAAAAACTGCCGTATAACTTCCGTTGATTAATAACAACGAGTAGGAAATAAAGGGTTTTAAACACTAGAAAAAACTAAAATATCTGTTATATAATAAAATAAATATCAGTTATGACCAGATAAATATTATTATGACGACTGCACAAAATTGTATCAAACGATGTAAATTAAGAGCTTTCACGCAGCACAAATGAATGCATGAATCACTTGAAATAATTATACCTACGTATGAATATAAATCATTCTTATATTAAATTCTAATAAATTAGTAAAACTAACGTTACTTAATATAGTTGTATAGATGGTTTAAGTTAAAAGCTGACATCATGCAGTTAATAATGGTTATAATTAATATTTTATGGATTATGAACTATTTTGTTGGTACCTATTTGAGTATTTACCTACAGACGAATACGTAATATATTGTTAGAATATAAAATCTTTTTGTCTTTCCATTTATATTGGGTACCTTTTTTTCGTTGGCACCACTACATGGGAACTGACCTGTTTTCACAAGGCTTGGTCCCTCACAAGGCTTGGCTTTTATAGTGGGTACCTACTACCTAGTATATATTATTACACTTACTCGTATTATAGGTGTAAGTATTTTGAATATGAAATCGACTAAATTCAGTGCAAATTGAAAAACTCGATTGGGGCTTCTAACTATAGTTGTATACTTGAAGCACATTTGACGGCAATTTAATTTTCTTTTCACAAACACACTTGCCAACAAACTTATTCGGTCTCTATTACGTACATTTGCAGTTTGTTCTTATCTATGGCAGGGCACGGAAACCACCCCTTCCCACCGGCGTGGTGGTGGATACAGTGAGCATAAAACACATTGACACGGTAGGCGAATTCTCCCTTACGACCGGGTCAGGTCGGATAAGACGAATAAATAAACAACAATTGCCCGGGTTCCCGTGCCAGAAACCTTCTATACTATTATTATATGTACTCGAACAGTACCCCACATACAGCATAATAGTACCTTCATGCATACACACCCACATAGGTATATACATTCGAAGGAGATTGTGATAGGCAAATATTTGAAGTGCCACACACTCTTATTTTCTTACCCCACTATGCGCTTTCCCACTAAATTCGCGTGTACACACACACATATAATTACATATATAGTATTATAGTGCATAGGTATATGGACCCTAGGATTATTCTTTCAGCACAGGTATAATTCCAGACAATACGGACTCTGCAGATAAAACCTATTCCTTTTCAATTTCATATTCAAATATTGCCACATTGGTTTGTATAAAAGATGATCTTAAGATATTTCTTATTTAACCGACGAGCAATCAACGTATATAGGTGGGTAATCTAGAGTCTAGGTACCCGTTCACTACTTCATTTGTTTTAAATATTATTATTGTGAAAATATTTCCCATAACACAACATAGGTATAGGTATACAAAGTAAGATATGCTTGCGAGTATTTGCTCTTCCTTAAACGCATTACTGCACTGCAGCACGCGTTTATACCATTATTTTCGGGTTTATTTGCTTTTCATTTTTAATTATTACCGATTGGTGTAGTTAGACTTAACTGAATTAATTTAAATACACATGTACAATATTATCAAGATATTTTTAACTTTCTATTTAGTTAGTGTGTTGTGCAAATACTAATATGTGTAAATCCTTTTAAAAACTTATTTACATCTGCTTTATATTATATTTTGCATGCAATATGTTGTACTAAAACTTACAGGTTTATAACTAAAGTTTAAATATTTTTGCGCTCGGGATACAAAACATAATATTACCTCTCTTAAAACTAATCCCAAGAAAATTGTCAATATAAATTATACATTAACAATGTATTATATTTAAGTACTGTTATTGTTGATGGTCGGTAAGAAAACTATGATTGTGAATTTATATAATTTGAATTAGGTACCTATTTAAGTTCTGTGAAGTGATTTTACATAACAGGTATTTTCCAAACAAATATTTATGTAATCGTCTACCTTTCACTTAAATAAAGACAATTAAAATATTTTAATAAATATAAATTAGGTTTTAAAAACCCTTAAAAACTATCTTAATTAAAACTAACCATAAATATATTTCAAAATTCCATGCTTCATTGTTTAGAAGACGCAGAAGACTACTAAGTCGGTAAAGCAACAAAATTATGTTTATAATATTACTTAAATAGTAAAAAGAAAAGGTTTATGGACAAAGTTTTTATAAATGAATTGTTACCTTAGCAAAAATAAAATGTCTTTCGGTTTAATGTCAAAAGATTTTGAAAAGTTTAATTTTGTAGAAAAACTTATCACCGTATATTTTAGCTAAACCAAAGTATGAAGTAAAATATATTATGTTTACTAGTCTAAAACTATGGTAACTTTATGTTAGGAAAATCAAAATATACCTTTTTAATCAAATTTTAATTTTTATCGCACATTTTGGTTTTTAAAGAAATTGTGAACGGTCGCAGTAGTATAAACTATAGTTGATTAAATAATTGATCAATATAGTTTTCCTTGATAATATTTAAATACAAGTTAGTTTTTACTTGTACATTTTATAAATAAAACATTTTTTTCATACATAATATATGTCATGACTTATACCTCTATGGATTTAAAGTCATGAAATAACTATTATTACAGTACTCCAACTGATTTATTATTATTGTTATTGAAGGTAGTAATATTGTTATAGAATTACTAATCATACAACTGCACTACTGAAGTTAGGTACTACTTTTTAGTTTTTTCCAAATGTATTTTACACAAAATCAAAAAAAACAAATATTGTTTTGATATTTATCCGTTTGAATGTCAAAAATAATAGTATGCGTGGCTTAATTCATTATTTTAATTTGAATTTTAATTGGAATTTAGAGGTTATAAATCAAGTCACTTATAAATGTCAGTTTATATTACGTAGACATCTTATAGAAAATGTGCTTGCGTTGCTTTACAGTTACCTAATTAATTCTTGTGCTACACTTTGCATACACATATATCGATCAATGTCCTTTCTTCACGACAAAATGTGGAAGTCGTTGAATTGAAAACAAATGATTTTAAGTATAAATTATTTATCGACTGTCTACACCCTATCTGGATTAAACCCAACTTTGTAACGTATATATATATATATATATATATATATAAGATATACGATGGTACTATTATATGTAGGTCAACGGCTGGTTCGGGACCAATGAATGGTAAATTAGCTGACCACTACCGCTATACCCATCTAGTATATCTACTATTTGTTCCTCATAAATCCCAGATGACCTGACACCCGGATAAACACAACCTTTTCTTTGTTCTACCCTGCACGGTACATTTGGAATAGTTTTACACTAGAAAAATAATACTCTATATCACGGTCTTTGAACTTGTAACATTCAGAAAATATTAATTGGAAATTAAATAGCTATACCTATATAATATTATAATGTTGTTGAGTTTTAATTTTAATTTGCCATATTATAGTTTAAAATGGATAATATTTAAAACATCTACTTTTATTTTTTGGACGATATACTGTAGAGAACCCTACTTTGAAACAATATCCCATCTCTTTCTCGACTAGGGACAGTAACCGTATAGTTCCTCAACAGTCAACACCCAGTTTATGTTTGTTGAGTTGTACTTGCATTATCTCTATTGTATTGTGTTCTGTTAATCCGATACTTTTATGTTTAAAAGTGGTATACAATGTATAGAAGCAATTGTAGATGACAACACTAGAATTATAGTTGCCCATTGTTATTTTTTTTTTCTAGACTTCGAGATACAATTTCATTATTAATTACTATTCGAACAAATCCTGCAAGAGAGGCTGTTGAAAAATTGAATTACCTTCTTGTATATAGATATTAGTAGGGAAAAGGTAGTGCGACAACTCGAATGTGACTCTTCGAGAACTTGAGCTGCACTAAGCTACGTAAGCCGTCGTCGAGGCCACCACGAAAAGAGGATTTGGGTTGTATTTTTAAGGAACTGCAGCATCCAGCTACATCAAAGAGACAAACACTGGCAATGGCGAGGAACACCTATTTCGTGTCTTTGTGACATAAATATAATAATTCGTTAATTATAATGGTCTGAGTCACCGTTATAGTCGTTTACCCGGACGTGGGCGCAGTCTCCGAAACCCGCAGAAGAGCTGAACTTGAGAGAAACATCCAGGTCGACAAATCCGGTCGAAACAAAACATTATTCGTCGGTTCCGACACAGAATGTTAATATATTTATATAATACAACTGCCGTGCACAACTGGAAGATGGTGTTGGTGGCGTAAACTGTTGCTAGTCGTTGTTATGCGTGCTAATATTATAATGTTTATGTATAATATGTGTTGTGTGATTCGAAGGAAAACGCGAAACAGCAGAACCTAAGGTTTATATGGGTGACAACGACAACAACGACGACAACGTTTCCCGCTCGACGGCTGTGCTTTGCGGAGCGCTGCTTCCGATAACTTTCCGCCACCATTAGGTCTCCCCTCGTGGTAATTGTATACGTATATTATATAAATATCAAATATATTAAATTATTATTATACGGTTTTCGTCGTCGACGTGGGAAATCCGGTGTGACAAAGTACGACGACGACAGAGAATTCGCCACTAGAGAAACGGCGACGCGCACTATTAAAACATTGTCTCAAAATGCCGAAAACGGAGTCAAAAGGTGATGGGAGAATGGTGTGGCGAGGAAGGGGTTACACGGGAAATAAATACTACACACTGCAGATCCAGTGTGAAAATTCAACGTAGGTGGCGTGGCATTATTGTATTGTATATTATTTATAAAACAAATGGGAAGTGATCGCGAAATACAAACTCTCCCTAACTATAGGTATAAGTACCTACTGCAGTTAACCCAATACTGAAATAATGCAAGCCAAGCGCACCTGCACGCCGTATACCTGGAGAGATGTCCCCGGGGAGATGCGTAGTGGTATAATGTATATAGTGTGTGTGTGTGTGTGGTGGGGGAGGGGGAGGGGAATGGATTAGTTCCAATATGGAAGCGGCAGTATTGGATTTTGGTTTTGTTGTTTTTATATACTAACTCGAACACACAAACTTTTGTATGATTTTTCTGTAACGCTTAATTCCCGGCCCCAGAACTTTCCATTACTTTACCATTGTTTAAAGGGCGTTAAGTGTGTCACATCCAACCACCGGTTAGACTTCTCTATGTTATTAGCTGTAGTTGATTGTCGACGTCCTGCTAGTTGTTTCTCTTTGGTGTCCAACATGCTGTGAAGAAAACGTACAGATTGTTTTGAATTGAATCCATAAATGTTAGTGTATGGCCAGATAACGGGTTTGATCTTAATAATAATATTAAGATTTCGATTCGATGACAAACGGCATTTTTCGCTCGAATAATTTCAAAATTGAATTTAGCTTACTTACCTATATTAACTGAGAACATTTATAATAACAATTGTAAAATATTATTAATGTTGATCATACAATGCTGCTTAAAATGTATAGTTAAATACCATTATAGATTATAATATTGCCATTGCCATTACCTCTGAAGAATGTTCATCACGCCGTGCGTATAATATAATACAATCAATGTTATGCAAATACCAAAACTAAATTAATCTAACCATAGCTTGAATCTCAAAATCCTCTCCATTCAACTATGACTTAGTACTTCTACTATCGTTATATTTACGACTTTATATTACCAATAATATTACTCGACTGTGCTACACAGAAATCTGAGTGCTTATCCTGTATTCCTATAACCAAATAGTCAGTGTGGTCTTGAGTCTAAGGAATAAAGCTGATGCATTGTGATTTTAATTACATTTAACTATATAAGATATAACATATATAATATAGATTTCTCGATAAGATTTTGAAAATTGGAAAAAATTAAAATAGGTTTGTATATCGAAATTAAAGATCACATATTTGAATATGTAATATTTTCATAAATTGTAATACATACTATTGTTTATAACACCAGTTTAGGTAGTAAATTATAGCATATGTTGTTATATAAATTACTAACTACACTTAATTCATTGTACCTACCTATTTTATTCGTTATTATTTAATTGTGAATTAAAAATAATTTGTACTTGAATATTAAATTGTTATTATAATTGTTTTTAATATTTGTCTTGTTATTATCTCAACATTTTTTTATCAAACAATAATTAAATTACTTTTACAGTTTCAAAATTGGTCCTAAACAAAAATTCTTCTCATTATTTTTAACTTGCTCATATTAATATTATTGTATACATTTAATTTCAACAATCAAAAACTGAAAATGGCCCGTATCATTCAATATTTTCTGTATAACGAGGAAAATTGAATGTTCTAAAGAGGTGTATCCCAATTCCTAACAACATGTTATTTTAGTTGTAGTAAGATACAAATAAAATAAGAATACTTCCAATTCAACTTATAACGGTAATTTTCAACTTAAGTATTCTTTTAGCTTATAATAAGTCAACAAATTTAAAATAAATAGTCAAAAGCTAATTGCTAGATCAACTTTTTTAGCTACTTTTTTTTTTTATCTAATATTATGTTATATAATTAATAACAATATTATACCTAACAATATTTTACTGATCGAACTATTAGCGTGTACGTATAAAATATATATAGTTAATACCCTACAAAGGACAAAATGTGTTATTCTTTTTGGAAATTATTAGTTTCATAATTATTACAATAATTATTACTTTTTTTGCATAAAAAATCAAACAAAAGAAAAAGTTTTCTCACGCAAACAAAAATAACAACATCGTGGCAAAGAAAAAAGGAATAGAATATTATATATGTATGTTTAAACTTTTTTAATGACGTTTCTGGGTGAGGGTAACTTGAAGTATAACGCTCAGCATTTTGTTTGGCGTGAACTTTTTATTATTATGAATCCTTTTCCCCGAACAGGATATATTTTATCATGAGTCTATCTAGGTTCTAGGCTCAAGGTTTTCAGTAAAACTAACGTTGATAATAATATAATAAGTTTTTTACAAAAAAAAAAAAATTATTACTCGCATTTCGCTTATATGTGTTCTATAGGCACATTATGTAGTTCTCACCTAGTTATTCTAAAAAAAAAAATATTATTATTTA
>NC_042494.1:2374963-2378924 GCF_005508785.2 Acyrthosiphon pisum
AATATTTATAATAGAGTTTCACAACTCTCTGCAGTGTAGAAATGTTACGATAAATATTTAAAAATACACACTATTACAATATGCTTTGATATTATTATTATGTCTGGTAGTTTATTTTAAACTCGAATATCACATTTCGTTCGACGGACGATGGCGTAAGAGTAATTAATATAAAATTATAACTTAGTTCCTATAGTAAGTTATTAACTAATTGTCATGTAGGTGACGCAGGCGCACTCGACAAAATGTGTGTAATTTACTTCACTCATCAAAACATTAAAATATATTAAAAAATAAACTAATTAACTACTTGTTTGGAATTTTAATTTTTACGTATCGAAACATTCCGGAAAATATTCTAGTATGAAAAATTAAATATTATTTTACCACTTGGAAAAGTGTATAACGATAAAAAATGTTATTTTGCAATGGCAAAAGAATATTGACAAGAATGATGTTTTAAAAAAAGTTATAAATTGTTCGAAAATAATGAGTGTAGACACTCAAAACGGTAACTGTGAACCTAACCTAGCATGATATCATATTATATTATATCATTGTTTGACAACGGCTTGGTCCAAAGGTAAAGTAAATATTATGGGTATTTGTAGACAAAAAACTATGTTATTAATTTATGTATAATATTGTACTCTATAAGCTCTGCCTCGCAAGAGAACATGCCGGTTATGCGCATCAGTCAACGTCACCCTGCTATCGAAACTGGTTCCCCTATGGCAGGGTGTCATGTGAGGACTTTAACAAAAACCAATTTTGATAGGGCACACGGCACGATCTCCCGTGGGACAGAGTATAGTGACCAGTTGTGTAATATATATTGTCAGTTGATGTTACACAGATGGACCGTTCGCGAGATAGGCCGACCCACAGTAATAAAATCCTGCAAGGTACGCCACTGGATGTTTCGCACAATTATTTATTTATATTTTTTGTTTAACCGTTCATAATATGCTTACTCTCTCTTGAGGTTTGCCATTGGTCGCGGGAAAATTATAAAATATTTATCTCTATATTATTTTGTATAATAATAGTATTATAACCGTAACACAATATGACACTCTACTCAACTCTAGAAATGCGCAACAAGGCATAATAATAATTATGTCTAATAATTCAAACGAAATAATATTGTAAGTTTGTCAAAATTACGGTTTACAATATAGGCTATGTTATTGTTATTTAGTTAGTATACAACTCATAACCATTTAAAATTGGTGTAATTATGATGTATGGCTACGGACTGAATTGTTATTGTGTAGCTAAAGTTTGTCTTTAATATTTATAAGTTATAACTAATATACTTCCAGATAATCGTATATAAATAAAATAAACTCGACATTAAAAATTCCAATTTAAAGTTTTGAGAGCTAAAATTTATTGACAAAGGCTTAAACTTTTCCAACGACTCAAAACATATATATATATATACACAATATTTCACTAAAATATCGTTAAAATATCGTATAATCTGGAAAATAATAATAATTTAAATATTAAATATAAATCATAAAAACCACAATAACATATAAATGTTAATATTATTCAAATCTCTTTAAATAAAAATATAAAATATGTTATCGCATATCTAACCATAATTATTTAGTAGGTACTCAAAATGGGCTTTGTATATGATTACAAACCACCGTTTTGGTCTTATATTATGATAGTTTTATTCTGATATGCCTACTTCAAACGGTATTATAGTAACGCTAGTCTATACAGTTTAAATATAAAATTGGCACACATTTTTTGTTTTACTAGGTGTGTACTTAAGCACACCACACAAAGTTCTTTTAACAGTTATTTCAATAACTATTCTATTTAATATATTATACATTTGGCTGTAGTACAGATAAATAAAATCATTGTTCTTCCAATAGGTAACTTCATCTGTGCAATCAGATCACAATATTTGTATATTTCAATTGAAATTTTACTAATTAATAATATGTTGTTTTGTGTTCCTGAATCGTGATAAGTAAAGTAGAGAACGGCATGACTAAAAATATTATATCAGCTAAATATATTAATTATTCCTATGTAAAAATATGGTATATTATTTTAAAACTAAAATAAAATTTAAAATTGTAGTTTATTAAATGATACTTTGTAATAGGTTTATTACTACGATGTCCACTAATAATTGATTAAAAAAAAAAAATACGTCGTATCAAAAATAAAATTAGAAATATTAAAATAAGAATATTAGTTAGCATTTTACATTTCTGCGATCTGAAAATGAAACAAAACATCTTATACAAGCGTTTGAAATGTATGATAATAGGCTACAATAATATGCTAAATTAGATTGTATACGCATAGTGCAGTTTGTGAAACACATTTTAGTATATTATAATACTAAGCTAACTAGCTACGTGTTTGACAATTAAACGAAAAGCATATAAATATATCTGCCCGAGTGCGATAACGTTTTAACGGACATCGCGTGAGCAGACCGAGCTGCTGTAGCAACTGTAGTTACACAACAACTATTGGCTTAACTAATATGATTAGCGACCTCGACGTTTAGCTAAGACCTTTGCCGGTTTCGCCACGCCATGCCAAAACCGTTTTTGTCGCTTCGCTTATCTATCGGCACAGTACATCGCATATTATTAATACAATAGTACCTATATTATTTTGGTGTACCGTATACATAATGGTAATAATAATTATGATAATAACAACAAAAACCACAACAACAACAACAACAATGCGTATTAGAACTTAAATATTATTATTTGGTCAATACACCGCGGCGCGGTGGTCAGTGGTTGATAATATAGCTGAATAGTATTATTTTGTAAAACCGATTTATAATTATTATTGCCGTCCGGCCAAGGCTCTTATCTCCGACAACCGCCGCTGCCTACTAATGAAGAAGAGTGTTTACACTATAATATTATATACTATATATATATATATATAACAAAAATAATAATATATACTTTAGTAGGTACACTCACACGCGCGTGCGCACACACACAATCGACCACTAACCCGGGACGCGGTAGTATAAGTTTGTTGGCTGCTTGTTTCACATTAAACATGACACCGTCGTCGTATCAGGTCGAAAGTTTAGAGCGGCCCAACTTCATAATTTGTTCAGAAGGCATCTCGTCAATATACACATATATATATAATTATATATATATATATATGTTATATATGTATAGATTATAGGTAGGTACATAATATTATAGAAACAGTGCCACCCCGGAAAATCCTTATACTTATGTGTGGGTGTGTGGGGTGTGTGGCCGTGTGGGCGCGTTCTCGCAATTCGCCAGCAGATAATCTGATTTACGTGTAACTCATACTGAATTAGATCGTTAAAAGGAAATCATGTGGCTTAAAAACTAGCGCTTTCGCCGACGATGATCGAATGAGAGGCGCACTAAAAACTTTGAAATTCGTTGTCATCGGCCCTTCCGTGGGGTGTGGGTGTGTATTAAAAGCGCATCGTCGCGTCGCTTATACGCGGTGGTTCCGATAAATTGTATATGTATTGTACGGTTGTACGTGTCCTCTCGTGCAAACCGGATTTACGCAAACTTTTGGTGGTTATATATTCTTCAAACACTGAATTGCTTTTAAACTGCACATAATATTATATATTGTATACTCACAACGTCATATCGGACCAAATCGTCCCGGTAATTCGAAAGCGAACAGGATTGTCCGGATAATTCCGAAAACAAACATAGTCGGCACTATACATTGTTGTAATAATATCATAATATGAACAGTTATAATAATAATTTTCTATTTTATTTGATTCCTATTTGATGGTTATGTTTTCAGTTACAATAGTATTATAAATACCTGCATAAATTAAAACCAAAGAAAAAAATTTCGAGGTTAAGAGGACGCCCAAATACACCACTGCGTTTGTGTATACAATTTCAAAAGAGAACAAAATTCATCCCGATAATTCCTTATT
>NC_042494.1:2378974-2508541 GCF_005508785.2 Acyrthosiphon pisum
GTCGGAAATCTCAAAACTACTGTTTGAGCCCCTCCCGGGGTTGGTCCTCTTTCTTTTTAAATTATCCTATCTTCTTTATATACAAAACATTCCATCGGAAATTTCAAAATAATATATAATTGGTTGCCATTATAATATGGACACACACACCGACGGAAATATCAAAATAATATATATCTGGTTGCCATGGTAATATGGACACACATATCGACGGAAATCTCCAAATAATAAATAATTGGTTGCCATGGTAATATGGAGACATAAACAGACGGAAATCTCAAAATAATATATAACTGGTTGTCATGGTAATAAGGACACACACACCGTAGGAAATCTCAAAATAATATATAATTGGTTGCCATGGTAATATGGAGGCACGCATGGACGGAAATCTCAAAATAATATATGAATGGTTGCCATGGTAACATAGACATTGGACACACACACTGACACACATACATTCATTTTTATATATATAGATTATTGGTTGCCATTGGTTATTAGGGCAAATCAGGTACAAACATGCATCAAATCTAATTTTCACACATTGCCTACAAAGGTGGCTGAGTTGCACTTATAGACGCTCATCAACGCTTACGTATATATATGTATACTTGATATGCTGTCGCACACTGTCCGCGATCCGTCGTACTCAGATTGCCTACCAGGTTTTCTGAGTTGCACTTACTGTAGCGAGTTACACACAAAAGGAGTTGAAAAAGCACAATATTTTTTAAGAGTTGTCTTTTTTACGGACAACGGAGTGCGTGGGGATTAGCTAGTATGTATATCTGTTATATTTCTTCTGTCCGTGTGTGTTACTGAACTCTTCTTAAACGGCTAGACCGATTTTGATGACATTTTTTGTGTGTACTTGTGTATACTTCCCTGGATAGTTTAGATTTACAATTGGACCATATAGGTCTAACCCTGAGAGGTACTCAAACAGGGATTTTGAGATTTACGATAGACATTTTTGTTTATATAAATGGTTGATACTAGTTAATGGAAAAAAAAAATAATAAAAATTAGTATTTTTTTTGTAAATAAATAGATAGTTACTAGTAAATCTCGAGCAGATGAGGTAAAAGCATCCATCAAATCGTCACGTGCATGGGTTCAAATGAAGAGATTATATCTCAAAACAAATATAAGAATTGAATGTACCTATATTTGTAGCTATTATAATATAAGTACTCAAAAACTACTTAACCGATGTTGTAAAAATTTCAAATTGTTCTTAGAGATATCAGGAAAGTTTAAAGAGTAGTTTTGAACCACGTTCAATTTATCTAATACATCAAATTTAACTGTTCATCTTAGTTGAATTAGTTCGTAAAATGACGCACATTTGCATGAGAACTGACGTAGGTAGGTATACCAATATAAATATACACTCAAATAATTGACATTTTGTATTTTTTTCATTTTTTCACCGGTAAAATCTGGTTGTACAACTAAACTTGGTTGTTGTTGGTTCATCCGAAGTTAATATAGCCTCAAAAAACGACAGAGCCATTTTCAAAAAAAAGTTTACAATAGATTACCTACTTGAAACTTGGAGTGTATTAATATCTTAATTATTTAACTCCTATAGGCTATAGATAGCTTAAAGGTAGCTCACACATAATATTTTTTCAGTGTTTAAAAAAATAAAAAATATTGTTATTTAGATAAATCGTTGCCATTATTAGTACGTCAGTTTATATTAAAATTATAATTAGAAGAAATAATATTTATGGCATATACATACGTCATATTTTACAATTATATTTACTAAAAATACAAATCTTTGGCCTCGACTACGTCGGTCAGGACAATTAGTTTTTGTTATATACTTATATAAATAATATACATGATTTATTTGCTACATAATTTGTGAAAAACATTCAGAATTACAACTGGAAAAGCAGGTAATTTGTTTATAATGCTTTTAAATAATATGAAAATATATAAAGCATCCACAAAATCTAAAATATTATTTGCCTAATTACACAACGAACCGAATCATACCGTTCCACGGTTAGTCGATATACTCAAAAGTTAA
This sequence comes from Acyrthosiphon pisum, assembly GCF_005508785.2. Classification (NCBI taxonomy): domain Eukaryota; kingdom Metazoa; phylum Arthropoda; class Insecta; order Hemiptera; family Aphididae; genus Acyrthosiphon; species Acyrthosiphon pisum. The sequence continues at coordinate 2,381,022 of NC_042494.1, forward strand.
TAAAAACAATATATGATATACATATTATGTACTATTATAATAATATAATAAACTCAACGTATTTGACAAAAATTTATCCTGCCATATTAATAATGGTAAAATAAATATTACTATAATTGTAGCAATATAAATATAGAATATAATAAAATATGATTATTAATATATAGGTTAACTCCACTCAGAATAATTTTTCGAATGTAATGGTTTTTCATTGGATTCAAATTTAACTGTTTTACAGTTGTAAAACTACCTATAATACAGAAAATCTACATGATATACTTGTCCACTTTCTATTTTTATCTAGATAAATTCGTATTAATATGCTTTCATCTTCATCCCGATGAAAATTCCCAATAATATTCCTTCATCTTTGTATAGATAAATTCCTAATAATATTCTTCCACCTTTGTCTGGAAAAATTCCCAATGCTATTATTTCATCTTTATCAAGATATAATTTTAGTCATTGTCTATGTCTAACGCCAAGAGCGACCGTTATGGAGGATCTATATAATCTGTATATGACGTATAGGAGCGTATCACGAAACAGGGATTTTTGATACCCTAGTATATGTGGTATAGGGTACACAGCATCTCATTGGTGCTTCATGTTATTCGATGTGTAATTTCATCGTCACACACGCCACAGTCGCAAAATGTTCGCTGTCGACAGACGCTGATTATTATAATACATACACTATTATGATATTATCACGCCCGTTCCTAGGAGATTCGTTATTTACACGCGTGAGCACACATCATCGTAATATTAATATGTATTTATACCGACCGTGGTATACTGTGTGGTATATTATAATATACTACGTTCCGATGATGCGTATGTTGTACGTGACGCGTAATTTCCTCTAGCGCACATAAACATACACCCGTTCATCGAGTTTTGATCGAAACGGTTTACGGTTAATATAAAGATAATAGTATATCAATATAAATTCGTCTTAAAATACGATTGACTATTGTAAGTGTGTTACGATTGTAGATTACGTAGAAACAATATTATGAACAAGCTTTGTTTAACATATTAATATTTAACTATAAGTATAGCTGTATTAACTGGATTCGTCAAATCGTTGAATCGTCGAAATCAGTCGAGTATTTTTTGATTCCTATAATACATTCACAAATTTGTAAAATTTATTGACATTCATTTTTACAACAGTTCAACTTGAACATTTAATCAGCCAGAAAACTGCCCAGAGTAATCACGGTCACGAATGACACTTATTTATACCAGCAATACATTATGCGTGGTACTTAATAACTAATCTTAATATTGCTCATTACACGATTCTAACTTATAGATAATTGATAAATGTCATATTATGATGATAAATAATAAAAATACAGAATACAGATTATGTAATATTTAGAAAATTATGGTACATCAGTATTTGTAAAATTTGTACGAGGTATACGCCTTATTATACCTCCGTCTACACTCGAAAATATCACTGACCCTGTCCAAACAAGATTCGATAGACAGCGCCCCTAGGTTTTTCGCCAAAAAATATGATTCCTAGTTTTCAAGCATGCGTCCTTCACCAATTAGGGTGTCGTTATGCGAGAACGTTTTCCTGCACGTGCTCACACGTAAACAGTTTTGTTTTGTGTAAATTCAAAAAATAATTTTTGGAGCGTCTAAGCATTGTACTATATTTGCACAAAAAAAAATTCAGCCAGAAAGGTTGAGTCTAAAATTTAAAAATGATTTACAGCGAATTGGCTTAGTGGAAATTTGAAATTAATATTTTTATTTTTTATTATTATTATTAAATCAAGGATGAATATTAAGTATACACATTATAAATGTAAATATAAATATAAATAAGTACAATACAATAATACATATATATTTTTTTTTATTATAAAACAAGAATATGCACAATTCGTTATAAATTTATACAATAGGTAATACGGGGGGAGAGGGCACAAGTATACATGATTGGATGGCGTGATAGAAAGGTGAGGAGATGGGGTCCAATGACACTACTCCATGAGCAATACATCTTGTAGATTTATACTTACCTTTTTTAAACGTATAGCATGTGGTCAAGTGGTAGTTGATATTAGGAAATTAGTTACAATAGAATTTATTATGATTACAATAACAGAATATTTTAACATAATTATTAACAAATATACACAAATTAATTGAATAAAATTAGATTAAAAACAAAAAAACCTTATAATAATATGTAACTTTGATTAGATTAGCACTAGACAATGATGATTGACAATAATGTAATGTGTGAATATATTGTATCGTGTTTTCTGAAATCGAGAGACTAAGTGCGTAAATGGTAATACCAAATAATAATCGATGTGCACTTTACGCGCAGCAAAATGTTCAATTTGAGATTAAGTCGACCCCTTCCTTGTTCGCAGTAGAACTTTTTCCAAAACTTCTTGTACTTTTCTCAGTAATAGAAACGACTGTCGCCGATTTCCCACCGCACATGCATCCGGAATTGACAGTTCTGAACTTGATACACGACATCCGGTTGATACAAAACGCCGTTGTTTCTCATTTATCTACTATAAAACTGTATCGAATATCCTCATTTTTCGTTTTTTATTGGCAAAATAAAAAAGTTAACTTTTCTGGAGTTACACATTGTTTAAAAACAGGTCCATGAATCATGAATTTTTAGAATAATCACATATCACATTAAAAAAAAGAAAAGAAATATCGTCGGGGAATTAATCAAAAATCGATTTCCATTACAATAATATTATTTTGCGACAGAATTGTTATGAGTTTAACATATTATTATTATTATTATTATTATATAGGTAGGTACGCCGTGGCATATTCCTCGGCTATATAATCTCCTCAAATCATTTTGAGTCTAACGGGTAGAAAATAATATGTAAATTCAAAGATGCGAAATATGTATTATAAGCGGAACTTCCCGTTTTCCGTTACTATGTTTTCAAGTCTGATAAGGTACCCACATGTAAAAGTTAGAATGTTTCAGATAATATAATAAACGCATACCCGTATAGATACGTTTATATATTATATATATATAATTTACTCTATATTGTAGAAAATATAATATACAGCTTAGTATAGGCCTCCCAACAAATTTACAAAATCGTGTTATATTATAATATTTACATCGTATTACACATGTTTTGTCATCGCAAAGTCAATATACAACTTTAAATAACTATACGCCATACCTTAACGAATCCTCACTGTAATCATTATTCCTACAAATTCAAACAATTTTGTAAAATTTAAATTATCACAACATTTTATAATTTTACTGTGCAGTTTTTTTTTTCAAATTATCTCTAATAATATTGAAATAGGTCACCGTATCGCGTACACCAAAACTGTGTATATTTTTGTGTTAAACAAATTATTATGTAATACGCGCGTATTGGCTATGTTTACTGCTAAAAATGTTTCATTTGTATCCATATCAAATGGTTGGTTTTAAATTAATTAACTCCCCTCCATTTCTACCACTCGAGTATCATGTTTAAAACGATTTTAAAATTAATTACATATAATATATTGTTATTTGTTTTTCGTTATGATTTGTTTAGTATTTATACATTTTTAAAATTTAGAGATTCGAATCCATTGTGAAAAAATAATTTAATATAATAGTTTATGTGGTTAACAGTTTTGTTCAAAATAATATTACTATTATTATACGATATATTTTAATGTAATATTTATACTTTGTTTCAGGTGAGGTTCATAAAATATGTTTTTATGATTTATAAATTTATCAATTTGCTACCAAATCAAAATACAAATACAGTGCAGTGTAGTGTATACTTCACACACTATATACGCAAGTATAGATAATGTTATTTAATCATAAATTGCAATACTTTGAACATAATACCATAATAGTTTTGGAAAGAAAATTAAATAGAAGTTTAAGTAACTTAATTTTAATAGTTGATAATATTATTTCGATTTCATTAATACATTGTATTTTAATGTATATTTTGTTTGTTAATAACTCATAATTCAATAAAAATGTACCTGTGTGAACTTGGAATTTATAACGAAAAATAATTTTTCACTGTGAATGCTTTGTCTTCAAAGTTAAAACAAATTAATAGAAAAATTACCTTTATCCTACTTTTTACTTTAAACATCGTTCAACTGTAAAAATAAAATATAAAAAGTTATAACATAATTTTTTGTCTTACATTTTTACTAAAGATTAATTCATCAACAAAGTATTTTTCGGAAGAATATTTATTTAATGCGATTCTTATCTTTTTTTTTCTTTTGAAAAATCTTCTTTCATACATACCTGCTTTATGACATTATTACGACTTAAAGCACCCAAAAGTCTTAATTTAAAATTTGCTACAGATGCCAACTTTGTAGGATGTTTAAAAAAAGTTTTTCCTTTACTTTTGAAAATATATTATAGTCTTAAAACCATTGTCAATTATACAAAATACTCTTTAATATAATATCACCCTTTAAAGTATATTCGGTTGTATCAAAACGAGCACAACGCTATAGGTATATAAATATATTATTATATTATTTCAAGTATAATGCTCTTAATTTTTATTTACAATATATTTAGTTAGTAGGTACAGTATTCTCCGGTTTTATTTAATGTATTGTAGTGTATAAAGTAGCTGATTTTTATGTTTGTGTGGTTTAATTATAATTATAGAATTTTATTTTTATTTTTTAAATTATATTTATTATTAGATACATAATACATGATATTGATCAACGATATTTATATATTAATAGTTTTGGCTGAAACTAATAATTTGTTAATTAAGATCTCATATCATCTTTTAATGGAAAATATTTTAATTATTGTTGTACTTTTCCTAGGTTATAATAACTAAATATACAACATGTCAAATGATAAATTCACATGATTCTGATTGGAAGTACACTAACGAATAATGAATAAATTTAATATTATATTTTGAAGTGTATTATTATTTTGCACTGTAATCTAAAATCACAAAATTGTTTTAATGATCTTTATTCCTCTCCGGCACCTAGGTCATACGTGCTAATAGTTGTACACAACTATTGTAATGCGTTTTAAAAAAAATTCTATTGAAAATAAATTGTATGTATAGCTAATAGATCAATTGATTGTATTCACTATTCAAATTCTGAATTCAATGAAAATAGTAATCAGAGGTGAATATTTAAAATATATTGATAACATAAAATGCGTGATATAATAGAAGACAACATATTGACTAAATATTTTTGGTGAAATTTTATCGACATTTTTATAAAAACCCATGAATTTATGAATTTCATTTTTAATTATTTGTGGTGCTCACTGCTCAGCAGTTTATCTATATATCGGTGGTGGAAATAATATATAGTTTTGACATCTTTAACCATACAATTAAATACCTATTATATTCCTTTATTCAGTATAAACTTAACATGTATTTTCTAGTGAATCTTAGTAAATTATTATTTTATTTCATTTCAACTCATGTTTATCTTCCGTTCATTATATTATTTGCACGCATATTATATAAACGAATATAATTGTGCGGTGGAATATTTTATAAAATATTTTTATAAAAAATATGTGTTTTGTATAACTGACTGCCAATAATGTTTATAATACAACTGTAAACAAATATTTTCATTTTGATCCCGTCCATTATCTGCTATAAATAATATCAACATGAAGGAATACGAAAAATTACTTCCAGAAATGTTTAAGTCATACTATTTAGATTTTATTGTGAAATTCACACATGTCCAGTAGTCGAAGTCGATGTGTATAACGAGTTTGGTACGTACCTTAACAGCTACCCACAGTGAATATAAAGGGAAAATAACATTTTTTTAGCGCAGGCGGCCGCTTAAATATTTCCAAGACACTGGTCTCCTTCAAATGGAGTCTCGTTGTTAAAATCACCGTGCCATTGTGTACGCATTTTTTCTTCTCCTTCGAATAGAGCGATTTCCTTATTTTTTGGTTCTGTAGTTCGAAAAAAAAAATCACCACTGGTTAACCAACTTCATAAAAGCAATAATAAGAAAAACAACGATAATGACCATACATTCTTCACGACCTGCATCAGATGCAGTATATACGGACTTAAAAATAAAAACACACATACACACTAAACTTACCGTTATCCGTTTATTATTGGCCTCTTTGTCAGTATATTAAATGCAGTTTTATCCATCAAACATCCGTAGTTGTATGCACAAACAGTGCTTCAGTTGTAACCAGCACCAACCCTGAAAGCACAGCGTACAAAACTTATTATCGGTAATATTAGGGTGGGGCCACGTGGTATGAATATTAACGGACAATAAAATATTTTCGTCGCTATTATTCATATTTTATATTATTTATTATTTACTTTAATATATAAATTGTTGGTAATAAATTGAACTAAAATATAAATAAATAAATAATATTATAATATAAATATAAGGGCAAATCTCATTTTTTCCAACTTTTGACAGTCTAAAATTGTATTGACCGTTTTAGAAATATAATAAATATAATAATAATTATATATTTTGCAACATTAGTCCTTGTATCTCAGTGATAATTGGTACTAGAGTTACGCCCTTTTGGTACAAAATAGCGTATCAAATATTATTGGACTTTTAAACTGATTTTTGCAAAAAAGTGAGATTCGCCATTTTAGACCCAAGCCACAGATATTCTAGTATTATTAACAAACAGTTTTAGGCTATTTTATACATTAGGCGATTCAACTGTTTATTATTACTATTTACTGACTAACCAAAAACCGACGATACATCAAACTAATCGGATTAGTATACCTACAACTATATAACAATACGATTTAAATGCATACCATATTGTATTTACTAAATCATGGTTAGGCACTACCGTGTCGCTTTAAACAGTTGTATTTATTTATTTCATTTCTGTTTCGCGCCATCGCATTATATAATATAATGGTTGTCGCGAGAATGTCGGACGAAATCGTGCGCAACTCAAACCACCGCTTTAGATCCATTCGTACGGAACCGTTTGGGACGATTACTTCACTTAACCGTTCCTAAGTAAAAAGTCACGGACATGTCTTCCCTCGTCGCACCCTTTCGCCACTCTCTCTTACTATCATGCTAAAATGCCACCACAATCGTTCCATATAATAATAATAATATATGGAATATCAGAAAAGGGATGGGAAAATGACATTCTGAACTCGGGGTAATGTGAAATGTCAAAATTTTTCTCCAGATCCCAATAAAGAGACGTTGCCAATGAATAATGCATATTATTGTTTTCAAGCGGCGAAATAAATATATATATAGTAATAATATTCTTTTCAACGCGCGGGACCGTCCGGCCACCGTTGGCCGTGTATTATAGCCAACGCGACAGTGGTATGCATCCTTTGGTGAATTGTTCTGACCGACAAGCGTTCAAACTGTGTTCGAATAAAACTATATACTTTTTTGTTTTTGTTTTCGGCGTATTTTTTTATCATCGTATCCAAGGCGAAACGTTGTGCGTACGAAGAAGAATTATTAAAATGTCGTACGCAAAACTTCAGCTCCGTCTCCGTAACTCTGACGTACAACAAAAGCCGTCTCAAACCACATATATACGCGCTCTTTGTCTAATATATTACATTCATACGTACGTCAACGTATTGGACAGCGAACGGTACATGAAATGAAATGTTGTTTCGCAACTTAAAACTTGTTTATAAAAAATTAAAGTGCGTTGCGACCGTATACGCGTTGTATAATAATAATAATAATAATAATAATTATTATTACTATTAATATTATGAGTTATTGTGATACAATACCTCCATATTCGTTTATTATAATTATTATCGTACCTCAACTTCCATTTTCCTACAACATTTCACGCAGAATAGTTTATTATTGATTTCTGAGATTGTCAAATTGTATGTATATTAATGGCGTAGTAATTATATTCAGGATTTTTTTTTACAAATATGTCTATTATGAGTTTAAAATGTTTAGAAATGTATTATAAAATATATTGCGTAGAATATTTCAAGAAACTAATGTCTTATACCTAACTGTATATTCTGTCTGAAATATTTGCAATTAAGTACAATTACATTCATTAAATTGAATATATTATTGTTATAAGCTATAAAATGAAACATTTTCTATATTCTTATAATATATTTTTTTTTTTTTTACTATCTGTAAGTCAAATATCGACTTGATAAGCTTTCTGTGAAATGTTGTTGATTAAAAAATTATTATTTTGAGAATAAGCTAAAGTTAACAGATTATTAATTATTTGAAATTAACGAGTTATTTTTGTCATACAAAATTGAAACTTGTTGGAAATCCGTAATCATTTTTTTTAGTAGAATTTATAAGATTAAATTGCATAAAATTACTTTATTGCAACCAAGAAAAAAAGTATGTAGAAAATGTAATCCATCCATATGTTGATTATTTTAAATTTTCTACTGTTGCAAAATCCCTTAAATTTACATAACAATTTTATTTTTTGTCAGTTTTAACAAATTTATATACACTGCTTGTTCAAAGGTCTACACTTCAACAGAATACTTTCGTTCAACTGCGATAAAGTAAAGTCAAAGTTTTATTTGAAATTTGTTTTCATGGCTATCTTTTGTTTATTGTTCTTTCGGTTGATCCTTTCTAGAATAAAGGATTTTATAAAAAGAATTTCTTCTTGATATTATAATCTATCTGTAATGATTAATATATGAGTGAATGACTTATTATTTTATTCTTATGACATAAATATACATAATTAATATTGTCGAATACCTGAAAAACGAATAGATAATATTATTTCACGTTATTATCATATATCACTGATTAGGTATATAAGTTTAATTATTACGTTACACAATACCTGCAGGTTGTTCTGTTTGTCTGAGTATTAAAATTCACTCGACAATATATTATTAAAAAAAAAAAAAATCGTTATTAGATTGTGTAGATTGAGTTTTCATCTTTGTAAAGTACATATCATCTGCTGTGCATAATTTATAAAAACAGACATTTTTAAGGTAAGAACTATTTTAATTTAAGATTTATATTCATACTGTAGCCTGTACGTACCTAGTATTTATAAATGATTGACATTTTATTGAATATTTTTTGTTTTACTCATTCGACCAAACGTTATTATAGATATTATATTATAACGTTTGTATATTTTCTTGATAGACCGGAAATTCAAAAACCCTGTTCCGGTCGTTTTTAACCAGGAAATCAAAATAGATATTTTTCATTCTTTTTTTCGTAATACCTTATACCGGTTTACTTTATAATATCATTTATACACGATGAACTAAAACTGGCAAAAGTTCCCTTTTGTATAAGTCTTTCAAAATCGAAATCATATTAAACCGACATTCTTGTAACAAACTCTCGTTAGCAGAGTAAATTGAAAACTTTTCCTTCGAGTAATTTTGAACACGTTTTATTTTCACGGAGGATTTTCTTACTAGTTTTGGTGTGACTTTAAAATAATCATCTGATAAATCGTTTAGGTATATTATATAATATTATGTTAGCAAATAATTGAACAATATTTCTATCGTTACTTATAAACTCTATATTTTGGTTACGGTGTGTATGTACTCCATAAAATAAAATAATTATTAAAAGTATAAATTAATAGTAACAGTCAACTGAATAAATATTTTTTAAACTTTATTATATTTATTTTAAATTGATATAGAATATGTATGATTATTGTATGTATAACTGATCATAAGCGTCGGTTTACTTGTTTTATTATGTGCGTTACATAACTCCTATTATACGTTGCCAGTTGTAGGTAGTCATAAAAAATATAATACAATTTTTATTTTTACGTCTTAATTTTTAAATAATAAAATACAATAAAATATTATTTGAATGAATCATAAAAAGTGCTTTTTTAAACATGAAAGCAATATGAAATACATTACCAATGCTTCAGCGTTCATAAAATCATAAAATCATATTACATGATATTATTATTATTCGCTAGGTATACTTTTGTTTGAGACAGTCTGATAAATTATTATCTAATAACTTTTTCCCCAGTATAGTCAGCAATGGCTCCAAATAAATAACAAATATTATTTAATTCTTTAAAATACCTACTATACTTTAGTAAATAAATTAATATATTGTAATTAAGTTTCATTAAAAGTTAATGCGTGGGTGGTTTACCATTCGTACTTACACAGAACGAATGTCACACGAGGCATACAATTGTTATGAACTAGGAATACCCCGAAAAAAAATTAATCAAATTTGTTTGTGAGATGTATTATTTATTATAGTACGTTATTACAGTGTACAAGATAATAAAAAAAATTTAACTGGGACGAGATGCGTAGTGTAAATATATTTCATGCAAACACAATACTAATGATTTGTTATCAAATTATTACTGCTTCAGTAAATAATGTTTAATACGAGTTTTATTTGTCAAATTATGCTTGCATGATTTGCTCGGTGGTCCCGAATTGAATTAAATAAAATTGTTTTATGTATCCTTGCATATAATATACCTATATTATAATAATTCGTACTAACGTTTTTTAATTCAATATTATTTTATAATAATTGTATTAGCTTAATAAGAAGTAAGTAAAATAGTATAAGGTTAGCGATTTTTAAATTTATCAAGTTATAAAACATTATAATTTTATGTTTTGAACAAAAAAAAAAAAAATTAAAATAATTTGATTTGTGACGAATAATAGAAGTACTTATTAAAATTTGACAGAATACTAGTTTTTAGGTACAGAAATTGCTTTGGTATAGAATGGTAAATTATTTATTTCATTTAACCGGTGATTGTAGCACACAACAAAATAAATGTGTCATCATGTTGACTCATTAAAATATTCTTGGCGCAATACTCATTATCAGCTGTTGTTAATTCCACATTGATAACGCCTTAGAATTCTATCTCCTTGAATTTAAACATTCTACAAATGCAAAGTGCGGTATTCCTATATTTTATTATTAACGCAAGAAAAACCATATAGTTGTAAGTTATGCCCTTATAGCTTTATATTTAATTAGGTTTTCAAAAAAGTTTTTACATATATACATATTTAATCAAATAATCATGAAAATAAATTAGAATAAATATTTTTTCAAAAAGAATAACGAGAGGATTATTAAAGTATAAGTATATTTTGAGTACCGTTTAATTTCAACATTTGCGTACAAAGTAGGAACATGATTTTATAAGCAAGTTAATATTTGTAATTTGTCAAACTTAAATAAAACATAATCATTTTAATGTGCTCGTTTTTTCCTGCAATTAACTAATTTATGTTTCAAGTACAAACCACAATGATGCACGAGAATTTTAAAATAAGGTGTAATATCATTAATTTAAATTTAAATTCCACAGTAGGTAAATGTTATTATATGGTCTTAAAATATTAAACTATATTATAATACGAGTCTTACACTTGCTTGTAATCATAAAATTAATTAAGAACGTCTAATATTTTAAAATAAAATAAATATATTATGTACTCACCTAGGTACTTAAACTACAGTTAAAATAAATATACATTATACAGGTATACTCATAAAATGCTTATAGTAATTTTTACAAAATATTTTAGTTTTATACTTATATTTATAGTTATGAAATAATAATAATAATAATAAAATGTACACATAATAACGATTTAATTTCATTATTTGAGGCGAAATGATATTATCAAGACAATTTTATTTAGTTCTTGACGATAATATTAATAATACTGTTATTTCCAAAGCTTTAAATTTATATCAATAGTTTTGTTTGAACAAAACTTGTCAAAAAAAATTACATTTTATTAATTTTATCTTGATCATTATTATTAAAAAAAAAAAAAAAAAAATGTGAAAAACGATATACAGCATGTTATGTCGAATCTAGTGGCACGAGCAAATTTTTTTTTTATTATTATTATTTGAGAAAATTTACAATCTGTATTACATGACACAATAAGAAAAATAGATGAACACTATATACATACATAAAAAATAACACACGAAGCACTAGATGAGGGAAATCATCCAGCGATGGTACCCTCCAACGAGCAAATATAAATATAATTGACAACTCTGTCAGTAACTAATATTACAATAACCATTTAATATTATACGTCATCCATTACTGCATTCACATGAAATAATATTAGTATATTATTATTTATATTTTTAAGTTACAACTTACAACGTCTTATTAAAATAGTTATGCTGGCGTTCCGGGTAGGCAATATAGCTACACGTATGTCTTGCTCAATAATAATATTTATGAGTTTATGACTATAATTCCATGTTAGTTGTATTGATACCTACATAATACATCGATCATTATAGGAAAAAATACAATTATTCAAATTTCCAAAAATATCAATTATAAAAATAATAATATATTCTATTTCATTTTTATTTTATTATTTTAGATTCTGAGTGGAACGATAAATATATTGATTTTACAATGATGTGTGTTTTCTATTTTTTTTTTTTTTGTGTGTCTGTCATCACCTTTTAGGACAGTAAAAGTCCTTGGATTTTCTTCAACAGTATCTTTTCTGATAGGAATGTGAATCTAATTGGAACTTTGGGTGGTCAAAAGTAAAAATTTCCTAGTAGTTTTCAAGAGCAACGTGAAAAACAAAAGAAAAATTATGGAAAAACGGGAATTTTTACGCAAAATCTGTTTTTGAAAAATTCGATTTTGGTTTTTAGCACAACTCTAAAACAAATGACCATAGGTCCATGAAATTTTTACTGAGTGTTTATATTAGCATTTTCTATACACCATAACATTTTCCAAATATTTTGACTTATTTTGAGCTGTTTACGGACATTTGTAGTTTCCGTTGTTTATATATTTTTTTCTATAAATATCAATAAAATTGTATTTGTTGGTTAAAAAAGCTTGACAATTTAATAGAAGGTTCCTATTATATTGTTTCAAAGGCAGATGAAAAAAATTAAAAATCCGTAGTCACAATTTTTTTTTATAAGCATCTAAAGTTCAAATATTGACAAAATAAGTAAAAATGACGAAAATTTGCAAATTATTTTGAGTTAGAAATTCATGAAAAACTTACTATAGGTACCTAACCTATTATAGGTCAATTTTTTTTAATACCATAGACTATATAATATTATGTCTTATACCTAGACTGACATACTGTCTCCGCTTAGAATCGTTTTTCTTATACAATGATATTATATCATTGAATTCAAATTTAATACCATCCATTATACAGTGACCCACTTGTAGCCTACTGTACAGCAGAGTGACATCCACTTACCCACCTTTTTTTTATTAAATTAAGGTGCCTCGTGAACTTTAAATTCTAAGAACCATTTTCTAGGTAACTTTTTATTATTATGCATTCATGTTAATGTGACAAGTGATCATTAGTGTAAGCAAACGGTATAGTAAACGTACGGAGGAATATATAACACACTGGCCGGTATGTAAATGTCAATTATATTATTATATTCTTCGATCACATGGAAAAAAATGTTTTTTTTATTTACTCAAACGGATGATTCAAAAAGCACGTCGTCACAATATTATGACTCCAATTTTGAATCTAAAAAAATATTCCAACTCACACCATTATATTTATAGAAGAACGATCAATGAACATTTTTCGAATTATTGTTAGTTGATTAAATACTTTAGATTGACATTTTTGAAATTTTAAAACCGCATTTATCGTAATTTAAACTTAAAGGATGAACAAAAAATGTAGCTCTATCACTCCAACGTACCTACATGTTTTGGATGCTTAAAATTGTTTTTTAGAAAGGAAATTGGGACATGCGTTGTGGTGTTTTTATGGAATTTAAATGATTAGAATGAATAGTTGTTTGAAAAATATAAGAAGACGTACGAAGTCACGACAATCCATTTCATTAAAACATAATTTAAATAACTATTAAGATAACTCCGTTGAAATAATTTTTATTTTTTTTTTAAAACTGTCGTTTTTACAGTTATTTTTATTTCAATTGAATGTAACGACTATTTAAGCCTATGGCAGCCTTATACAATCCCTGATTTTTTTTAGCCAGTCTTAAGACGTTTGAAGGTCGAACATAAAATACGGACATGGATAAAGATAGTTAGATGTAGTACTACACATTGCTCTTAGGGATTCGGTTATTTTTATTTTGTTGGTTTATTTTTTAAATACATTAATCTCGGGGTTTTAAATTCCAGATTTGTTATCTTAAGTATTATAGATTGACTTTATATAGATGGATTAAGCTTTTATTATAGACTATCGACTTTTTTCCTTTTTATCTTATTAAAATTGTCGAAATTGTCCATTTAACCGTTTAAAATAATAATAATATAAAGATTTTAAATTAAAATACTCGAGATTTAATTTTATCATAATCTTACAAGTAACTCTTAACAATTAATAACGTTTTTTTTTTTTTAGAATTGTATTATATAATATTAATGCTATAATACCATACACAATATATTATATTACATATTTTATAAATCGTGTATATGTTTATAATATCCATAACATTTATATCACTTTATCACTTTATTATCTTAACTTTTTTATCAATATAGTTTAATTTAACACACAAAAAACTTTTTCGTATAAAATTCGTTTGACTTCCAAGCTAACTATTATAATAATATAATGCGTGCTAGAAAACTTATTTTGCTTACCACAAGTCTACAACTGTTTTCGTTGGTCGCGACGACGGATTTTTAAATTCGCCACACAGGCGCCCTTAACGCGTCACCGAGTTTCACCGAGTATCCGATAACTTTCATGTCCCCTTTTAAACTTTCAGCGGAAACATATAAGTGTAGAAAATATAAATATGAGGTGTACATTGCACTACGTCAGGAAAATTTCGAGGCGGGTCAATTACTTAGGGAAAAACGTCAAGGATCGAAAAAAGTTATCCTGAATCTGAAATGATTAATACGACGAAGTTGTGATCGTATATAAAACACATAATATATGTATTATGTTGAAAACTATAAATGCTATTACGAGAGCATAAATCTTTTATTTTATTAACAAGGATCATTTATAATATGACGTACACATCACAATAAATAGTCTACTGCATACGTGTTCGTAACGTCGTCATCCGTAATTATTTCGATTGGTTAAAAGTATATACCTATATTATTATTATATTATTAGTATTTTTTTTTATATTTTGAATCAGAACAAACGCGAACGGTTTAGATATGGTAAAAATGTGGTTTTATACTTTTTTTTTGCATCTTCATTACGACGAGTCATCGAAAATTTGGGGCTATAGTTCTATTATAATAACAACTACCACCATAACCGAATATACGGTTTGGTAAATGCAAGAGAGCAGAAAATACATAAAAAAACAAAGTTTTGCAATAAAATGTTGTGTACCGCTTTTACTAAATGCATCCACACATTACATATATTTACTATGGAAATAACACGCCGAATTCTAGAACAACTAGATAATTACGTTTCTTTTAGTTTTATAATATGTAAATTTACGATATCTGTTTTGACTTTACTACCTTAAAAATGGTTTTGTTAAACGATCCATATCAGCTGTCAACAGACTCGTTTTTTAGTTATAGATGTATTGATATTATACAACTATAAATGTTCTATGAATTGTTTTATATAGGTACACATATGATAAACGTCAATATTATTTTTTAATCGATTAAACGTAAATCTATGTAAATAAATAATTGGTTTAATGTGAAATTTGTATTGATCACAGTCGTATAAGGGAACTCGAGGACGCCGGACCAGCTGCAATGTTTTTTGTCTTCACTTATAACAAGACCGTAACCTCAGACAGAGTTAAAATATCAGTAGTTCACGTTAAAGTTGGTTAAATTTCATATAAAAGTGAAATTAACCGTAATAAAATTCAAAGGCAATAATGTCGTCTGAATTACGTCGAAAGATAATTGTTCCGTGTATGAGACACTAATTTCGCCGTCACCGTAGCTTTTAAACGCACGTGTAAAATAATAATATACACATTATGGAACAGTCTCAGTTACAGCTAGTTAGTATTATTGTTTTCATCAAACAACAATGTTTAATATCAGTGTATAACATAACAAATTGTGTCGCAAGCGAGCACTGTTGTATTATATTCGTGTTAATTTTCTCGGAAAACTGCTCACACGAGTCACACACGAGCTAAGGGTATGCAAATAACATGGCGTATATTTAAGATTATATTATGTATATAAAGTAATATTAATATACACATATAGTGTTTACACAATACCGTGTAGGTGCTACGGGTTAACGTACTAGACTATTTACAGTTGAACATATTTACAATTAAACTTACTTTGTATGCGTGTAAAAAATTTTAGGCACTAACTCAAAGCACATGACCTAGAGTTTGATATTATATTATTTTTTAATTTAATATATTTTATTTTAAATCTATTTTGTTCCAAAGAACACTCCACCATCATTGTATGATCATAAATTATAATATTACCACTAATAATTAAATAATGATAATAAAAAATATTTTTTTAATCGCGTAAATATAATTTATTTGAAGGATTTGGTAATTAAAAAAAAAAAAAAAACGAAATTGAAAATTCCATTATTGCTGTATTTGTAAGGATTCTTTAACAAGTTTCAAATCTTAAAATGTTTTCCTTAATCATTTGGTAACAAACACGCATGTTTAATTATTTTGATAATTATTATTTATTTGAAATTTTGAAAACGTTCGCCTCCAAAATTTAGTACCAATTCTATAACTACAACTGTTCTTAGGTTGGACGGTTATGATTGCGACCGGATTCGCGTCCATAAAAATAGGTATAATATTTTAATACTAAAAAGAATGACTGAATAAGTGTGTACGCATTTCGCTCTCTCAAACCCCTTCTCAACAAAAACACTTTTTTTTCACGCACGAGTTCTTCAAATATTTACTGGCTCTCATCATATTACACTATAAACAATGTAGTATGTTATTTATAAGATAAGAACTGCTGCAGCGTTATAATAGCACTCGCCATACGTGTCGTACTTTGGTATATATAGGTGTGGACCTATCGTGACACCGGTGTGATAATAAAATAAAATTATGTATACGCGAAACCGCTAGCATTCAGCTGCAACCTAACGTTAACGTAACGTTTCTGGATTATTTAAATGTCGTGCAAAAACTATGTTAAATTTATTAGCTTTTTATTATATATTCCGTATAATGGTCTCTCCGCTGTTATTCGAGTGAAAAATATGTTGGCCAAAAAAATAAAAAAAAAATTGGATAAAGATAATAAATGATACGCGTTCAACTTCGAATAATTTTCAACGCGCGCTTAACGTTTATTAAAATATATATTGTTGCATATCGTTTGGAAACGGCTAGACTCAATCAATCTGACGTTTGTTGATATATTTTAAATTGTGTACTTATATTATAATATTTTTCTGATGTGCCGTATTCTTTAAGACACACTTTACAAAATGAGTAGGTAATGCTTAATAATAACTATAATTATAGTATAATAGTAGCTACATCAAAATTCAACAAATCAATTATTGTATTTGGACTTTGGAGAACCTATATTATATAATAATTATACAATTTATTATTGTTTGGATATTATGATATTAATTATTCATCGTTAAACGTTAATAGAATTTAATTATTTTTAATGTATTGCAATGATTGCCAGTAAATCCCAAAGACCGTTTTTTTCTAATATAAAGTTTGTAAAAGTGGTTCATGCGAGAATATATACATTCATATTGCATTAATATCGATACTGCAGTATTAATGCATTTATTTGTTACATGTATTATTTTATTTTCAAATGGTTTTAAGTTTACAAACAATATTTGTTATGCCATGATCACGTTAGTCAGTCCTAAATAGACCCCATTAAATATTCATGCTGTATACGTTACTTTAAAAGCCTTGTGTGAGAGTAGGTATATAATTTTGTAAGCAAATTACTATTATAACGCAAAATAAGGAATTTCAATCAACCAAATAGAGCTTTATATTAATTTCCCTTGATTTCCCAGAGGATCACATAAATACACTTTGAACAAATATGTGTACCTAAGTGGTTACTCCATTTTTGAAACCAAAATCTTTACTGCAGACTCGAAAATGGACTGGAAAATAATAATAATACATTCACGTTAGCATGTAATTTAAATTTGATTTTAGAACAGGATTCTATTTTGATGAGTAATTCATTGTTTATATAATAAAATTGCGATCAATTTTATATGTACGGTGTATTGTGTAAGGTATTGTATACCTACTACCTATTTTCACGTAATTAAAATGTGATTTTAGTTTTTAATAAATACAAATATACCTATAAGTAAAAAATATTCTTTCCGAATCACTGGAAAAAATAATACAAATAATACATCTTCAGTGAGTGCAAAAAATATTGTACTGAGAGAATATGAGAAAGATAAAATATACTATCATGATATATCCCATATCAGTTATTAAACATTCGTTTGAAAACGTTCCTTTCACGACAGTCATCGATTTAAAAAAAAAAAAAAAACAGTAATCTGGTAATCTTATGCGTATTATGAAGATATTTAACATTTTTATTGCTGTAAATGTAATTTTTGTGTAATATAATAACGATGTATAATATTATTATACTAATGCGTAATAATACGCCTATGTCAACAATCAAATTAAATGTCATCCGCCATTGTTAGTCGTGTCCCTCAAGGCCATATTTTTTTTAATGATATTATATCTACGTTGAAATATAATATCTAGCTGAGTTAAGTTGTATATTATTATCTATAACTTTTTTCGTATTCGCATTTATTACAGTGTTCTTATTTAATAATTACTAGAAAACCATGATAATATGATTGTATTAAATATTATCGAATTCATAATGCGAAATACATCCCGAAATAGTAATCGGCTAATATTATTCGTACAATTGGACTGGGTTAATTCTAAGTTCAGGGTACATGCCAAAATGTTCGTGTTATCCAAGAATAATTATTAATTTATAATACTACAATAATGGGAAATTCTAGGGATTGG
Source organism: Acyrthosiphon pisum (assembly GCF_005508785.2). NCBI lineage: Eukaryota > Metazoa > Arthropoda > Insecta > Hemiptera > Aphididae > Acyrthosiphon > Acyrthosiphon pisum. The sequence goes on from NC_042494.1 coordinate 2,400,084, forward strand.
GAAATAGTTCAAAGTATCGACGATTTCGAATTAATGAAGTTTGACTGTAACATGAAATATAACATGTCTACTGTTGCAAACGCAATTGTTGTAAAATATAATAATATTATACTAATATTACGTGTAGGTATAGCTATGTGAACAATCAAATTAATCCGTTGTTAATCGTGTCTCACAATATCATTTTTTAACAATAATATTCTCACAGTGCAATATCTAATGGACTTCATTTTTACATTATTATCAACGGCTTTTTCTTACTCACGATTTTTTTATAATCGCGCGAGAACACTACGATATTATTATCATTGTTTCGAATATTATTGAATTCATAATGCAAATGCAATATCCATCCCGTTTCTATTTCTCCGCAGCCGTATTATATATTATTATTACGTCGGCGTATTTGACGAGTTATTTCGAGAATGCTCGGCGACAGGCAAGACGAAAAAATAATGGCCAGGAAGCAATTCAGTAAATAATACATGGGATGATGTACGTTTGAAAAATGTGAGTACTTCAATAATGAATTATGGTTCAACGTTTTGTTATTGGTGAATAATGGTACTTGGCTTTTAACAACGACTAGGACCGCATGAACTAAATAATACGTATTTATTAATAAATTAATTACAATTATAAACATTTTCATATCCATTTCACGGATAGAACCTATATCGTTATCAAATTGTCTACACAGATGTTGATAAGGGAAGAACATGTATCGTTACATATTATTATATTATTTTGAACCATAAGACATACTATAATATATTAATATCCATACAAATATATTATAATTTAATCAGGGTGATTTGGTATAGCATTGTCATTCCTATTGTATCCTCTTTTTTTAATAATGAATTTATTAAAATTATGGTTTTTGGAATATTTATGTATAATATTTAAAGACCAATTTTTAGTTACTCGGGTATTCTTATACCATCTAAGGAGTTTCCGTGGAGATATACAAACTTATTTTTTTCAAATTAAAACACCCCTTTTTGCTCCAGGTACATTGTGAAATAAAGCATTTTTTTGAAAACCTTGAGGCATCTAAATTAAAATTTTAACAAGTGAATTCTAGTTTATAAAGGTCCCTTCTAATGATAATTTAGTTCTTATTAATAGTTTTACATAAATTAATATAAAATTAAAAATTAAGTATAATAATTTAAATATTTTTAAATCATCGTACCTTACATATTATTATTATCTTCAAATATAATACCATGGAACCATGGAAATCCAATTACCTGGAATTCGGAGGCTAAGTGACATACGAGTTCCAGGTATCAGAATCTTGGTATAAGGTTTTAATGTATAGCTTGTAGGTATTAAAAGAAAACATGGAGGTGAACATGCTTAGTGACTCATCTTGTATAATGTATATCCTTATTGGTACTTGAACAAAATTAACTAAACCGATGAATAAAATATACTGTGAATCAATTTAACTCGAGTTGCTACATTTAAGGTTTATATGTGGTTTAAATGTTCTCTTGCTACTTAAATAGCTATTTAATATTTATAATTTATAGTATTTTAGCTTTTGTGTAGGTTAGATTGTGTAAGAAGTTTAAAATTATAATATTATCTTTAATATACATGTATAATTTTTTTAGTATTACAAAATTATTTATGTTTTTTTTTTGCATTTTTAAATGCTTTTAAAATAATATTTCTTTATATATCTTGGAATATTTACAGTAATAATATTATGAAATAAAATGCAGTTTTACACTGTATTTTCCATCAAAAAAACTATTAGGTAATATATAAATAGGTACGCTAAATGGTTGAATGTATACGAGTAATGTACAATGTACATTGTAAATATTGTGTTGTAAAGTCAATTTTCGTAGCACTATTTTAAAGTACCTAATGTTCTAATATAAAAACAATGAAGATTTATTATTTATTTATTTTATTTATTTTTTAAAAAGTGTATTATACAAGATTCATGATATTTTAATAACAGAATTCATATAACATTTATACTATTAAAATTGGGAGCTTCATAATGTCTCATTTAAAAGTTTAAAACCAATTGAACCATTTTGATTTAGTGACGTGGATAGATATAATTTGTAAATATTGAGTAACTTTAGAATAACTTTTTAATTCCAGAAATATGGTATTGTAGTCCCCTTAATATTAGATCCTATTTGTATATACATATAGACAGAGATATCTTTAAATATACTGCTTATATTTTCTTATTTCATTCCACTTAAAACAATATGAAGTATTTACTATTTGAGCTTTGTACAGCATATCATCTGTAGACACAACATTTTCGTATTAGTCAGAAGTATTTTTTTTGATACAAATGTGTCTGATGTACCACAGACCACAGTACTAAATAATTATAATTGTACGTGCATATAATAATATTACATTACTATAATTATTTATAATATTTAAAAAAATAGAAAATTTACATAATTATTCTGCTCAGGGGTATATTTGGGTAAAAACCCCTGAATAATAAAAAAACATATATTTAATGAAATAGGTATGTGCAATTTTTTTCCACAGAATTATTTAAATTTTTATTTTTAACTTTGCAAACTATTTATACAACTTGTATAAAACCACGGTGATGATAATGAGTTTATGAGCACTTTGAGATGTAAGCAGTTCGTGGAAAATAGATTTTCCTTATTTATTTCTATGTTAAACGATTTCCTCTATGTATATTTTTTACTATAATAATTTCAATCTTTATACATGTTTATAATTAAGTAATCAACTACTTTTTAGCCTAATAGCTTTTTCAATTGCTTTGAATATATTATAACTATTTATGTTTTTCTTATTATTATTCAAAAGTTAGCTATTGGTAAATTATTTTCTCTTGAATAAATTTAATATTGAATATTATGTTATAGAAAGAATATTACTAGGTACAGTATAATATACTATATTATAGTTAGTGATTTTACTTAATTTTTATAAATTCCTTACATAACATGAATAACATTTTTAATAAAACATTACATCTGATATTAATATTAGGTATATTATAACCGTTATTTCATATGAATTAAAATGTTTTCTCGAAGGTCATTACCACAAACATTATAATAATTTATCTGACACAATAATACAGTTTTCAATTATTTTTAACATCTCTATGATAAATTATACTGTAATTCAAATTTTTTCCTATGAAATTAAGAATTTAACACATTTTGGTGTCGTTTGAATTTGGGGAAAATTATTAATACTTATCTGAAATCATTAATAATTGTATGTTCAACGACTAACGCATTACTTTTATAACTTATCAAATTTAGACACCGTTAATTTTCCAAGTCTCAAAGTGGTTTCAATGTATTTACTGAATCCCAAAATGATCTTTTCTAATCGTACGTCACATTCACAAAATAATTGTATATTATTGGAGTATTATCGTTGATTTGATCAAAGTGCTATCGCAGCGACAGTCGTGGATTGATGCGTACTGGACAGCTGCTGGCTGCTGAGCTTCGTTTGGTCAGTCGTATCGAAGAATGATCGCAAAGTGCGTCTTATTACCTAGGAAAGAGTGTGGTCGTAAACGAACAATAACTATATAGCACAACAATAACAAATAATAGGATCGATTCGACGGTTTTATCGGTGAGACGTGCCGAACAACGCTGTGGTTTTTCCGCGGTTCTGCTGCCGGTTTTCTCGACGTATTCGAGCGGCGTAAACGAGAAAAATCGTCTCCGCTGGGTATTGTTCTTCCAAATACATTCTGACGGACGTGCAGACAAACAGACAGACAGATACACGACTGACGGACGGACGGACTGACAGTGCAGCTGTACAGGAGACGATTGAGAAATGCGCAATCAATATTCGTTAGTGAAACTTTACGCAGTTTGAACTCCATATTATTATATAAATATCATATCCACGGCGGTGCGAGGGCGGGAAACTTCTCAAATTCGAACGATCGTGGCTGTCAGTAGGAGCCGCAGTCGTGGGTGGAAGACGACACGAGTGCGGCTGTATGTCGGCCCCACTTGAGGGTCGACGGTGGAAATCGCAAAAGAGAAAAATGCACGCGCGCGCGTTAAAAACAATAATAATAATAATAATAATAATAATATAATGTGGCGAGTCTTAGGATTTTTTTTGTTCTTCCTTCTTTCTGAATATTCGTGTCGACCGTCGTTATGAGCATTGATTTTAAGAGCTCGTGGACCTCGAGGCGTCCGACAGACGCCATAAATGCAAGCCGTCCGGGCGGAGACTTTTCTACGGCGGCGGCAGCGCAGGTTTTTAAAGGACCCGGGTCGTCGTCGTCGTCGTGGCCGGAAGTGTGGGGACCCGTCGGTTATTGGTAAAGTTGCTTCCTGTATAACATAAAACGTGGCGTGTTCTATAAATTAACAGAGGGGGGAAATAAAAACAACAAAAATTCTCAAGTCCCGTGCAACGGGGAGGGTAAGGACCGTCGGTCATGGTGAGGGCTGCTTGGTAGTCAGTCGGGGGGTGGTGAGCGTGTAATTCTTTTGTTTATTGCTAAACACCTTATTTCTGTTGAGGGAATACGCCGAGTTTTATTTGTGAATTATTCTCATCGTCGAATGTGACCGTCGAAGGGCGGCAAAGGGCGGCCCACTGTGGCAGCAATACGTGCACTAAACAAATTTAAAACGTCTGTGAAAACTGTGGTGTACGGAGGAAATGTTTTATTTATTCGCCGTTAGTGTTTTAATTATTTCAGGTTGTACAAAAGGCTATACACATTACACGCGGGTACGTGGTTACTGTGACATAAAAATACACAAAACACAAAGTTTTTTCTTTAACCAATGTCCTCGAATTAATTATTGTTTTTTAATTAAAAATCGTTTCGTGATTTTCCGCTTAATGCTGTAGTTGTAGGTATTACGATTATTTACAAGTGGCGTGCAATTGCGCACATTATAATTACTTACAGTTACTTATGTACAACTACTAACTTCAAATAAAATAATTAGTTTCATTAATTTCTGCTGTTATCACATAAATACATGTATTAAGTTTATTTGTTGTGCTTTTGACATGTTTGCGTTAGTTTAAGGATAAATCCAATCCAACAATTTACGTAACACCTAATATATTCATTAAATTGTATCCGATTTTATATAATGCTGATGTATATTCATATACGCGTTGGATAAAAACCTCGTTTAGGGATTTACTGAAATTCCGTTCCATAAGACCTTTGTATGATATAGGGCCGTGTAAAAAAAGAGGTTTTTTAATATCGGCTGACGGAGCTGTTTGAATGTTGACATTTTGATTTTAGAATCCCTTCGTGATTGCTAAAGAAAAATGGTTAAGTTAAAAAAAAAATTAAATCTTCTTACTTAAAACATATCATATAATAACTTGTCGGTTACTCAACATAATCGTAAATAATAATTATTTCCCTAAGTCAGATATTATTTTGGATCTATAATCAAATACAATCTACGAACTATTGTCGACAATAATGGATTTATCTTTTTTTGTCATCATGTTATGTTACTAGAACTTTTGTTATATTCGACATATTTTATCATTTGAAACTCGACTAACTAGCATGAAGTACTTTTGAATAAAACGTACAGTGAACTTTTTTTTATGTAAAAATTTTGAATAAAATATAAAAAAATCATACTATTCGTTATAAAATAAAATATTGTTAGTGGTACATTTAATATTGTAAAATCAAAAAGGTAACTTGATTTGGTTTTAAATCGAATGTTATTAATATCTATTTTCCATAAGAAACATAAATCAATATATAATATTATGGTGAGAGTAGGTATTGTATATTTTGTATTTTGTATTTTTTTTTTTTTTTTTTTATCACAAAACAGTTACATTTTAATTTAATTTTAAATACCTAATACTACCGTAGCTTAAGAAATTAAATTAGTTTTAATTAAAATAAAACTCAAATCGTTTTAAGACATTTTAATTAAAATAACAAACTATCATCACATGATTATAACTTCCTGAACATAAATATTTTATTAAATGTATATAATATATATTATGGTCGGCGAACACTAAAACTTTTGATTACAAACGTATCAAACTCTGTATAAAAAGGTTAAAACAAAATTCCACTTTAAACAACACATACTTTTTGATACCTACCTACATACCTAGGTCCTAGGTATGGGAATATTATAATTTTGTTAAGTTTGTGTTCTTTAAATAAATATGGTCAAAAGTAAAATATACACATTAAAATGCTTTGAACAATCGGGTAAGTATATTTTACATTAATTTTGAATTTAATATAAGAATCAAATCTGAAATTAAATTGTTTTTACGAAAAAAAATAAAATAATAATTATGTATTTAATATAGTATTATAATATTGTATACTGTTATAATATTTACCATTTTGTTTTTGATTAACTATATTCATTTATCAATGATAACATTAGAAATATTCGGTAATCGGTTACGTATGTTAAATTTCATACATAAACCTACCACTTACCAGTTGTAATATACAAATATTTCAAAAATTATGAAATGTGTGCAAAGATTTATATGGTTTGATGAAAAATATAAACAACATAATTAACGAAAAATATGAAATTGAGATTTGTAATATATATTAAACATTGTTTTATAGAATTTAATACTAATTTTGATTTCAATATTACATTTTATCGTTATTAATTATTATGTATTAAACCCACTGAACCGTAATATAACTAATATAGACAAAGGAAGTAGCTTTTCTAAATTAATTATGAAATTAATTTATCCATAAGATTATATTAATATACTTTGGTTTTCGTTAAATACTAATTATCATTTAGTTTACAAGTGAATTTTAATTTATAGTTTAAACGCTTTCATGCTGGTTGAAAATATAACCTTGAGGGGTATAAGTTTCAAAATAATATGCAATATTACAATGAAAAAACAGAATTTTTGTATTTACGTTAAAGAACGAAGTACCTATACTAATGAATAATGATTAATGAATATCGATTTTTCCAAATCGTAAATGATACGCAATACGCTTATACCGACTATATAGACAAATAATTGTATTAGTTAAAGATGACAATACTTTATTTCAGTGTCACATCATGAAAAAAATAAAAAAATAATTAAAATGCACTTAAACATGTTGCCTTCATTTTTTTAAATTTAATTTTACAATATTGAAATATAATTATTTTTTATTATGTATTGCTTTAATTTGAAAATATACAATTTATAATTATTTATTTTTACACTAAGAGTATGTGAACAGTGTAGCGATTCACTACATGGCTTGAAAGACTCGAATTAGACAAAAAACCTAACGGTATCACTTTAAAAACTTTATTTAATTAATTAATTAAGTCTTTACTGTCTACGTTTAAGACTTCTGGCTACGGATTGCCTGGTAATGTATTGGAATTTAGTTGAGAAATTAGAGTATTGTGATGAGACCGAGAACATGTGTGAAACTTTTTGTAAATAATTGAGGCTGTCTTGGTGAAAGATGTGAGTGTTGATGTGCGCGACTGACTGTCTGAGTGGTTATACTGTTATTCATTATTTTTTTTTATCATGAACTCGAATTATTTTTTAAATTGTATTTTACTTTATATTAATTCAAGTTATACATCTTAATCTAATATTAGGTATAAAAAAGTGTATTTTATATTAAAACCTAACGTAGATAATAATATAACAGTTACAGTTTCACTATCTAAAACATAAATTATAATAATATTTATAAATTCATAAAATTGTTTAGTTAAAATTCTGATTTCATTAACACGATGTGTTATGTGTTCAGGAGTTTTTAATTTAAATTGTAAATCTTTTTTTTTAATGGCATTACAACTACTTCACAAATAAAGTTTTTTTTTTTTGGTTAAATACTAATCACGTCTTTAGGTATCTACTGTAATTACTTCTGAGTGCCGCCATACTATGATAATAATGTACATAATATGCTTAATTTTGCGTACATCGGGTTTGAAAATAACGCGTGTCTTCGCAATATAAATAAACTGTCGCCGCCACACCTGAGTCCGCCGTTTTCCATCAACTGGTTTGTAACTGCACCAGATAAACATGTACATATGCATCACGCTGTCGTTTTATTGTATAGAAAAGTATTACAACTCCACAAATTAGGTATTTTTTCGTGGTTTAAATAGTAATTACTCATTTACTAGGTATAATTACATAGTTTTGGCATACTATGATAATAATAATATAAATATGCTCAATTTCGCGTACGTCATGACGTATGACATAACATATTATGTTCACGGTAAAAAATGTTCTCGGCCACGACCGAGTCCACCGTTGTCCGTTTGCCGTCGACTGGTTTGTAACTATGACGGATAATAATGTATGCATTACGCAGTCGTTTTACTGTCTATATGGATAGACACACACAGCCACGTGAATTGTGTTTTATATAAGATAGATATGACCCGACGCGTGACTACTAGAATCGATGTGGGTTAATCGTGAAATGGACCGGACGCCGACGTAGGATATTATTCACACCGAGTCCGGTCACGTCCGGAAACTCGCGCCTGTCGACTGCCCAGTCAATTTGCTATCATTCAGCGCCGAGGAATTCAAACGCCCGGACCGGTCGGAATAAAGTTCAAAGTACTCGCGCACCAAATGTATTGCGTTTTCGACCTACATCCTTGAAGTATGAAATAAATCGATTAAGCGTTTTAAATTGCATTTATTTCGACGGTTACAACTACAGCGGCAGCCCCCGGCGAAGAAAAGAGACGACTACAGCACTACTGTGTACGAGTTAAAATATATTTGCACAATTTATCGGGATCACGTCGTCGGCTTATAATATATTATTATTTTAGTCTTGAATATTACACAAGAGTAACATTTAAATCAATTTAAATAACGAATTCGCATAATTTTATTCTCTTTGTGTATAGTATAGTAAGTTGCTATGTTGGTAGTAGGTATAAGGTAAAATTAAATAACTAATAAAATTCAAAAGCGAATAAACACACAGATACCTACCTAGGCACTTTTATTATATTGTTAATATTTTATATGAAATTATAATATTATGGACTATCATGTCTGTAACGAAGTATATAATCATGTTGCGTGGAAAATGAAATATGCGGCACTATGCGTGATTTGATTACAATATATTTTGAATACTAAAAGTGAGCCAAAATATATTATTTAATCAGTATAATATGAATAATATTGTAATATTGATCAACTGCATCTATAATTATATTAAACTATTAGATCACGGGTTGTATGATGAATATTTTGGAATTGATGTATAATTGCACTATTTGTTTATTTAGTCATTAAAGTAAGAGATACTAGTGCTTGCAAGTCAAATTAAATTAATACTTATGAATAACTATAACAAAAGTTATGATTTTGATTGTATATTATAAATTAATATTTTAATAATATTTTTTTATACTAAACATAATTAACACCTACATCCGATAATACAAGATTTTGTTCAATAATGCAATTAACTCACAGTGCTTTAACCTTAATAGATATTTCTGCGTTATTATCTGATAATTTTTGTTTTTTGAATAGTTCAGAAGTAAAGTATATTTAAGCATAATATTTAAAATCAATAATGCTTTTTTTGTTAAAAAATAAATCGCAATGACGTTTATAATATAATAATATGTTTTCACATTAGTTGTTAGTTTCTAAATTCAATAACTATAGATTATAATTCGATATCTAGACATTTCATACTTATAATGTATAACCACATTCATTACAATTTCGAGTTCACTCTAAAAGCAGTAAGCACATATTTTGAAGTACTAAGTTTGTTCAACTTCAATTTCCATTCCATTAGCACAACACTTGAAATAATTGGTGCACATATTAACGATGCTAAAAATTACAGTTTCCAAATTAATATAAACCATATAATATTGAAATGTAAAACTTCGTTGAATGTGTCAAGAGTCCACATTTTGTATAAAAATTCGTATAATATTATGATAAAAATGAGTACAATGCTGTGTACTCATTAGTCGTTACAGTTGTTTCGTACAATGGTACCTAAGTCTAAGTAGGCAGGTATTTACAATATTTGTTGTACTAAATTTTAATATTTTTTTTAGTTTTAACATAATATTATTATTTATTATCATTTTTTACAGACATTGAGTTTGTCAAGAACAAAATATATTTTATAATAACTGGTTTAATTTGAATCAAATGCAAATATTTATTTATACATTTCCTAAAATATTTAATAAAAACTTATATGTTAGGAAGAAATATTTATATTTTTTTAAGTTCATTTTATCAAACAAAACATAAATTCGTACTTATAGACATAATATTGTATATAACGCACTTAAATACTTCTTAATAACCAGTGTCGTTTACCATAAAACATCTACAAGACGTGTCTCCAACACTTTAAAGTTGGTTGTTTAGGGGCGTTAAATAATAAAAGTAAATATAAAATTTTTATACATTTTTAATAAATATTAAAACTAATAATTTAAGACCGGATTTTGCATAAGATACATGTTCCTATTTTCAACATCATAAGCATGTAGTCAAAGAGTGTCTATGAATCAAAGTTGATTGATAAAATATCAAAATTTTATACTGCAGATTTTTGCATATTCCGACGTTCTTGTATGGTCTGCATATTATTTGTGCATATTTTAACAAAAATAAATACAAATACACACCAACGGTCCAAAAAAAGTTTTGAGCAAAAAAAAAAATATAATATATATTATATATAAATAGATACGTTTATAGATAAAATATTTTACGATTCAAAAAATTCAAAAAATTTGTCGTGGTCACTAAAATGTTATTTACTTGATTTGTAATCTATTAACGATTAAAAATTAAATTTAAATTTAACAAATTACATTTTTGTACTGCATATCTCAAAACCTGTGCTATAATATATTATACAAGCTGATCCCGTGCACTTCGTTGCCCGTTAAATGCACCAACTCTTTATGACTCGAACTTTGTACAATTCGTTATTTAATATTTGGTGTATGGTGTTCAAAATGTATCTTAACTTTTCCGTTTCCCGGAATAAAAATTATGATTCGCAGCAGTATATTATCAGGTAGGTAATCTATCTACAGTAGATCGCGGACCCCGTGCTGTTTGTACGTAGGTGTATGATTTAACTCTAAAGTATCAAAGTTATACCAAGTTGGTCGTATTCCACCTATGGTGGATTAATATAATCAATTAATACAAAATCCTAATTTAACATAACTACTAATATCAGATGAATAAAAAAAACCAAATTTAACCATTCCTAAATTAGTCTGTCTTCCTTCCTAGATGTTTAATGTACACACAAACATTGATACCAAGTTGAACCAGTGCACTCCGTTGTCCGTAAAAAATTACAACTTAAAAAATTATGACTGTTCAACTGTTTTTGGGTGTCACTTTCTGAAATGTTCAATAATTTGATTTGGTGCTAACTTGTATCTGGTCTGCCCAAATAATCAATGGAAACCAATAATAAATAAATACTAATTTCTACTGTAGACTGTAACCAATGGCAACTGTTTAAACAATAAATAAAAATAAAATTTCCAATTTGCATCGTGAACCTCGAGATCCCTGTTTGAGCACCTCTTTAAAATGCAAATTTCAACAAATCCTTTCTTAGCGCCCGATGATATTATAAAAATCTATCTTCGAAATTTCAAGTCTATAACTCAAATAGGTTCGGCTGTGCGTTGATTATTGGTAGAGTACACTTTCCTTTATATATATAGATTATATATTTTACTTTTTGTTTATAAGAATTTTAATCAAGTTAATAAATAATTAACACTGCAAAATTAAAATTTAATATAAAATTTGACTCTTTTTTAGCGCATGTTTACATGCACATTTTACGATTTAAAATGCATATAAATTCTTTCTTTACTAAATAATAATTTCTTTTCTTAATAATAATAATATATCAAAATTAAACGACATTAATTATTGGTATAGCAATGTTATAGAGATAGCTACATTTATTATTTGAACTACCTAAATTTGTATTACCTTTTGATAGACGCCACAATTAATAATTTTAAGGAACAGACTGTTAATATTCCACGTAATTTTCGTACTAGAGATCGTGTTATTTTTTATGTTTTTAATATTAATAAGACATAACCCTAAGGAATTTCATGAGAATATCATTATATTTTAAAATCAAAATGTATTTTTTACCATTTCGTTGTATTTGGTACTTAATGGAATTATTTTATCAGATGTCACGGATACACTTATATTTGTATTAGTTTAAATAAAAGTGTTATTATGCGCCGTACGTGGACCGGTATTTTATTCATAAAGAAAATAATTATTTTAAGTACGATTTCTACAAACACGAATAGCAATTACAATATTCATTGTTTTCGATTCTAAATAATATATAAATTATATTTTAAATAATCAATTTTCCGTTCTACTTCGCTCCCTCATTATGACGGGTTATTATGTATGCATTATATCGTTGTATTGTTTTAATTTATTAAACGAAATCTGGTTTACAGCACGAAAATAATGCTTTTGAACCTAACCAAAATATATTTAATAAAAAAATATTAATTAAAAAAATTAATGTTCAGGCCACACAAACTTTACTCGTACGTACGCATGCAAACATAATAATTTCCTAGTGTATATTGTTTTATGTTTGTTACGTGTGAAAAGATAAAGCAAAAGAGGTCCCGTCTCATACGTACACGAATCATTATTTCGAGACGTACCTACCTAATAAAATAAACGCCTTTTAACTAACATTTGCAGGTGGTTTTTAATATAATGCGTGACCTTGCAGCGAATGTTCGAGCGTGTATTTTATAATAACTAATTGTACAACGATGAAATATAATGATAGAACACCGATAAAATGTAAAAAGAAGGCGATAGACTGGTCACATGCCACTGAAAACGTGATTATTTTATATCACCATTTTATGCTTTGTTTTACGCGGTGAATGAGATTTTATCGGGAACGTAGGGTACAAAAAAGCGAATAAAAGTGTGATTGTAACTTAATAATAATAATGTGCATTATTATACAGTAATAGTTTTGAGGGTGGGGGCGATCCCTAGCTGATCCGACTCGGGATTCGGTTGTAGTTATCTTTAACACTAATGTGTAAGTATTGAAAAATAATAATGTAAAAAAAAAACTTTTAACAGTAAGCATTTAATAAATATAACAATTGATTAAAAAAGGCTATGCAGCTTTGATAGACTTCAACAATAATATGATAAAAACAATTGTTTCTGTATTATTTTTTGTACCATGGTACTTAATTATTCACCTTCACCATGAAGCTTTGTTAAAATCACTACCGTTATTATATAATATAGGTTGGGCGGATATGGTCATTATACAATTTTTTTTTGCAGTGATCATTTTTCGCTTTTTGTTTCTGGCTTAAGGTGGCGTGAAAAACCAAAATATGTTGTAAATAATTATGAATTTCAACTATCATTATTTTGAATAAAATACTCAATTTTTATTATTTGCATTGTTTTATTTTAATATCAAGTGCATATTAATAATACTTAATCGTGCTCATAATATATTAAACAATAAAATACGTGCAGGATATATCTGTTTACCAAGTTAGAATGATCGTATTGAAATTTATTTGGAACTGGTAAGTATAACAATTAACTCTTTAGAATTTGAAACGACATGATAATATTATCATATTTACGATATATTTACAACTTTTTGAATAGTCTTGAGAATCCAGTAACCATCTAAACTGTTTAAGGTGCAGATTTCACTTCACATATTTTAAATATAAACACAAAGTTATTATTAATATACAAATATACTGGTAGTACATTTTTTAAGAAGTGAACTTCTATTAGAAATAAATTTAAAAATTATGTATTTATTTAAATTTTTCGTCTGTTTACCGTTACGATTTTTTTTCTTACACCAACTTTATTTTATTTTTTTGTACGAATAATTAACAAAATATTTTTTTCCGTATCCAATTTGTGTAGGTAGTAGGTAGTACTATATTAAGTAACTCTTAAAAATTAAAAACTACACATGATGATATTATGATGTGTTTTCATATTCAAAAGAAATTAAATACATTCTAAGTAAATTGATGAGAATTGAGTGGGTGTGATCATATCAGTCGTGTAAGGTGCTGATTTCACTGCACACCTTTTAACAATAAACACAAAATTATTACTAATAAAAATGTTATGGCCGGTAGCGGTGACCGTTTTTAGAAAAGTAAACTACCAATTATTGAAAATTAAGTAAAAATAAAGTACATCTCCATTATTGGTATAAATACCATTTGTTTACCATGATTTTTTTTTCATACTTTATTTTATTTTATTTTGTACGAAAATTAAACAACATATTTTGTTTTTCTATGACTGGGTAATTAAATCCGGGTTATATTTATTGCATATTTTGTGATTAACACGATCAAATTACTCAAATTTCGTTAAACATGTCTACGTCATCTTAAAAATAATAAAAATAAATTCTGCTTGCTTATAATATATTTTTTGTTATAATATACGTACAGCGATGTTAATAGGAGTAATTATTTTATTTTTTTCCCCCGTTTTCTCGTTTCTTTGATATAATTAACATTTTTTTCATTATTTCCTCCTTGCTGAATAAACAAACGCAGCAGCGAGATATAAATTTCACTAAGGTATAAATTAAAACGCTTAGTTTAATTTTCTCACTGTCGTGTATATATATATATATATTTGTGTGTGTGTACAATACATTATATTAGTATGAAGCTGTATTTTAGATATCATTTTCTACAAAGTGAGTTAAGTAGATATTTTTTCACCTCGTTACGAACGCCATTTATTGTTTCCCAATATAAGCCATTTATATATTATATTTTATATACCTACGTGTTATGCAAATGCACGTGTAACCTACATGGCTACATATTATAATTCGTATATACTATTATATATACATTAACATTATGGTAATATACGGTATAGAACACGTTATTGTGTTCAATACAATATATGATGCCTTTTAAAAGTCCATTATTGCGTTCGCTAAATTTGAAATAGAACAGAAAATCGTACTGTCAATTTACGACCACATCCGCGGGTAGTAAAAAATAACTAAATAATAACGGCGAATAAATAAAAACAAAAAACCAAACACATATTGTGCATCCGACGCGAAATTCGGTCAACCTGTCATTTTTTCAATAAACACAATTTTACTACCTCTTATTGCCTATACGCATTTTATATAATAATATTATTATTTATCTACCTACCTACTTTTGTTGTTTTATATTATTATTATTATTTTCATCACTACAATATGACCTGCAGTACGGTGGCCGTTTAAATTATACTGCCCAAAATGGCGTGGGTGGTCGGCGAGTGTGGCCGAGGTGGTGGCGGAGGTGGAGGTGGCGGTGGCTTTTTGAATATTGTTTTAAACAAAAGTGAAAGCTTTCTCGTCCTCCACGCTCGCACCTTCACCGCCACTCTACCCCCGACACGAGCCTGCTCGGGATTTCGGGGACAAACCCACCCCTAGAGATACGTCCGTTTTTATTGTTCGTTATTATTGCGGACACTATATTATTCTGTTTTTCGATCGTGTGCAATTCCATTATAGCGGTTTACGACTGACCGGACAGCGGGAAGAGCCTGCGTTTTATTAATTATTAACGCAGTCGAATTTATCTTCTGCGAATCCGGACAAAAACATGGTCTAACTGCTACTACTACTACTACTACTACTACTACTACTACTACTACAGTGCTATATAGTGGAATAAAAAAAAAACGTATTCATAATAAACGTACTGTATAATAATAATATATTATATTAGAATAGAATATAATATACAACTTTACAGTGAACGTAAGCATGTCGCTTTAGTGGGTCGGCAGTCTATGTGGATCTCCGTCGTCGTCAATCTGACCGGGTTTGCGCAATTACGTATAATCACACTTAATAGGCGTAATAATAATTAATTAATTTTTTTTTTAGTTCAAACTCGTGCCCACAAAGTGACAAATTATTTAGTATCCCTCGCTGCGGGCAGCGGTTATATTATTCACATTTTATCATTGCATTGCGTTTGTACGTTTATAAAATGTGTCTTTGATATATTTATTTTTTTATCATACCGATTAGTCTAACTAATCCACTTGACAATAGATTTAATTATTTAAAAAAAAAAAAAAAAAGTTTGGCTTTTTGGATTATAACATAATATATACATAATATTATACCTACATAATATATAAGACTTGGAGAAAAAAATTGTATAGAAGTCCATAATATTATTATATCAGATGTGTAAAATACAAATTTTTACATCGTTATACACTTTAGGTATGTCAATTATTACATTAAAAATGTTATCAAGAATACAAAAAAAAAACCTAAATATTTTATTCAGACTTTCAGACCGCACTATAAGCTTTACTTTGAATGGGTTTTAGAACTCGATGATTAATGGTTTTTTTGGTTCACGAAACAATACATCCGATAATATGTAGCCACTATAGACTGACAAACTAGCGCAGGCTGACCAAAGTCATGCAAGGCGAGGATACTCTATTTGAGATCAGTATTGTTCTACTGCTATAACATAACCAGTATTTTATTAAAATAATTATAGCTATATTTAAAAGGTACAAAGTAATCTTGTAATGTTTTCATTGACTTCGAACCTTATGTAATAAAATATACTAAGTACGATATCATTATTTTAGTAAACCAATAATGATATTATAATATGAACAATAAGTATAATGGATAAATAATATTCAGTGCCCCAAGCATGCTCACCCCTATTTTTGCCTTTAAAAATGAAGCTATTCATATTCTGATTTTCTAAATACAGTATAATCCGTTAATAGTTACAATGAACTCCAATAGACTGAATTTTTTTTTGTTAAAACGAAATTTTGTTGTCATGAAATTTCAAAAATTTGAATAAATATATAATTACATAAACATACAGACGTAACAAAAAAATGTTTAATATTTGAATCGTTCAGTACTGCTTGCTGAAGGATGATCATGTAGCGATACAAAGTCTGTTTTTCAAATGAGAACCTCCTCATCTTATAACTGTAAATTATTTAGTGGATCTTTTTTTTTAAATGTTGATGTACGCCATGTACTTAGTTCAGATTTCAAACGAGTAGTTCTCAGTTATTAAAATGTTTGTTAAGGATAATATTCCTTAAAAATGGTTTTACAAAAATATAAAATATATATTATATTGGATTTAGTATCTACTATACTTATATACCCATATTATTTTACAAATTCATTATCATTGAAATATTACCCTAATTAGTACATAAGTCAAATAACTCAAAAACTACTTGTATGAGTTTTGATTCTGATACGAAGATTATCCACTAAATAATAAATATTTACAGTAGAAAAGGGGTTTCTCATTTGAGAAATAGAAAATTGTATTTTCATAGGGCTCTCCATAAGTAGTAAAAAAATTTCAATAATTTGAAAATATGGTATTTAAGACAATATTCCATAATTTCAAAATCAGGTTTTGAATAACTACATTATTGAAAAAAGGGGTAAGCATACTTGGTAATTCAACCCTATATACCGTCTCAGTGGAATTTCAACAAAACGTGCATGTTATTTTCACCATTCATATGCGAACGATTGTTATTAATTATTATTATCAAATATTTGTGTAATCGGGTCTAACGCATTAAGTACCTATAAGTTAATAAATACCTAATAATAAAAAAAAATAATAATATTTAGATAGGTAGACACTGTGGCTCATGTCAATCAACATTCCTACGTTAATCCGTGCCGTAAAATTATCGAAATTAATTTGAAAAACGTACATAACCCTAAACTTACCTGTGGAGTATATAGGGAGCGGGTTAGGAGTTCAACCCCCCCGACCTCACAAAAATAAAAGTTTGTGTATGTAGAATTGTTATTATTAATTATACTGTCGGGGATCCCACCTCGGAATTTCCATATCACTTCCTCTGCCGCCAAACCAACTAAATTCTATATACGCCACTGGAACTTACACAACGTTTGCTAACTTTGTGAGGGTAACTTACGCGTCACGCCCTCAGCGCGATCGCGACAAAATATATTAAAACAAGTGGAAATCGTCTACTACAACTGCAGTGTAGGGAGTAGTCGACTTTTTGTTTTCCTCGGCCGCCCGCCGCGATATTTACCGATAATTTTGATAGTCGTGTTGCGTGCATAGCGAATGAGTCTTTCGTCCGTGTTATACACACACCGTGCCCGTAAACCGTAGTCCAGTCACGTGCCACATTACGCGTGTACCCTGTACCGTGGGGTGGAGGCTATTCTCTCTCTTTCTCTCTCTCTCTATATATATATATATATATATATATGTGTGTGTGTGTAATACTTTGGGGCCACGCGGTCCCCCTCCCACCGTCGCACCGACGCTCCACCACCGCGGCCATAAAACGTATGCGGAGGATGTGCAACGGTTTTATGCGCTAGGCCGTTTAAATTCCTGCAAAACGACCGAGATTTTAGCATTCGTAGGGTCCCGGCGCGCAATACATACGCGCATATTATATATTGCCAGGTGAATACCTAACCGCCTCGAGAATTTATCACCCTTCGGACGATATTGTGGTGGTCTGTTAATATTTTCGTACGACAGACCGATATATTAATAATACGACGACGGGCGCACGAGTCGCTCTTAATATACGTTTACCGACAATTAAATATGTGCGCGTTCGTATAAATAAATACCTCGTTGATTGCTGATATTCAAACAATTTAATCGACTCGCTTATATAAAACGTAGTATGGGTAGTACCTACCTACGCCTTGCATTGGATTAGAAAATATTAACGTGGTAGCTATGCTTGCTTGGATGTTATATAAACCACTACATTTTAAGTATACATTTTTGTCTCGCGTGGATTCGAAAAATCGTGTACACCTCCAACGCGTTATAAACGAGTTATAGATTATATTATTATTATTATTATTGTGAGAAGGCAAACATTTACTATTTAAATCAATACACGAATGTAGATCTAATAAAATACAAATTTATTAATATTATACTATGGCCAGTGTAAGCTTATAATAATGCGAATAATAATAATTATTATTCGCATTTCACAGTACATATCACTTTCCTAGGACATTTTTAGTCTTGACGACGTTGTCTATGACACAATTTTCGTATTATGGCTATTTTACAAAACAACATCGCGATACTATAAATTCACTTTCTTAAAACGTACAATCGTCTATCGATAACATAATATTTTATGTGCATGCGATGAAAATATTATTTCAATTTATGTTCCAAAAATATAAAGTTATTTGTTCGCTTAGCTTATTTAAATTTTAAATAGGTACCAACTTACGTATAATATTTCAGCATACAAAACATATAAATAAATAAATATATCATTTGTATTTATTTACTATATATATATAATAAAAAAGAAATATAAAGCGCATTTTAATTTCAATCATAAAATATTACAGCAGCATTCATGAAGGTACTTGGGATTGTGATATTAAATAACTGAGAGCACGTTCAAAAATAGTTTTCATTGGTATCAAGATTTTATACAAATTCATATTACTTTATTCAAATATACATCAAAGGCATTATGAGATTGAATTTTAACCAAATACAAGTAAATAATATCTTTGGCAAGGGAATAAAAAGACCAATGCTGTTTATATAATTTGATATGTCACATGCAGGGCTTCGAATCAAATTCGGTACCTATGGTTTTTCTCATCCTAAGAACGGACTGTATAAGAAGTATAGCTTATAACTCGCTACGACTCAATATATTACAGACTGTCAGACGGGTTACTTTGAAAGATAATAATATTTTAATTCAAACAATTTTTAAACTTCAAATACCAATCTAGTGAGTAATTATAATCTTCAGTGGATATCGTATAAATATCATATTATAGTAGCTCTTTCAGACGATATCCGACGCTGCAGTTTTCACAATGCGTACCACAAACTTTAAATGTAATAATCAAATCACGTGGTATAGTTATAATTATAACACGGGAGCCTAATGTATTGATTATGTTTAATCCAATGATTGTCAATGTACGTGAACAGGTTCTGCGGGATGCGATAATCTGCTTTTAAATCATGACGACATATTATTATAATTATTGTTTTGTAGCCTGCAGGTGTGTTTTAAGTCCATGGACGTTAATCGATCACAGTAAGTCACCGCGGGTGTTATAAAAAGGGAATATTTTTAAATACCTTTTTTCCCCCATTTCTAATCGACCGCAATGGAGGATCCGTGTAACATTATTACCAGTGGTTCATAAAATTCGTTTAAATACGATGAAAATCGAGTAGAAATATTTACCATTTCTTCTGAGAAAATGTTCTACACATTTTTCCACAACCAAAATTAATAATCTACTGCGAAAAGAAAATATTTAATGAATATTTTCATCATCGTTTTTGAGATGCTCGGAAGATTATTGTGTCTATATTATAAGTAAGTCACGGATGTAGGGATGTCGGGACCAACAGGACACGTAGGTAACGTAGATAATATGTAATTAATTGAATATAATAATTTGATCAAAGTCGTTCTCTCGAATTCCATACGTCATATTATGTATGTAGTAAATTATGTAAAACTTGTTTGTTCGATGTCGTCGGTCCCACCGGATACTATATAATATATTTACAGTGCGTGATTATAATAATATTATAATATATAGTAGGTAGGTAGCAGTCTTGTCGATTGACTTGTGCCGATCGACTCGTGGAGGTTCCCTCGAGACGTTTGGCTCCCGTGCTTACGTCTGCGGATATATTATAGCTGATAGGTTCCTCATATAATAATAATTGTTGGATAATGGATCGATATAATAGTATATAATATACTTCCCATCCATGAGAACATATAGCTGCTAATTGACGGTCGCACGATCATCCAGACATCCAGTTCACTGATTAGGTATAATCAAAAATAATTAAAGGTATAACATGGCTACATATAAGTTCGCACAGATTCGTGGGATCGAGTTGAACATTTTGAGCGCTTTTGGGCCTAGAGAGACGTTTACTGACTGCTGTATACTCAAGTAATAGTTAGCGCGAGGATGAAGGCAACGGCAAATTCCATTCGTTCCTCGTAGGCTCTACAGGTGATTCTCTCGTACTCGTTTCGGTTTATTTCCGGTACATATTTTTTTTATACTTAATAGAGAAAAGAAAAACGTTTCGTGCAGGTGTACTAAAATAGAACATTTTTGAAGAGAAACATTCTATAATATCTTCAAATATCGTGTTATTCTGAAAGCAAATAATTATTTGGTATCATTTGAATTTTAGATTCACAATTTATAAGTGGAATAATAATATTTATTTTTTTAAATAGTTGTTTGCGCATTAATTGTTACGCACTAAATCTTGTGTAAAATAAATAAATTAGCGAGTTATAAATAGTTTATAATAATAATTTTAAGTTTAACCAGAGAAAATGAATTGGTTTTATGTTTTTTATACTAACATTTCTTTATCCTTTCAATAAAATTAATACACGTATATAAATCCAATAATATTTGACTAGTTTACAATATTTTCAGAAAAAAATATATTAATAGATATGGCAGCTTAAAATTGAAAATGTAAATTGTAATACTTAATATTGTTTGAAATTTTAAAATGTTATGTAAGTACTTCATTTATTATTATGGCAAACAAAGATACAGAATAAAAATATTATAACTGAAAAATCATAAAGAATGGCTTGCATTGCCTACAAAAACTTTAATTTAAAAATCTAATAAACCAAAAAAAAATAAAACTACAAATGTTGGCCGGTTCAGTTTATAAATAAAAACTACCTGTGGACTGCTGTATTATTGATGCATTTAATTCTAGAATATAATTGTATTATATGAATTACTACCTATACAGTTCGTATGGAACAGCGTAGAAAAGTTCCTAAAACTCTTTAAAATTCATGATGGCGTATACAATTTGTAGTATACTGATGACTTCGTTAGCCGTATTAATGTATACGCAGTTTGGTTTCACTTAAATGTATTATTTACTATAGTTTGCAGAAATAAGTTTTAAAAGTTTAAATAATTATACAAAATTAATCTAGAACAATACGTCTGTAAATATTAAAACGCTTAATAGTCGGTATCAATCAAAATAATTTCGGTTTTTATTCTTAGTAAAAAAGTGGAAATATAAAGGGGGATTCACCAAGCATGCTTACCTCCATTTTTTCTTTTAATATTACATACATTATTCAGATTTTTATTTTTGGAATTTTTAAATATACTTGTAGACTATGTTTTCAAAGTCTTGAGATTTTTTTGTAATACTCAAATAGCGTCCTGTGAACATACAAGCTTCTGTTTTTTTCAAATAAGAACATCCTTTTAATTTAAAATAATTGGAGGATAGTTGTTTGAAAATTTTGATTTACCTAGTTTAGATTTCAAACGAGTAGTCTTATCTGTTATTAAAATGTTCATATTAAAGATAATAGTTATTAAAAATGGTTTACAGAAATATAAATTATAATAATATGTAATATTAAATCTAATATTTATTTCAAATCATGATTGTTTATAGGTTAATATTATTAATTACTACAATTTTAAAATCATCATAGCCCCTGTATTTTATATTCTCACAATCACGGACCTCTTATAATTATTATAGTAGGTACCTACACAAATTTATAAATAGCTTAAATATGTCTCTTTTGGATTTTGGTTTTGAGACGCCATAATTTTGATAAAATTGATCTGCCAAATAACTTACAGTAAAAAAGGGAAGTGTTCATTTGAAAAAAAGAACTTAGTATCTTAGTAGTACATCATATCAAGAGCTTAAAAGTATGATTTTTAAATACGTATATTGAAAAATTCTAAAAATCATTTTTTGAATACCTACCTAAATCAATTATTGAAGAAAAAATGAGGGATGAGCATGGTTGGTGAATCACTCTGTATGATTATTAGCTTATACAAAGTTGTCATTGTTTATCCGATATAAAAGTGTATTAAACATGTGGGCACAACTACGTTTTTTAAAATGTATTTTCAATAGTGTTTTATACAATTTTTCTTTATTTAAAAATTAAAAATTTCCATATTCATTGGAACTATGAAGTGGAATGTTGTGAAATAATTGGATTCATATAATTAAATTTGACTATTTTCAATGAAGAATGATATTTTATTTCAGTGCCTCAACAAAGCAAAATAATGTATTTTTAAATGTAAAATTATCGTTTTTAATATTTTTCCAGCAGGTTTTCTAAATTGGTTCTGTAAATCGTTTATTGACTGTACATTTATCTAAAGCTGAAAGCTTTACTCAAATTCCATTCAATTCTACAAAATATACTGCATTTTATATGATACAGTATACATCTTATTGACTATTTTATGACGAGGAAACAATAAAACATGCATTATTTTACCATAACAAAAATACTGAGCATTCTAAGTGATAATACATTATGTTATGTATTAATAAGTGTTATACAAATCGATTAGTCGTTTATTGTTAGACAATTTTAAAAACTTAACTATTTAGACGTTCTGTTTACTTCACCGGATTTTAATAATCTTAACATAATTTTTCTGTTTTTTCTCTTTTATTTTAGATTCTGAGTGGAGCAATGAATATATTGATTTTATTATGATGTCTGTTTTTTTTATTTTTATTTTTTATGCCTGTTCACACGATAAGTAGTCGAAAAAATGCTACGATTTTCAACTTCAGTATTTTGTTTGATGTGAAAGTGAATCTAGTTGATTGGGAGGTCAAAATTTAAAATTCCCAGTAAACAAAAGCGCCGGAAAAAAAATTAAGGTAAAACGGGAATTTTAATGCAAAATCGATTTTGGTTTTTGCAGGTGTAACTTTAAAAAAAATCATCGTAGTATATGATATTTTCACTGAATGTTTAATTTATCAATTTCTATAAGTACTTGATAAAACTTTCAAAATATTTTGACTCGTTTGTATTTGTTGGGTCAAAAAGTGTGAACATTTAATACAAGGCTCCTGATATATTGTTACAATAGCAGATGAAATATATTAAAAATCGATCATAGGTATATACCTACAATTTTTTTTACAAGCATTCAACATTTTGACAAAATTTATTGAATTTAAAATTAAAAAATGATTTTGTTTTTAAAAATTTATAAAATCAACTTTTATAGCTAATAATTGTATCAAAATATATGTTCCTCATAAATTACCTTATTCACAATAATATCATCTAATAATATATTAATATCATAGGGTGACTGACCGTCTTCGCTCAGAATCATTTTTCGTATACTATATAATATTATATAATTGAATTCAAAATTAACATCATCCATTAGTGACCCACTTGTAACCTACTGTACATCAGAGCGACACCCACTTGTTCACCTTTTTATTATTACATTACTAAATTAATTAATTATCATTATGTTAGAATTTAACTCTCTATTCCACAACAAGCTATTAGCTTAAAGGAGTAAATTTATTTTATTGTATTTATTATAATATAGTCAAGGGGCTTTTAAACCTTAAACTCTACAAAATATTATACAAACATATTATTATAATTTATAATATTAAATTCATAACGCTTATGATAGCAACATATTTTTATATTATGTAACTGTTACGTTAATCCCGTTATATATACAAAATTTAATTTTAATAATACACGCATACAGCGCTTTAAGTTATAGATATCAGATACGTATGAAATATATTTTACTGCAAAGCAGAAAATTACAAAAGGTAATGGCAGATTTCCTATTCTGAATTTGAATTTAAAAATACCACCGGCGCACGTGCCCTGAATATAGGAATGAAAGAAAATCGTGTAATCCACAGCTCGATGATGATAATATTAATAATAATAGTAAAAATAGCTATAGTAATGATATAAATCGGAGTTGCCGAGTTATCATCGATTCAATCGTTAATTTACGTCGTTATGCCATAACTATACTGTACGCACATTTATTTATTATATTTTCTTCTTATCTTTGCACATTCACGTGCAGATGGATCATTTGGCATTCCTCTGTCGTCGTCATAGCATCGTCGAAGCGGAGGTCGGTTTGATATGCGAGTGCGTGTTTTTTTTTCTCACCCCATCACACACGCGACACCATCCCGCCACCCTTACAATATATTATTCCGCGTACGCCCCCGTCGTAGTCACACATTCGCTGTCGTCGTCATCGTCATCACATTTTGTTATATATTATTATTATTATATCGTCCTACATGTGTGTGTGTGTGTGTGTGTGTGTGTGTGTGTGTGTGTGTGTGTGTGTGTGTGTGTGTGTGTGTGCGCGTGTGTACAGCGTGTGTATTTTTTCAAATTTTTTTTCGACTTTCCTCATCATTCCGTCAACGACACGTTGGCGCAGCTCGCGCGGAATGAATATACGACGACGTTTAGCCACCGCTGACGTTTAGTCGTTTAAACAACCGCACACGCCTTTCGGCCATAATTTTCGAATGCAAATGCCGTCGGCACCGACGTTGAATATGGTAATAATATATTATATTATATGCGTATCGTACGCACATGATATTATAATAATATACGGTTTGACACGCGAACGTTGTCGACGACTTTCCTGCTAAAAAGCGACGACTGCGAAAACAACGCCACCGCGTGAGTCGTATAATATCGCAATAATACAGTTATAAATCTATATTCTATAGTAATACAATCGAATTGCTCTAACTCGGAACTCGATAACTCGAATAACTTGAATTCTCTTTGAGGTTAGGGTACGTTAAATTCGAATTAGGTAACTCGAACAATATGCATAATATCTTGATTCAATTTTTACCTCCCTTCAACTTCGAGTTATCGCGACTTGACTGTGTATAGGTACGTTTATACGAACAATAGAGAACTAAGCCACTGTTTTTTGCAGGTCGAAGTACATCAGAGTACAATAATGATGCATATCATGCACAAGTATGACGTGACCAGCTCCGCGGATAAATATCTTTCACGGGAATAATGAATTAATGTTATTATATTGTGTAAAAATGAACAACAAATATACACGGTGATTCAACCTATAATCATGCTAACCACTTCAGACATAATGCAGTTATTCGAAATCTAATTTTTCGAAATGTAAATCATACTTATAATTACCATATTTTAAATGTTTGATTTTTGTATCTACTACTTAAGGAGTGACCTGTGGAGATACCTACTTACATTCTGAAATTACGACCATCCTACTTTTTTTCTAAAAAATATTTATCAGACAGATTTATACAAATTTTTATGTATCAAAACAAAAATTCGAACGAGTAGCTTTTGAGTTATTATCCACTAAGGATAACTGGCCCACGATAGTGGGATTTTTTGAAATACGAGAGCTATGGCAATTTAAGAATTCTAGTAATTTAAATTAATCTATCATTAATTATATCATATTTATTATTTATAAAAATTTTCCAAGTATAATAAATACTATATCCAAACATTAAGTTTATTTTTTACTTTCGTAAAACCATTTTTAAGGACTATAATACAATTATCCTCAATACAAACATTTCGATAACTGAGGATTTACATGTTCAAATTTTAAACTATTATAGATACACAACAATTTGAAAAAAAAAATTATCCACAGGACACTCCTCAAATAATAATACAAAAGAAAAGCTCAAGAATTTAAAAATCTGGTCTATAGTATATTATTTAAAAATTAAAAAAAAAACTTTGTGAATCACTCTGTATATTATAATCTACGTGCTCATGGTTAAGGTTAATAATTAACTATAGACTATTACAGTGTCGCGCGCTGTAGCCAGACATTTGTATTGTTTATTTTTTCTTTTTATTTTTTTTGCGTGGTACCGAATTTCATAGGTATTATAGGACTAAGGGCTTTAATTCTGAGAATACTTAAATTCACAGAGTTGTCGGTTTCTTACACAGCTACTCTTTATCGTAAAAACTTTCATTGAATGTGGACGAGCAATCAAAAATAAAAGTCAACAAATGATACATTGTAGAATCCTGATCGATAGATGGTGTATCATACATGTATTATATGAATATAATGACTTATTAATGACCACGGTTGTAGATATTAATAAAATATTGATAATGACCACAAAATTAATTTACCACGGGATACATAGTTGTACCTCTGGTTTTACCCGCTGACCATAAATATATAGCTTAATACCAAATAAATAAGGGTTTTTTTTTAATGGAACGCACACCCAGTCGCCCCTTGTTATGCCACCGAGCAAAATTATACGCATGTATACTGCAGGGCTATTTTGTCTCTTTTAAATAATATATAATTACACAACACGAGTATTTAGCTTATGCGTTAATAATATGCATGCCGTACACAAACAATATACATTTTAAACCCGGTATTACGATGTTTAACCGTATGTTTAGTAAATTTGAATATTTTTACAATTTTAAAAATATATTTAATATTTATTGAGACGTATTATCTCACTTGATTTGATTTTTGGTACGAATCAGTGGATAAAAAATAATAATATAACAATCGATGCGGTGATAATTTAATGAAAATACAACTGAAGAAATAATAAAGAAGAATAACCGTAGTTGTCGTCATATTTATTTTAATATTGTTCTTAGTCCCCGGGCATTTTACCCCCTCCCCTCCAGCCGCTTTAATCTGATCCCGTCGACCACGTGTACCGAACAAGAATGCGTTCGTTCTGCTGTCTACCGCTATCCGGCAGAACGTACCCATTAATATTATGATAATATACCGTTAAGAACACTGTTGTTGTGTCTTTGTATATCCTGATGGATAGACGGTCGCGTCTGCCGCCGCAGTTGACGCCTCACAGTTGTCGTGTACAATAATCGTGAACGCGTATGATGTGTTTTTGTGGTTATTTATATAAATTTAAGAAACTGGAATAACATAGATATACACTTACACATCGTCCAAACGCTTTTCGTTTTTTTCGTCTTCGCGAGCGTAATATAAGCCCAAAGACTTATCGTTTCAGGCGTGATCTCTTCGTCGAGTCGTCGAAAGCATCCACGGCGGTGACAAATGTTCGCCTGCTACAGTGTGTATGCGCGTTTCGCGTGTGCATATTTTTATTATAATATCGCTCGTTGTCCCGACGAATTAAAACTTTTTATGACAATATAATAATATTATGTATAAACGATCATAATATTATAGGTAACGACTCGCTACCAGTGATGTGCCATTAGGAATATTTCCCAACCTCTTAGGAAATTTCTTAAAAAAAAAAAATGTATTATTTTTATGTTATTCAGTATTTCAATTTACTTTGTTTATTTTTATTTTTTCAACATATATAAATAAAAGTTGGATAGTTTATTTTGTGATCATTGTACAGATTTTAATTGAAAAATTAAATTATAGTTACTTTATAACTTTTTTTAAAATAATAAATAATATCTAAACTGACATTATATCAATAATGAGCTGTCATTTAGACCATTTACAACCATAATTTTAATATAAAATTTAAAACTGAAACCTACGATCAATATTTAAAAACTTATTATATTCCCGGGAAATTCCTGGTGTTGGGATTATTCCCGGGAATTTGCCCATCAATACTCGCGACACACGTCACTATCACGCGATTGGTTATACGACGACGGCTGAACTGTAACAATATAATAATATTTTGTATTATAACATTATTTTCGAAATATTAACCGAGATTACACGACAATAATGCACAGCGAAAACTCGACGACGACAGCTGATGAATTGTTAAGGTACGCGTAAAATGCATATCTATACCTATGCCTACGCGCGGTCTGGAGAGGACGGATTTAAGTCTTCGTTTGCCCAGCAAGTTTATTAAACTATATAAATCGCGAATTTTTATCAACTAATCACCCGTCAAAACTTCGTT
The DNA here is from genome assembly GCF_005508785.2 of Acyrthosiphon pisum. NCBI lineage: Eukaryota > Metazoa > Arthropoda > Insecta > Hemiptera > Aphididae > Acyrthosiphon > Acyrthosiphon pisum. The sequence continues at coordinate 2,429,054 of NC_042494.1, forward strand.
CACTCGTCGTCTCTACTGCAATATAAACGATATTATATTTATATTAAACTTCACCGTGCTTTCTTGGCCATCGAACTTTTGTCTTTATTTAAACAATATTTAATAATTTCGTCATAATAATTCGTAAGTTTGTCCTGAAACGTAAATATTACACTCCAGTTTAATAAAATAAAAAAAAAACTTTATTATTCAACGTTTTTGTTCTAATAAGTTATCCGTTATTTCTCTTTTAAAAAAAAAATCGAAATTCGTTTTGTATTTTGTTTTTTTTTCAAATAAACGTACCCTCGAAAACACTAATGGATTGATTATGTCACACAGTTTTTCTCAATTTTCCATTTATTTTATTTAGCTTGATTTTTTTGTACCATTGTGGCAAATTAAAACTCACGGAGCTAATAAAAAAGTATAAAGTAACCTTTTTTAGGTAGGCACTTTGAAGTACTATTTAATTACTTAAATGAGGACGGGACCAATTAAATAAAATGGAGTTTAGCTACCTAGTCTTTCTTTACATACAAAACAATACCACGGGGATGTCTGCAGTGCATAGAAACATCTATATATTCATATAATATAATATTTATACAAATATATTTTGAAAGTCAGAAGTAAAATAAAATTGGTGTTTGATCACACGTCTTATTATGCATTCAATTTACTGTAATGCGGCTAGTCATAAAAAACAAATTTACGACCACATTTTTGTTTTACTTGTATATAAATACCCGTTGCTAAATCGGGTCTAATTCATATGATGCAAAACACATGGTAAAGGTCTCCCTAATAATTATGGGCGTTATAGTTTAGGAATCGATTGAGAGGTTATATCATATTAGAATTTATAATTTAATTATCTGTTAGATAATATTATATTTTAAGCTGTATGGGGTTTTTATGAGAAAAAAAATGAATTTAACAGATCGCTAATATTCAGCTTACAGTCATGAAAAATTTTAATATTTTGAATCGTTAAAATTACCCATGTGTCATGGAACCCCTAGAAGTACTGTTGATCACACAATATTATGATGGAAATAAGAACTAAATTCCATTGTGAAAACGTTAAATAAAATTCTGATGCCACTATCAAACTTTTAAACATTTTAAACTTGTATTTAAAATAAATGACATATTTTTATCGCCCATTTGTGTTGTATTCGTTACTTGTAATATTTTAAAATAATATTTAATCATATTATATTATGTGAATTTCAAAATGAACATTATACACCTGTCATAGACGTCACAGCAAAAACAAATCATGTATGTGCATCTCTGTCGTACCCTAACATGATTTTTAGTACTGATCACATGCATTGCACTCTAAAGTCGAAACAGTGAACGATAAATGTGTACGATTGACATATAGGATTAAAACAACACCCTCTCCATACGATATTAGAATATATCGATAATTTTTAAATTACTATTATTTCAACCATAAATGATTTGACTGTGTAGGTACTTATAATAGGCATTTACATTTCGCCATTCTGATGATGGTTTTATAATAAAAAGTGAGCGATTTTTATATTTAATTTTTTTTGCTTCGACGACGCGTTTGTTTTATTTTGACGTGTAAACGGATGAAATATATGTCACCCTGGTGCGTACATATTATTATTATTATTATTATTATTATTATTATTATTATTATTATTATATAATATTATACATGGAAAAAAGTCGATCGTAAATTATTCAAGATATTCAAAGGAATTCGACCACATCTATCGGCGTCTCGCAGGGTTTTTTGTACAGAAAACTTAGTTATTAGGTAGGTATACATAATATTATAGAATACAAAAAAGACGCTATAAAATGTAAGATATGGTAAAATAAAAGAACACTCTATAATATATATATATGATACAGCTAGGTAAAGAGATATTTTAACAAGAATTACTGCGGCGGCACGACTAAACTCTGGTCGATGAAATAGCATAGTTATCGATATAATATAATTCACCTATTGATCGAATAGGCGTCGTCGAGTAAATAGTATATGTATAATATTTCATATATTTCGTACTTCGCGTCTGTGCGTATTATAAAATCCGTTCCTTTTCTATCCGACAACGACAATAATAATAAAAATAATGTACGTTTCTTTATGTTAGCGTATGTGTTTGAGTAGTGTAGTTATAGTTAGTGTTTGAATGAAGTCGGTAGAGATAGTGGCTTTGGAAACTTCTTGATCTGCTATTTCTTTTCCATCTATTGATTTTATTTAAATGCATTATACAACCCAACCTCCAATTAAATATTATCAACATCATTAACTGTTTAAAGAAAATTGAATTTTATAACCTAATACGTGAGCTTAACCTGTGAACTATAATATATAAATATAACTATAACTAATGGCATGGTATCCGAAGTAATATGATCAATAAAAATAATAATAATAATAACAACAATATAACGGACCCAGCTGTCTACCACGCGTACAGCACGTGATAATGTATAGCAGTAAGTACCTACAAATTACTACCGTACGAAGAAATACTGCACCGGCGAATCGTGCCAACACGGTTGTCAGTTTCTTAGTAAGAATGGCTTAATTAATTTTCCAGTCACCGAATTTTTCCAGGGCAGCGAGCTTAAAGCAAGTATTCGGTGGCAGTAGTTGTAGACATACCTGCTGGTAGCTATATTATTATTTTAACACAAACGGCGCTATGTCATCGAGGGAGCCTTATCCACCAGATTGAAATGTTCGGCCGGGTTTTCGATAAAAATTAGTTTCCGTTTCCCCGGAAAATATATATATACGCCCGCCGCTCGATTAATAATCAATATTTAATTTTGTTTTGAAACGAAAAAATGTGTACATATTTTGATATATTATTATACAGCAGGGTGGCTCGTCCAAACGGCTAATATGGTACAAAGATATTATATTATTATGAGTGTGGGTGGAAAAGTAATAGGCAAGAGGCAACCCACCAAAGTTGTGTTCAGCATTTCTCGTTGCTCGTCTTCACTTTTTTTTTAATGCTTTTTAATAGAAAAATAACCTCGTAGCAGAGGTATTTGATTTTTATACGTCGACATTTTTTTGTAAAAAGTATTCGCAGCTGCTTCTGAGTATATATAATTTTGGAATACCTAAAAACCATCATGATGAAAATCATGTTTTACCGCAGTAAAAACTAATACCTTCATTTTTGCAATTTCTTAACTTATTTTTTTGAAAAAAAAAATAAATCTAAGTTAAACTCGAAAACAGGTGTTTGAATTTAAATTATGTATGTATATATAGTAATAATAATGCGCACCGTCGATGTGTTTACAAAACAAATGAATAAATTAATTGTGCAGAGAAAAAAAGCATCCTTCACTCACACGCCATTCGCCAATATAGTTAACTGTAGGTACGTTTATCGTCAATGTCACTACCTATGCCAAATTTTCCATTCGTTTATACTTTATATATTATTTTGAATCTGATTTAAAAACGACGTTATGACGTACGAGTAATGTGTAATGGAATTTTAATAATGTGTATGGGGTTGTATACATAGTACATAGTACATACATATATTATATTATATATACTGTAATTAAATCCAAGAATATTATAATAGTCGCTTTATGGTAATAACAACAATGTGTTCGCCACATTATTCAATAATATTACGTTTTTGTTCACTATCAATTACTGAACGTCATCGTTGTATTTTTGATTTCAGGTGAGTTGTGATTGATAAAATGATGTTTCGTGGAATACATTATTCTACTTACCTACCTACATGCCCACTGAAGTAATATGCCTGCAGGTAATGGAATTAAGCACGCAATATATCACAGGCGAAGTTTTACGCCGTTTCTTTACACAGAGCATAATGTAAACTGTTTAAAAGTGAAAGTCCTATAGGCGAAGCTCGTACGACTTTTATTCAATTTAAGGTACCATATATAGCAGCTAGTAACGAGCATTCTGGATGATATTCTTTAATAAAATCCGACGACCTAATACCTAATACGCGTCCTAAACCGGAGCCGGTGCACATTGTTTTTAATTATTAACTATTTGACTCGAATTTAAAACAAACTAACAAAGTCATGCACGACTCTGCATAATATATAGCATTACAATATTAAAGTATATTCTTTCATAATATTAAAAATGTATAAATTATTTTTAAAAATTGATTTTCTACAGCCAGAATAATCCGTAAAATACTATACACAAATGATAACACAATAATAGGCTTACTTCGAATAGGAATACAAAATATTATGTTATACAGATGAACGAAAATAAATTTAGGTAAATATATGGATCAAGCTGTTGATTTTATAATAATATTATGTATTATTAAAACAAACTAATTGGTAAATATTATGATAATCGTTTTATACAATTTCAAACAAAACAAAACACTGATACAACGGTCGTTATTAAAACAGAATAATGAATATTCGTATGGAAACAATGATTTTAAATCACTATTATTATAATATGGATGACAATAGGAAAATTATAAAAACAATTATTGTTAAAGTCAGATGTTGAGACATTTTTAAAACCTCAAAACTCTTCTAATATACTCTGTATAATAAGCAATAATACTAAACGTTTTTATTCGTCGACTTTATATGTAATACAGTCAATTGGAGCGTACAATTTAATGACACTGAATGACACACGGCGGCCCAACTCTATTCAGACCGAACCTATAGTTGTTGTAGTTTGTCGTGAAGTCATAACGCTGAAAATTACACGTATTAAAGTTCGAAAGTATAATTGAAATGGTCCTAGTATCCTACGCACCAAGTAACATTTAGTCTCGTTTTAAATGTTTTCACAAAATAATAGTTATTAGTTTATTACAATTCGTTGTTTACACAGTGTAAGAAATTGTGTACAATTTTAAACTTTGTTAAAAATGTAATTTCTAAAATGTATAAAGAAGAAAGCACTATATTATTATGTATTTTAAACGACGACTATACTTTTTTTCCTTTAAATATAATATAACATTATATAATATACAAATATTGTGTACAACTATGGTATTAAACAATTTTGAAATGCTTATAATTAAATTTGTACATAAATTACACAACAGTTATTTTTTTTTGAAAACAATTTTTTTTTATTATTGTTATTATTATTATTATTATATAATATGATTTTAAGATTCGATTTAATTTTAAAAAATGCATAGTTTGAAGAATAATCAGTTTTTTACTAAAAATGCTAAAACTTTTAAATTATCTTGCTTCGTGAATTTAAATAATATTCTCTACTCCACAACAGTATAAATTTACTCAGAAATGGGATTTTTAGCCAATCCGAATACATTGCTTGCAGAAAATAGTTTGATAACACCATAATAATATTAACAAGTTCATATAATATATTCATAAATATTTACATTTTGTTGAAAAACGTTTACTCAATTATTTTATATAATATTAGATTCTGGAGCAAAGATTGTTTTGGTTTTATTATGCTATATGTATTTTTGCTTTGTATCTAGTAATTTACACTTACTTTAATAGACAAAATACTTTGACCAAAATCTTGGAGGGTAGTTTCTGATAGAAATTTGGATACTTTGGGAGAAGGGATTGTTAAAATAATCACGAAAAACAAAAACAAAAAATGTGGAAAACGGGAATTTTTACGCAAAACCAGTTCATTCTGAAGCAGCAGTTCCTAATCTCAAGTCGCGACACTATTAGTTGATGCGAGTGCATAATTCACATTATTTTTGTATGATTTTTCATGAATATTCAAAAAATATATATATTTTTTTCATTTATTCAAATTAATTGCTTCAATACACTTGGTATTATTACAATGTAGAATAAATTAACATAATGTATATATTTATGAGGCTGTCAGCGGACTATTTGTTTTCTCTCTCTGGCTCACATGCAACATATACAAAATGAATTTACGCAAAATAATTTTTTCTATGTGTTTAAGTAATCTTAGAGTAAAGTCACCCATGACAAAAAAGATAGAGAATAATACTTTTGAGGGAATGACTTATCGATTTGTCTAAATATTGTCTCAAAACTATTTAAACATCATTTAAATGTACAACATTTTTTCATTTATTTTGAAAGTGGAATACAATGTCAAATAATAATAAAATATAAAATCAATATACCATTCCCTCAAAAATATTATTTTCTATCTTTTTTGTAATAGGTGACTTTACTCTACTTTACTTTAAGATTACTTAAACGCATAGAAAAAATGATTTTGCGTAAATGCGCTTTGTCTATGTTGCGCGTGGGCCAGAGAGAGAAAACGAATAGTGTGCTGACATCCTCTTAATATAAATATTAGCTACTAACTTATCTAACTATGGTATATGTGATTTAATGTATAGGTTTAATCGGGAATCTAGACAAATGTAATTATGGGGAAATAATGCCTTTGGCAATAAGAGTATTTAATACTGTGGAGAGTAGGGAGATAAGAGGATTGATTAATGAGCTTAAATTAGATAATATAAACCTGGAACAGGTGTCGGTGAATTTTTCTGTATGTGAGTTTTGTTGTTGTTTGGTGGTTTCTGCGTAAGATTTTGCTGTGGAGTGAGCTTTGAATTCAGGGCGTTTAGCTTGAGGATTTTTGGAGCAGCTTTTTGGAAAGCTGCCCTGTATACTGGGCATCTCTTTAAAGTTAGCGGTGTGGTCCCCACTACATAGGGCGCATTTGGCGGGACTGTTGCAGTCTTTGGAACAGTTGTTCGTGAGGTGATTTTCACCGCATTTAACACATCTTGGTTTATGGTGACAACCGTTTTTTGTGTGTCCGTATAATTGGCAGTTATGACATTTCAGAGGGCTACGTTTTTTATGTGGTTTCTCGATCTTAACTTAAATGTTGAGTAGCGATGTGATGTCGTGAATATCTTTATTGTTGTCCTGGGGTAAAATATCTACAAATAATAATGGAAGGGGGCATTTGCTTTTGTTTTTGGCGTTGTAAACGTGTTTTACTTTTTGACCTAACTCGTTCAGAGCGTTTATGATGTCAATGTTTAATGTGGAATAGTGCAGGTGTCTAATGACGACTCTGTAGGTGCGAAAGTGACGGGAGATATGTAAGCGGAAACTGGCGTCCTTTTCATGTAAGTAGTCAATGATTTTATTGTAATTTATACAACTTGAGGGTATAATACCTTGAGGTATGCCGATGATGCCCTGCAGGTGAAACCTTTCGGGCTGGTGATATTTGTTAAGATGGTTTTGAAAGCGGAAAAGTTCGCAATGTTTTTAACAAAGATAGGTGGAATGACCGGGTCTTTGACCTGAACGGTGTGAGGCTGGTTCGCCGGAGGAGCATCCATCGAGTTGGATGCGGACGTGTCTGCAGTTTCTTGGTCGCCTGAGTCATTTGTGGCGAGTACGGTAAAACGATTTGGTGTTATAAAAACTTTTGATTTTTTGTCAGCTAGACTCGGTGACAGCGACGAACTAGACAAATTTCTTTTTGACGGGTTGAGTGTGCGTGGCGAAACGAGGCTCGCATTACGGGCGCTGTTGTCCATTATAAGGTTATAATAAAAACAAATAATTAATTTTAACTAAAATTTTCATAATATTAATTGGCGAGTGCGTACAGAGATAACAGTATACACCAAAAAAAGCGACGTGCGTGCATTCATACTGAATGTTACGGTCGAACTCCTAAAAAAAATAAATATTTCCAAAATAACAAATAATTGAATAACAAAAAGATTGGAGAAAAAACAAATAGTTATGAATATTATAATAAATAACTGGTATATTATCTCGTATGTGTAATAATACTAATTTCTATTTTTGTTCAAAGTTTTTTTATTATTTTATACTTTAATAATTCAGTGTTATAAATGAGAAATATAATTATGGCAAGTTTAGAGTGCACAGGCGTCTGTATTTTACTACAACTGCTATACAGAAAACGAGAGGGAATTGATAACTTTGTGTGGTTTGTTAGTTAATTGGATACATTTAGGATCATGGAGCTTTGGTTATTTTCCAGAAAGTTTTAGATTGGAATAACTGGATCTTTTTAATATTTGACGTGGTTTTACCGAGCCCCAAACTCGTATCGTGTGGTTTGAGGTGGGGTTTGTATAGTATAGTATTATATTATTTAAGTTTATGTGTTATTAGTTGGTCGGAGGTAGCATAAGTCGCCTGTTTCCGTCATTTCATAGTTTTTTTTATTTATTTAAACTTATTATATAATATAATGAGCTGCTCAAGTGAGGCGTCGGTAAAATGTTACTCCTAAGATGTAACAAGCACTGCAAGTACAGTGTTATAGAGGTTCGTGGGTTTTGAAGTGTAAGGGAGAGGGGCATTATCTGAGTTATAGAGTGAAACTTAAATAATATGTATTGACTTGTTTTCGTTAAGTTTAATTTCCCATATTTTGTTGTACGCCAAAGTGAAAGAAAATTATATATTTGAAAAAAAAAATCAAGGACGCAATATTTTTAATTTCCGACCGGTTATTCAAGGTGGCTTAAAAATTATCAGTAAAAATAAATGTCTATAGTTTTTATATTTCGTGCTTATTAAGGATGTATTATTGCTTCGATGTTGTGTAGTTATACTACTCTATCGCTTAGCTTGAAGACTTATTTTGTAATATATTAATTTACCTTTAATAATTACAAGCTGTATAACCCGGCGTTGCCCGGGAAAAAATTGTGATTAATTAACTCCTTTTGGGTGTAATTCGCTCTGCATAGGTATGGAAGCAAAATCATATTATATTTTAATTTTTAGCCATCCCGCGTGACGTTGCCCATGAGTTTCACGTATGGTTATGCAAACAATATATTATCAGGTGGGCAATCTACCTGCGGTACATTTACGGATTCGAATGTGCATGTAGCTTATATACAGCATAAATATTGTGCCTTATCGTTATGGCAAAGTATGTGTTATGACTTTGTTAAATATTATCTATTTATACATTTTCAGATACGATAGTTATACTCACTCTTGTATCTCATTATGTTCATTTTCTTTTTTTTTTCTTTTTTCGCTCGTATTATTTATTTTGAACTTCGCACATTTAAAATAAAAATATTACACAATTATTAAAATCATAACATTTTTTTTTTTTTTTTTACAATACGCAATTATATTTTGATTTCTGTATAAGTTTGCGTAGGCAGTGAATACAATATCCATAGTTATATAATAGACGAATTAATCACATTTTTGGATCGAAAGTCATTTATATGTATTCAAAATGTATTGTTATTCGATAAACGATACTCATATAGAACAGATTGATGTTTGAACCGTATACCCTGCAAGACATGATGTAAATGTACTATGTATGCAAATTAAGGGCAAAATAGCCATGTCAATACAGTTCAATTTAACGATTTTAGCCGGTAAAAGAGAGAGCAAGAGAGATGGAACGAGACAGAGTGTAAGAGTGGGAGTGGGGTAGGGGTTGGGGGTATTGAGAGAGAATAAAGGGTGTTTTGTTATTCATTCGATTATATAATATTTTTTTTCGGTCTCACGATCACCAAAATATTCTGTGTAATATGTTCATCGCATATTTTATATTAGTACCTACCAGCAATATCGGAATATAACACAGGTATAAGTACAACATTTTTTTTTACGGTTTTACAAATTCGATACGAAATTATTCACATCGAGACATCGACCGAACATTATAATATTATACGCGGATATACAACTACACTGTGTACATTATCGCGATTGATCGATATATACCTATTATAATGTTCGTCCTATGTATAGGAACGATGCCGTAAGGGGCTTGACGAAGTCTTAAATCTTAATGTAACCGTGACTAGAACATGACTATAACGTGGTCGTAAAATATCGTAATCGTACAAGCGCGGACGCGGGACTTGAGTTCCGAATGATAATAATATTCTATTTCTGGTTATAATGTCATTATGTTTCGGAGTCACAACTTTTTGTTGTTGTAATTGTTTGAGTTACATTATATCTTAAGTTTGATTGTTTTATGGAAAACAAAAAAAAACCAGAAGTTTTAATAGTACTAATTTGACGGCGGTGGTTATAATATATATATATATATATATACATGCATTCATTATTTAATGTTAGGTTATTATACTTGACTTTGTCATTATTATTATTATTATATCAACTATGTTTTCCACGGAGCTTGTCGTTTTTATTTTTAAAAGAGCGGTCTTCTGATTTTGTCAAAATAAATTTCATACGACAAGGTAGATAAACATAAAATGTTCAAAAACAAATTGACCATGTCGGTTTTTTTTCCGCTGTCATTATTATCTTTTCACTGACTGTTCTAAAATGTCATGTGTAGGGACACTGCTCACTACAATATATGCCCTGCGGTAAGTATGTTATATATATACTATGTAGAACTTTTTTTGTGGTATCGACGTCACTGCCGGAAATGCTTGCAAATTACTTCTATGGTGCCGCTATCGTTTATTAATTCATTAAATCAATTCAGTACAATAATAAAAAGAATAAGCTCGTGCTGCCAACAGTCCTTGAAGTCTAGTCATGCTTGACTACACAACAGCTGCGGCGTTCTTCCTCCTCCTTCAGAATCTCCTCTACCAATTTTATAAAAGATCTTGAACGTCTCATCGGCTTCCTGAGTAATTCGGCTCCCCCCGGGTGATTGACTGGGAGCTGTTCAAAGACAGGTCCAAACAGGATGTCAGACAAGGCATGGGCACTGGGGTAACCGAGGTGTGCCTCGAGACCATCCCAGTTCGGGCATCGGAAAAGTGTGTGATAGATGATGTCCGACGCGCAAGTGCAGTGATTGCATCGAGGGCTAGCGGCCCTGACCATACGATGAAGGTAATTTTGGAAACTCCCGTGCCCTGTCATTTTTTACGGGCAACAAAGTGAGCGGGATCAGCTAGTGTAGTTGAAAAATGATTGCTTATAGTTAATTACAAGAAAAAATGGATATTTGACCAAACTTATATATAAACTTAATAAAAACGTCGTTTGTGTAGGTACGTCAAAACGTCGAAACGTCGAAAAGTCATTTGAAAAAAAATAATAATGTTAATTCATAAAATGTATCATTATCATATTATAAAAAACGAGATAATTTTCAAAGTTTTCTTTTGATTGGAAAATTAATTATTCCTCAAAGGTTAAGTAATTAATTTTCAGTTAATTAACCCTTAGATCAATAATATATTATTTTTTTAAATAGCATTTTTCTTATCCCATAGTAATTTATATAAATAAATAATATTATGAGACGAGAGAGCGCAATTATTTTTTTCAAAATCATTATAAATCGTGATGCTAAGAGTTATATTACAAAAAAAAGAGAGAATCATGATAAAAATATAATTTAATACCATCTACTTATAAGGCCACATATCAAGGTCATAATATATCATACGTACATTATTGTTTATTGCATCTACTGTAAGTGATTCGTATACATATAAATTCACTTTTTGAGCTTACAACTAACGATAGTATTCGTACAGATAAGTCGACATATATATAATGTGTATATTATACTGAGTGTTCGCCAAGCGTGCACATCCCCATTGATTCCTTCAATAATGAAATTATCCCAATATTCTGATTTTTTGAACTCTTAAATAAATGCACAAAAACTATTTTCTAATTCTTGAATTTATTTGTAGGTATTACTTAACCGTTGACCACGAGCGTGGTATTTAGTAATGCAACCACACGAGTAGGATAATTTTTCACACCAAATGAAATTCAATGGATATTTTTAACATTTATTTTTCAAAATTAATTAATTTTTTATAACAATTGGAATATTTATAATACAGACGTAAATACAATGAAATGTTATGTGGTGGGTTATGAGTGTATAGTAAGTTAATCTTTGGAAAAACCTTTACAATCTCCCTTCTAAGAAATGAGAAATAATTATGATAGTTCGAGAGGGGTTTACGAGTAAGCAAGGGTTATTGACCACACTAGAATATGAAAGTGTTTATAATCAACAATGACTGCTGTGATAACAATTGGATATTATAATATTATTGTTAAGGAAAAAACTACGCAGTACTTTATAAAAAGTGCAGCTGCACAGGCTGCATGCTCATCAATGAGCGTAGGCTGTAGGAATTTCCGTGAGTCTTATACACGCATGTCACGTCCCGCGGAAACGACAATTCTTATCGTGAGGACCAGTAGAATTAGAGGATAGGCCTACCCAAACACCTCATTTTGAGATATGATTTTATAGACCTAGGTCTAGCGCCAAGGACTACGCCGGTCGTACATTTGAAATATTAATTTGTACTTCGAATAATTTTTTTCAAAATGTTTGGGATTTAAAAAACGAACGAGTAAATCGTATATTTTCTAGGCGCTTAGAAATATTTCGTTCAATAAAATATTCTGGAGCAATTTTAATACTTCCATTTAAAATAAAACAATGATTCAGTCTATGTCATTATTATTTACAACTCCACATAATTCTTGTCACTTGGCGGTACTTTGTACATGGGGATCGTTAAAGTATTTAATTCAAAATTTGAACTAAATAATATTTATTATAGAAAAAAAGGGGTGAAACGTCCTGTATGTATATATATATATAGAGAAAAATACCCAGTGAGTGTGTGAGAGAGAGAGTGGTGTGAGAGGGAGAAATGAAGAGAGTGAGAGAGAGATAAAGAGTAATATCGCTCACAAAAAAACAAAAAATAAATAGATACAAATAATAATAATATTAAAATAAAGGTCTGTCTTCGCATATCCGCATAATACACAATATATACGGTATACCGTTCCCAAAAATCAGTGGCTGCGAGGAATTGGCGTGTGTGTGTGGAAAAACCGAGTTTACCGGACCGTGCATAACCGAACTTCAGAACCCGACCGAGGAGTTATAAATTACCGCAGCCTCTGCTACTACCCCCTCGGGGCTCCATTCGAAAACAGGAGCAACAATCCGTAACCACGAACAATGCACTACCCCCCTCCCCCCACACACACACACAGCAAACGGCCGGTCACACCCTCGTTTGCCGCGCGCGCCACTCGTTTTTTGGATTTTTTTTCACTTTTTTTTACCAAAAAGAAAGGTTTGCGAAAATCGACAGCACACTTAAAACTTGCATTGTTTACACGAGTATGCGAGATATTCACATGATATTATAATATTATAGTGGTAGGTGTGCTTGTGCTTGTAAATAATGTGTAGGTTTATATAAAACGCATATAGTGACGGTATATATACTATATAGATATAGTGTGAGGAGGAAGTGCTGTAGGCGGCGTATATAGTCGTGAGCAATGGTGTTGTTGGCACGAGCGTACGAGACCAACTGAATTCATAAATCAATTTTCGATGGGTCGGCGGCGTCGAGGAGGGCAGCCTGATGGATCTATGTATACACACCACCGCGGGGTCGTACACACACATGTATATTACATAATATTATTATTATTATGTCATGTACATTGTACATGCTATGGGTACAACGTAACGCGTGGAAGTTTGACGGCGCGATACTGATGCTGGTACACAAAACGCACGTCTTGTTTGGAGAAAAAAAAAGCAATCACCATCCACCTCCGCGTGTGGAAGAGTCGCATACCGCCGCAACGCACTTAACTGATACGAGCTACTAACGCGACTTAAACGACGACGATAATTTCGTCATTTATTCTCTACACACACACACGTACACTGGAGGTGAAGGTACAACAATGGTTTTTGTATTGTGAAACGATGACGCGACGTGAACCCCGTTCCCGGTTGACAGTCGCCCTGCTCGTCATCTGCCCAGGCCGACAACACAATTATATATTTTATTATTATTTTTTTACTCGCAATTCTACAAATTACCATCGTATCGTCTGCACGGGCGAAACGTTCGTTTCCTCTATTAACCATAATAATACGGCGGAATAATGAGACGTTTATTCGTACAGTGTTCCAGTCGTAGTGCATAATAATTATTGTTTTAATTGCAGCGTACTGCCGCATTATTATTCGTTAGCACCGACTATACAGAGTGAAATACGCAGATAATCATATTAACCATTACGCCATTTAAGTATTTTCAAAATAAAACGGGTCGGCGGGGCGCCTTATAATATTACTGCTGCATTAACTGCTACGACTGAGAAAATATTATACGTATAATAAATACATATTGTGTATAATGTATATTATTATCTAAATTACGTTTACGAAGATTTCTATCCACATATTATAATAACATCATACAAAATATGTATTATAATATTATAATAAGGAATTTATGAATTTCCGTCCACGTCCATAATACCCGATTTTATATATTATTTGAATAAAATATTATTTGGCTTATGAATTTATTTAAATACAAATGAGTATTTAATTTTTGGTCGGTAAAACAAGAATTTTGTTGGATGAGTATATATTATCATTGCATATTATATTATTATATGCCTAATTACGAAAGGCAACATTACATATTAATATACCACATGTCGGCGTATTATACAAACCAAACCATTTTTGTACTTCAAACACTATTGTAGTATATTTTCATAAATTATGTTTAAGTTTACAACTCCACTCTACTATTATAATCGTAAGATGAGCAATTACTTAAGTTTTTGTAATTAAAAGTTTTGTAATTAATTTTTTTCTATTTAATCATTATAAAAAAACTAATTTATAATATAATTAATTTTTTTTTTAAAAATCTGACTACCGTATACTTGCTAATTTAAAATGTCCATAGAGTTTAATATACCTACTCGTATGTACATAATATATTAAACTTCAAAATTTATTACATTTTAGTACTTAATTAATAAAAATGAATGTGTAATACAGCACATAATATTATTATATAAATATAACATCAAAACACGAGTTTGGTAAGAATTACTATCGAATATTCAGATAATTAAAAGTATAATAATTTTTTAACCTACCTACATGTTTATTATAATTTTATGCAGTTTTGTTTTTTTTAATTGACTATTTTTTTTTTTTTTTATCCTTCATTACTATGGTTTATTAAATGATAAAAATATGAATCCTAAGAGACTTCAATATAACTGCAGTACACTCTCATATTATTATGGTATTTACTGTTTATAACAACAGACTAATTAATGGCTTTTAAAACAAAACGTTAAATTCTGAATTCCTCCTCGAAAAGATAAATGACCCACAAAATATAAATTGTACTGGTAGAATGGTGGTTATTGAAATTCTCTATGGACTTTATTAAACGGGCTTACCATTGGCCATAACCAAACAACATTAATGATCAAACTTCCAGTTTCGAGCACAGTCGTTCTTATTTTAACCATAATTTCGAGTTTGTAAATTAAATGTCTTCTGCTCCAAAGTAGTTACAAGTTTTTAATAGAATAATCAATTTCAATTTTAAAAAAAAGACAAAGCTATATTTTATACATGTATTTCGAGAATAGAGTTTCAAATAAATAGTTTGTAAAAAAATATAACACATTTTATCTAGTACATAATATATTATCTAAAGTTTTACAATAATATACGCATTGCACTACATTTTATTAACGATTCAATTTATTTAAAAAAAAAAATAACTATAGTTTGGTTAAATTATTACGTTGTATTTTACAAACCATTTTTAATCCAAAACAAAATTGTATTTACAATACAGATAGGTAGGTATCTAATATGAATGGGGTTTTTGTTTTTTTTTTTTTAAGACCTGAGACACATTTGAGTAAAATATTTGGTTGTAAATTATTTATCACCTTACATTGTCGTTTTGTGTGAAAATCCTATTCGTTGTGTCAACTTAGTTTATACAAAATTATTTTGAAATATTTATAGTATGTTCAAAATTGTATAGGACCTGCATGTATATGTATAGGTAATATATATAAATATATCTTATTCATACTCATATTATATTATGCTTCCGAGTTATGAATAAATATTTGTTATTAAGGTTTACGAAAATGTTCAATTCTTTCTGTGATGTATTTTGGCTGTTTAATGAAAAAACTAATGAATAATATTAATATTATATTATTTTTCACTCTTTAATTTATAATAATAATCAGGTATCGAGTTAAATCGAAATCACGATGATGCGTCTTTAAATACAAGTTAAATAAGATCAAAAACGTTGTTTCTCCTAAAAGGTAGTTCAAAATCTATAGAATAATATGACCTTAACAAAATAATAGTTCATTCGTATGTAAAAGCATGGTACATTTTTTTATTTTTTTATAAACACAACGTCAAACAAAATGCTTGATTACATTGAGTATTAGATGAGCCAAAAAAAAAAATTCAAACGATGATATAATAAAAATATATTTTTAAAGGAACAGACTTGAGAAACGTATTATTTAGTTATTTTATGATGCAATATTATTATATTAAAATTTGAAGTTTTTGCATTATTTTTTTCCTCAACACTTCGGGAAAAGCGATTGACTAATAACGATAACATTGCGCATTCCAATAATATTAAATTCGATAAGACAGGCGCGTTTATTTCCTCCCAGATTTTTATTCTTAAACATAATACCTTGAATCAATATAAATTGAGCATACAATATTATCATTTCAATATTATTATATGAAGAAGGAATATTATTAAATTTTTCGTAAAACGGACCTTTATCGAAGTATATGCGAAGCATACCATGACAATATTATGGAATTCATAAGTTTATTATTTATCGTATTATAATATTAGGTACCTGTATAACTAAGCATTAAACTGTGTAAACCTCATCGAAAATAATAATTGACACCAGTTCGCAAACGATACGATAGTTGAAAACAGAAAATCATAATATTATAAATTATAAATTATAACAAAATACCTACTTGCATAATATTATTATACTCACAGGTTTCATTTATCACACTCATCATATATTTAATCTGTATTTAATACTGAATCTAACTTTTATTTTTATTTTTGACAAACAGTACCTATTAATTGTTGTTTAGACTGATTGAATTTTAGTTTAATTGTGAATTATAACACTTAAAACTAATGAAACGAAAATAAAAAAAAAGCATTGCGTACATTATTGAAGACGTTACACGGATATTTGTTGTCTCCGTCTTACAAAATGTGTAACATAGCAAATTTACGCTCAGTAGATCACGTTTTACTCCATTACCTAGTATAAAAATTAGATTGAATCAACATATTATTATGAAATTTGACGATAAGAATATTACCTGAATTTGTATGTGAATTTTTGACGATAACTCAGTTTTAAAGTGATTTTTTTAATTTACGTTATATTGGAAACGCATAAGGCATAACTTTCTATAATAATGAACTATCGTGAATAAACTACATACAAACACAGATAATATAATATCCTCAACATAAAGTTTCAGAATAGGCCGATTTACTCTAATTTTTAAACTAACAGAGCTAAACGTGATCGGCTGACCGTACATTTGCTGTTACGCACTTGTGAGACGGAGACAACAAACGGCCGTGTAGCGTCCTCTTAATCGTACCTATACATTATAGTTTTGCTCGATAATTTGTTATATTATTAAGTACTTATAGTATATTATGATACTATAATAATACTCTCAAACGTTTAGACGCTTTTGTCCGTACAATATTGCTTCCGTGGATATCGTCTATTCTTATAGTAATATATGCAATTGAAATTATTCGAGTGATGGGAAAAATGAAATGATGAAAGTTCTCATCGCCCGTTCTTTTGTTTTATTTAAAACGTAAGTAATTTCGTCTCTTGTTATTCCGTGATTATTACGGTCGGTGAGCTTAACAATATTTCGATATATTCTTCGGACTAGAAGTTTTCACGTTGCTCTCGAAACCCAGAGAATACCAAAAATAACGTAAACATTAGATTGCCCGCCACTGTATAGTAATTTCAAAACGAACAAAAGTCGTTTTGAAAGCACTTTATATGCAAATTATTAGTTGGCTGAACTCAGGGCCTAAGACTGTACCGACAGAACAGCTCCCCCAAAATAATAAATTCTCATAAAAAGTGAATCGAGGAAATCTATTCCGGTCAAGTTTTCGGCTAAAAAGAACTGTCGGTAGCGCCCTGTAGATCCACCCACTGCAGCGACCGCCATCACAATAATAAATAATAATACGAGCAGTAGTTGGATCTACGAATAAATCACAATAAAGTCGATTATATCCGGCCACTACATCGGCTACATATAGCTACAATATTATTATTATATAGCTGCTAAACAAAAGCGCCGGCGTGGAGTGTTTTGATCTAATTGAATTTCGAAAAGGGCTATTGTCTCCGGAAAACCGTGAAGTTTGGGTACCTCTGCTGCAGAATTAACGCACTCCGTGCGTGCATTCAAATACAGTCAAAGGCGATACTTATACACGATAGTAATAACGGCCTTTGAGCGGTGGCGCATTCAGGAGGGGGGAGGGAGAAGGATGTTGTAGATACCCCACTCACGGGAGTGAGTTCTTGGGTTTTTTTTATGTTCCTATGATTATAAAATTGTAAAATAATAAGCATTGAACAAAATTTAATAAAACGGATGCGATGAGCGTAGGTATTATAAAGAAAAAAATCGCGAAGACGATTAATGCGGAGCGTGGTCCGTATTAAGAGTTTTATTAAAAAAATATAATCCCCTTTTCATCCTTGGTCGAGGCTCAGGTACGAGTGTACGACACTAACTTTGAAACGGTAAACCGATGCTGCACCAGTCGCCGGTTGCTCTCGTGAATGCATCAAACAGGGTGATTATTTTAATGCAAGATACTCTTTTTTTCTAAAAATATAAACGTTTTTGTTGTCATAATAATATAAGTTTTTATTTTTTCGAACGAGCCAAAAACGTGTTTTTTAGATCATCATGATATTCCAAATCAGAATATTTTTTTCAGTATTTTTGTGTTCACAAATTAAATTTTAAATGACTAACGAGTAAATGGTAAATGAAAAATATTTTCAAAAACATATTTAGTAGTTTTCGAAATAATGAGTATCCTTACGTCGAGACAAATTACCCTGTTAGTTGTAACAAAAACATGGTGTGGGGAAATAAATTAGATTTATACAATAATTTCAGACTTTTATAACGACTTTGAGTAGTACACAAGGTCTAAGACACGACTTATGTCGTCGACTGCTTTACCGGGTATTACAGTGTTAGTTTCCTTATTTCTTTTGACTTTCTCGTGTATACGTTTTTTTTTTTTTTTTGATTAATGGTTTCTTTCTTTCAAGTACGGCGGTCGTCAGGTCAACGGAACGTCAACTTACAGAAAACAACGGCTTTTTTTTTCTCCCTTTTCGGATCTTTGCTCTTGTACACAACACAAAGTAACAGGTAGAAGCCTGTCGAGTATAATATTATATGTATTTATATTATATATATGTAGTTATGTATGTGTTCAAAATTTAAATACCTACTCATGAATTTCACTTAAGACGTCCTTGTACTATTATTGTTATTATATTTCAAGCGTTGTGCAACTGTTTTCGATAACAAAACGAAAAACAAGGTGCACTCGTTTTATATTTTCATATCGGTTGTATGGTTCACTGCAAAAAATATTTCATACGGATCCTAATCCAGTTGTCTCTTGAATTCCATTAAATTCCGAACATTTTACGTTTTCCAATCGATTTAAGACGTACATATAATATAGGTCACTATTCTAAACTTCGATATGCAAAAATAATTCTTAATTAATTATTCAGTATTCGTGATAACTACAGCAATGTATTTTATACACATTTTTTTTTGTCTGTCAGCACAATATTTAGTGCAGTAAGTAAGCATTAATACTCTACAACTGAAGATGGTTTTTGATAGAAAATTGAATCTATTTGGTATTTAGGAGGCTTCACTACCATGCTCAAACTATGACATTCCATACAGAATGCAATTTTCAAAATAGTTAGATTAATTTTAATCTATACTATTATATACCACGAACATATTCAAACCGGTATACGTGGTACATCGGTATGGACTTCAAAGTTAATAACAGCCAGTGAAATAATATAATTTGAATTTAAACAACTAGGTATATTCCAATATATGTGATATGATTTTGGCAACAATTAATACAACCTAATAGGAAAACATATTACAAATAACAATATAATTTATATAATATAATACAATATTCTTAGAAAACCGTCTTTGCAGTGTGCTTAGAATCACGCGTATTTCATCGTATTATACAACGATTTATTTGATATTACATTAAAGAGTTTAAATGAAATTTAACATATTGTTCAACCAACAACTATACACACGTGAAATTTTCCTCATTTTTTTTTTTTTCACTACGAAGTAAAAATTCTTCAGACTATGCAGTCTTTGCATTTGTCACTATATTGCGCAATGACTGAGAAATGAAAAATAGGTCAAAGTTATTTAAAGTTTCTTACAATTTATTAACAACTATCGTACGAAATTTCTATATAAATCCGTATAATTCAAAATTGTATGCATGTACCTATTGTATCTACCTACTTTCAACTTTCAAGTCGTTTCGAGATAGAACATCTGATCTAATTATATTGTGTAAGATAAATTATTAAAATATCATAGTGGTGTATAAATATAAAATATATTATTATTTGTTCGTTTATGAAAATAAATCAACGATTCCGTATGTACCCCCCCCCCCCCTATAACTTATAAGTCATAATGCATTACAATAGAATAAATAAACGGAATTTTAAAATTACAGATATTTATTTAACATTATCACTGTGGTAAGCATTTGAGTCCCAACTATTTTGGAACAATCTAGAATTGTTTATACATGTTATTCGTAAATATTTTATATTATAATAAAGTTGTACAAAATATTATTTTTAAATATCCTTTATGATTTTTTTTTCTCAAGCAGACTGTTTTTATTTTTATTCTTTTTTTGTCGTTATTACAAATATAGAAGTCGCCGTATTTATTTATGCGTCGTGGGACAATACTCGGTTGAAATTTTTGTTTTACGTTAAAAACATTATTTTTGTTAAGTAAATAATACATTTTCAAGAATACTTGGAGTTTAATTTAAAACGATTGAAAGAGAAACAGAAAGGCACATAGCATGTAAAACAAATCTCCAACAGAGTGAACGGTTTTTTATCTTGACTCGTATCACAACAGTAGCGTAAGTTGCGTACATTTTTACACACACACACACACACATACATATATATAGCTGAATAACCCGACATTAAAATAAAATATAATAAATATTATAATATGATTTTGCTTCGATATGCACAATTACACCTAAAAAAGTTAATTAATCAACATTTTTTCCGGGCAACGCCGGATTATTCAGCTATAGTTAATCTAAATTTTTAAATATAAAATATTTTAAAATCGAGACTATTATAATATCAATTAATATGTATCTTTAAATCGTTGTATACATATATTCATGAAAAATCATACCTTTATTGAATTTGTTCCAACTTTTTTCTAAAAGACATTTCGCTCTGCATAGGTATGGAAGCAAAATCATATTATATTTTAATTTTTAGCCATAAAATAATTTTTCGTGTATAGTTATGCGAACAGTGTATAATCAGGTAGGAAATCTACCAGCGGTAGATTGCGGACACAGTGATATGGGAGATAAAATATAGCCTATATATTAGTAAAGCTTTGTAGTTGAAAAAAAATGTGTATACAGTGTACCTAAAATAGTATTGAAGTCATAGTTGATCATCCCGGATTTTTAGGAGTATTTATATTATATTAATATATTTTAGGAGGTTATTTTATTGTTTAAAATATAATTGGATTATTGGTGTACGTGTGGTGCATGAGATTAACTTCTCGGAACAATTCTTATTGTTGACCTTCGAAAAAAAAAGATAGGTTGCAGCCTGCAGGTAGCTGGAAACCCGCGGGCCACCGTATATACGTAATTGCAACGTAACAGGCCATTATTTATAATAATTGATAACTCCTTTGTTTATTAAGTTAGAGAATCAATCAAATGCCATAAACCTTCTCTGAAATGAGCTCTTAAATTAAAAAAAAAATAATCATATCAATCGGTTCAGTAGTTTCCGAGAACATATCACTCAAAGGTTTTCATTTTCACATTTATATATATAGATATATATGGGGTGATCCACCGAGCATATTATTCCCATAATTTCCTTTAATAAAAATGTATTAATTCATTATAATTCTGATTTTTGATATTAAGTACTTGAGAGGACGCATCACACACCTGTATCTAATTTGAGTTCGGCAGAACTAATTTTACGTGGTTGGCTAAAATATAAGAGTGAACTGATGACCTATATAATCATACGTAAACGAAGAAACATTCGACAATTATTATATTTTTTCTAATAATTTTTTGAAAAAAATTAAGTTGTCTCACCACAAGACTTTCCCTAAATAGATAACACAATATAAATAATTGAAAATGCTTGAGTACACTTAATATTCTAAAAATTAGAACTTGAATAAATACATTATTATGGAAAAATATTATTGGGCGATCATGCTTGGTTAATCACGCTGTAGGAACATAACTTATAAGTTATAACTATTAACTAAACCAAAACTAACCTTACGATTACTGGTGGACCCTAAAAAGTGAGGTTATTGTGCATTCGTCTAACAACGTTGCACGAATAACATTATTATGATCATGGCACTCACGGACACGAACATTTAAATCC
Source organism: Acyrthosiphon pisum (assembly GCF_005508785.2). Taxonomy (NCBI): domain Eukaryota; kingdom Metazoa; phylum Arthropoda; class Insecta; order Hemiptera; family Aphididae; genus Acyrthosiphon; species Acyrthosiphon pisum. The sequence continues at coordinate 2,451,710 of NC_042494.1, forward strand.
ATTTTATGCAAGAAGAAGTGCTCTATAATATCAAGGCAAGAAATAAACATACTCATAAAATAACGGTGAGATAATAATAATAAATATTGTATAACGATCGATGGACGAAATACAAACAATTATTAAATATATTAATATATTCATGCAAAATATGTAGTATCTATTTTTATGAACATTAACGGAAAAAAAGATTTTTTTAGTCGGAACGACTTTAAGGTATATAATAAAAATCACCGCTTTAGCTGACGAATATTTTTGACGAGACAAACCGTATTCGACTGTACCAATAACGATGATGCACTGCTGCCATAATACTATACCTCGAATAGCAAAACAAACTAGAATCGTAAGAAATTCGAGAACAAATAAAGTTAAAATAAATAAACAAACGTTTATATATTATCACGTACCACGGGAGAAGAAAAACATAATATCAAAGTCAAAGAAAAACTGAGGGTTAAATATATAAAAAAAAATATCAAAAGTGTAACGTTATTCCGTAACTGGCATTTTTTAAACACTACTGGAAAGCGAATAATTGCAATTTCTTTTTAACAAAATAAAAATAACTCAATACTACTTATCAAAACTTAATGGGTTTTTATGAAATAATTTGAGTGATTTTTAAAATCAGTCAAACGGTTCGGTACTCCTGATATGTACGTAAATATCACTTCTTACGGTGCACATAGGTATGTGTTGTTATTAGTTTTGTTCGTAGGAATTTCAATAAACTCCTAAGTCGAGAATATTATCGTTATGCAATCCGCTTTCTCGGATTTTCATATTTATTTCATATTCCATTTATTTATTTATTTGACGTCATGTGGTAATTGATGAGACGTACAGTTCAAAACGAACAGTATATTTATTAGTGAGACAGTGTATACGAGGAAATCAAAAGTATGCGTTCTTGAACACACAGAATATAATATTGAATTATATTTAAGTGAATTCGTTAGGTTGCGGCAAAACTAAAATAATTAATAATTAAGGTTGTGGGGCATTCTTTGTATGGGGTGATTGTGAATAAAAATGTATTGTCCTCTCTCGTGGGGTAAGCAAGGACAAGGGGTGATAGCGATTCAAGGTGATCAGAAGCTTCAACTGTGCCGCTAAAAAGGAAAATTGTAAAAGAAGCATAAGAATCATCGGCATCACAATGCAAGGGTAGAAAATTAATAATATTGGTAGTAATCGAACTGTTATTAGTTTTCTTTATTGACTTATGCTAATAGGTTTTCTTTTGTATTTTATATTTTGTGTGTACTTACTTTTAGAATTCAAAACTATTTGTGAGTCAAAATTTTTTAATAGAAAACAATTTATTTTTTTTAACTGAACAGTTACACCCACTCACCCACATGCGCACATATTCAATTAAGATTTTTTGCGTATTTGTTATTCATTTCTTAAAATTAGTTTGCAATTAATTATAATATAGGTAGGTAGTGCGTTTTACTCACGCGAACGAGTATAATTGTAATTGTTTACGCGTCATGTTATATTAGAAGTAATTTAATTGAAACGGATCTTCGGTATGAAATATTAAACACAGTTAGGTAATGGAGCTTTGGAAAAAAATTTAATTATTTCCTGCAATTTTAATCAAAATTAAAAATATTTGATGTTTTCACATTGTGTAAAATATAATACGTCAAATGCTATATATTTTGAAGTATTCGTTTATTTTACATCGTATTTATAATGGAATAACTATCGTATACCTATACTACATATACCTGGTATACACATATTATAACTATTACTAAGAATTCGTTTGTTTTTTAACAATCGTAGGTGGGTTCCATGTTTTATACTTTTTAAATTTATTGTAAACATAATTCGTGTGTGTGTGTGTGTGTGTGTGTGTGTGTGTGTGTGTGTGTGTGTGTGTATTATACTATTATTTTTATTTAACGGAATGAAAAAGCACCCGCAAAGTGAGTAAAAAGCCTAAAACCCTTTGTTTTATAGGGCGAATTTACTCACATTCAAAATATGAATTTTGCTTTAGAGTTCGGTGTATTCACCTTTTCGAGTCAGGTGTATCTGACAAAATACGATGAAAAATGAAAAATATATATACATGACGTAGTCTGCTACAACATATAATAATATAAGATGTAGTCTGTGTAAACATATTATAATATACAATTCGAAAAAAAAACTGAGTGAAAAGTAGGATAAAAAGAAATCAAAAACGTTTTTATATAGATATCTCGTGTAGGCTGTTACGGTGAGTGAGTGAGCGACATGCGAATACGAAGAGATGAAAAATTTTCCCAAGAGGAAGTAAAAGTTTCGTATCAAAGTAAAACATTGTAAAGTTTGAAAACCTCAACATATTTTGGACTTTGATGGTTGAAAATACGTGTAGTCGGTAGGTACGAGAATTCATGTTATTTTTTTGCTCGTAAATCTTATTTTCGTGTATAAAGTATAAACCAAAAAAACATTTTAGGTGCCATAACATTTTTTGTTCGTTCGTAGAATAGGTGAAACGAATAAGATATTTTAATCTCGTGCATTATAAATATGAAAAATATAAATTGAGTGGTTGTTATACCTAGGTATCTATAAATTATTACTATATTTTGACGGTAATTTAGATAGTTTCTTTAGTAATTTTATCATTAACGTATTGAATATATTATATCTTATATTCAGTTTCGCAATGAATCATAATATTTATATAAAACGACTGCAATTCATAGATTTTCTAAATATTAAATATGATAAAAATTATATTTTATAAAAATCAGCTACCTACTGAACGGTGGAAGGATAATATAAAAAAATTACAAAAATCCCAATTTCTAAAACATGACGTATAATGTCCCGTGGATTGTTGTAGCTGTTACGTCTCGTTGATCATCAAACCTGTACCATCTACCTATTCTATATTTTCTCTAAGACCGCATGTACCGATACTGATTACGACCACGTGATAACCGATACCGTCTCTTTCCTCGCAGGTCACAGATGTCGACTCTTATCCCGCACATTCCTTTACACCACGTGACGGGAGGAGATCGCTTAGTGACTGTCGGCGACACCGGCAGTATAACAATATTAATAATAAATTAAATGACAAACGAGTCATGTGTTGGTTGTTTTCGATTCATCGAATAATAATAGTCGCATGCTACAAATTTTCCTGGATATGAAATATTATTAAATTACGCGTTTAGCCATGTAAAAAATATACAAGTTGACTCTTTATTTATTTGGACTCTTTGGTATTTTATTTAAATTACTAATTAGTGTATATCCGTTAAATAGAGAGTGTGACTGAATATTTAATTTATTTAATCATCAATGAAAACCGCGGTTTAACCTCCGCCCATCCATCTTACCGAGACCATCGCGTTCAGAACGGAACACGTCATATATTTGATTTACATATTGTTTAACGACGCTAGTTTCTTATAATTCTGATTTAAAACAATATAATATCGATTTTATATTTTATGATTTTTACATTGTTGAACCACATCGATTTAATCTTTTTCTGATTACTAATTAGATTTTTAACCTAATTTTTCTTTTTTATTTAAAATATCACTTTTAAATTTTTACGATTTAAATTTAGATTTCTTTCCAAGATCCATACTTGCAGGATCGTCATTTTCACGTTCCATAATATACGCATACACGACGCGCAGCTGTGAAAGGTTCCTAGGTAAATCAAAAGAATTACCAATCGATGATTAATATTATTGGCAATATTAAGCTATTTTTGAATATATAATTTGTAATTAAATCGATTTGTATATATAAATTATAAAATCATTATTAATTTTATATGAGAAGTACTGATTTTAATTTTTTCAATTTAAATATTATAAACTTTGAACATCATTATGTTATACTAATTTTGATTTTGATATTTCTTTTGATTTCATCAAGGATTTTTATAGATTAAAAATATCCATCCATTGTATACTTAAAATTCTACTTAAATTTATTAACTAATGTATATATAATATATATATATATATTTATAATAACTATTGAATTCTGCAGCAATCGTTAGCAAGTAACATAAATACTGTTTTATTACGACATCCACGACGACTCGTGTATGATACCAATAATATTATATTAACGCATAACTATAGATACGTGTGGTATATAAACCATCTCATAACTCATTAGTCATAATATACGACAGTAATAATAATATTTACTAATAAATAATAATAATTAAAACGTGACTATAATAATTACCTATGTGCGTTCGTAAATATGACGCTGATGTAATCAAAGCATTATAATATTTTCACAAACCAGTGACATATTATTATTATTATTATTATTATTACTATAATATCATATACCCAACAGATATTTCACCAGATACGACAGCTTAGCACAACACGGAAAGAATATAGTAATAATATATTATTACCAGGTAGCCACGTGTACCCATGAACAATATGTACTGGTAATGCGTATTGATTTTCACGGTTTTAATTTCTGAATTTTATTTATTAGTCGTGATATTATTATTATCATAATGTGGTCTGCGATGGCAAACGTTTTTTATGCACAAAAAATAAAATGCGTATAATAATATAGTATTATAATAATATGATTATTATATTATTATATCGCGCAGTGTGAAAAACCGTAAACGACATAAAAAAAACTACATAAATCTGTCGAAATGTACTCGCCGAAAAAAACGCACATCGTACGTGTGTATATATATGTTTAACGGCTTAACTGTTGAAGTGCTGACGATTTTATAATATTATATCGATATCTGCAAAGCTTCGTCGTATTGTGCAGTGGTAAAAATAAGAATAGACAAGCTGCTTCAAATTTACAATGACTATAATAATACAATATAATATACCTAGTACAACTACCTACCTATATATTATTAAATTATTATGAGAATGTTTAACGTTCCGAAATTGAATTCGATTTCGACGGTAAATACCGTGTTCATCACCCCTTATGCCGTCAGAAATATACATTCAACCCTCGGATGAGCGTGTCTAGTTGTCGTTTTAAAGGGTACGTCATCGTGCGGCGGTGGCAAACACTCGTTATACAAAGTTATACACATAATAATATTAATATAATAGGTATATCATTATTATTATATTTAAATATCATCATAATCGTTATTACTTATCATTATTATTATAGAGAAGTCTAAGAAATCGATCCTAGGGCCTCGTTGCAGAACGTCGAGTCATTCGCCTGTTGGGCTAAAATAATTTTAGAAAATTACTTAATTTATTAAACCAGCTGTTGAACGCCATATTATTATTACTATTACCGTTCACGCATTGTCTAGGTGCGTATATCAGTATAAAACAATAATAATATGTAAAACACAACGAATTAGTTGGATAGTATTATGATAGCGTTAAGTATAATTAGTATATAGACAATATTATTATTATACTTAAATTTATTACTATGGTATAATAATGCTACTGATTACAAAAAAACAAAATATGGCAGTCATCATAGTCACGACGAGCACGTCTTTTCCGTGTATAATACCTACGCCACAACATATTTACAGGGTTTTTCAAAATAAATCATCCGATGCTTTTATCGTCCTGACTATTTCTAGGTCAGCTGTGAATTTACGCAATGTGGCTACTTAATTTTTAGCATATGTTAAACTACAGTAGTGGAGTACAGTAGTACAGTAGTACATTAGTACAGAACTGTTTTTTTCTCTCCGAATAGCATTTAATAGTTTTACACCAGTACACCACCCACTCTAAACATTATTTTACTATTCTGAGAAAAGTGAGCTCATGGTTTATTAGTGGTTAAAATATATAATTAAAGTTAAATTTAATTTAAAAATTGTTCAAAGTACTTTTTCCAACCATGATACTCGCCCATTATTATTTTTGTAAATCAAATGATTCAAATAAAACCTCCTTCGAGCCCCTTCTGTGTCAAAGATAGGTATTGTGTACGAACCACCTGCATGATTATAACCAACCGCAGATGAGGAGCTAAACGATTTATCGGAGTCAATTACAACGGATATGCTACATGTTGTTCGAGTGACTGAGGTACGGCACGTCATCATAGAACATAATTTATATAAGTACCTATACCATTAATCTAATTTCAAATGTTATCATTGTATTTAATGAGTCACGTATTAGTATGATATATTTACTCTATACCTCAAAACTAAAAATATATTATTATAATCAATTGAAATCATATGAACCATTTTGAATAACCCTGTATTATTGACCATTATTCGTGCCACGGAATGCCACGGGTTCGCGTTAAATTCGTATACTGAGGGTTTTCACCGTCCGAGACTCGATAATTTGGCGCGTTTAGTCGTATCCTTTTAAACAAATTACAGTCATGTTGTTGTAATGCAGATGCGACAACTGCAGTTTAGTATTAGGTGGTACCATTACCATGGTATGTGTATATTATAATATCCATCCAGGCAACTAACGTGGATTTACGCATACTATAATATACACGAGAATAATATACAATATTATATCGTCTTATATTCGCCGACACTGCTATATTATAACTGTAACGCGATTGTGTCCGGGGTGATAATAAATGTCTCCGATGGTTTTATTAGAGTGGTGTTGTCGCTGTTGTTTTTGGAAATGGGATCGGAGCCAAAAATCGGTCTACTTAGCGCCCTAACCGGCGTCGTATCTGAAAAATGTCTGCGTAAATTAGACCGCCGCCCTTACTACGACGCTTTCTCGTACCTAAACGTTTCCTTTTACTCGTACTCTTCGACCCTACACAAAGTTTTCGTCCGTCCAATCTATCCGCAATGGGTTAACTCGTATAATGTGTATAATACAATATGACATGTGTGTGTGTGTGTGTGTTTACGTTTTTTTTCTCGATTTCTTGGCGCCTCTGGTTTCGATTTCTGCGTGAAAAGAGTTTGCGATCGGAATAAGATTAGCGAATATGTCACACGTGTATCTATATTTATTTATTTATTTATTTATTTTATACCAGTTACAAAAAATATAGTCAACCGTGTCTACAGTCGAAAATCCCCGAAATCGGAAGTATTCGAATATTTTTTGTAGCAGTCATATCGGAAAAATATAAATTAGACCGCCACCCTTACGCAGCTATCTAGTACTTAAACGTTTCCTTTTTAAACTTACAAACACTCCGACTCTGTACACGGCTTTTATTCGTCCAATCTATCAGCACTGGCTTAGCTCGTGACAGTGGCGTAGACCAGGTAGCCTGGGGGCAAGAAATAGAAAAAAAAATAAATCCCCCATTTCACTAAAAAAAAAAAAAAAATGCTGGCTACGACCCTGCAATATGCATATAATATTATATATGATAATATTATGTATGTGTGTGTTTAGGTTTTTTTTCTAAATTTCTTGGCACCATTGGTTGCGATTTTGTATGAAAAGAGTTTGCGATAGGAATAAGATCGGCATTCCAGACAACGATGGACATCCGCTGTACGCGTGTCTGCAGTCGAAAATAACCGAAATCGGTTAGTAGGTTTCTAATGTTTTTTTTTTTTGATCATTTCCGTATACAATTTCAGCAGCCACACCAAACGGCAGTCTTTTCTTCTGAATTCGTAAATCGATTCTCAGTCAAACCATACCTACTAGTTGATCCAAAAAGTCAATATTTATCGTTATATATTCGTCTTCAAAGTATTTTTTGCGACTTTCTGCAATTGTCGAACCAATCATCTGTAGAATTAATTCGCCAATCAGTGGTATGTGAAGCGTTAACGTTTTCATTTCACAAATAGAAGCACTTACGTTATATTATTATTGTTATTATTATCATAATCTAAAACCAATTTAACGTGATAGTTTCATCAAATCATACAATATTGAAGTTTGAATTATTACAATATTATGCATACTGTTTCGTTAATAATATTTATTTGCACCTCGAGTACTGAAATAGTGAGATCGTACGACCATGACTTTTCCTAGTCATAGCTTTTAAGTTCGTTGATTAATAAAGTTATTTTATTACAATAACATACTATTATTATAGTGATCGGCACAATAAATTATATAATGTTACGGTATTGCCGTTTTTGTTATTAACATTGCAAATATAATAACGTGTATATTAAATTTTAAAATTTGGTCCGTGTTTTAACAGTATTGCAGGTCAGGAGATATTTTTATTTATCTACCCATTTTTAATTCAGAATTTTAGTTTATTTTTCTAACGTAATTGATACACAAATTCAGTGAGTGACAAGCATACCAGCGGAATTAGGTTAACACACACATATATATATATATACTTATATGTATGTATTTTTTGCTCCTTTCGAATGACTAAAACAAAAAATTAAAAATAATGTAATATTTTTTGAATTCAACCTTTAGTGGCAAAAACGTTGTCCCCAGATGGGTCAGCCCTGGCCGCCATAGAGTAAAACCGAACAAGACACGACTACACGAGGGATGTTTCGCAGATGTCACTCCTATTTCAAACAAAAAGTGACATATACCGTTGACAACGACAACAAAATAAATAACTGGTTTATATGCTTGTTCACGCGTTCGCCGAATATTAAATTACATATTTTTACCCTCCGTAATCGTTTAGACGATTAACGTCGCTCGTTTTTTGGTTTTTTCACTAGACAGCGCCAAGTTTTTCGATCTAATTCGCGACCCACACGCTGTTGTACTGCAACACGATCAAAACATAATGATTATCGAACATAAATAAGGGTGTTTTTGCAACACGTCATGTCATCATCATAAAGATTGGTTTTTCTATCTCCAAAGCACATTTTGGTCTTAAATTTTAATGTCAACATATTTCCTGCAAAATCCACCCCAGAAATGATTTAATGATTTGTGACAACCATTGGTTAAAATATATGTTGAAAGCATATTTAATCAACGCTACATTATTACAATATCTGCACTACGTCTTACTTCTTTAACGGTCACACGCATGCTGTTTGATTCCTCGTTCCTAAGAAGCATATTTTTTTAACACTTCGTTGTATAAATCAACTCAAATGTTGAGAAATGGGTCATACGTATCAAAGTGTAGACGAGCGGAGTAGAGTGGTACTACAGGGGTATACCGTACTACATTTTGGTCTACTGCACCACTTGCATCTATATATTTAAAAAACGTTTAACTAATAAACTATACTTGTCCAAATTTGATTTGTATAGATCGAAATACTCTGAATAATATTCTTCTTCGGGTTATGAAATTAAAAATGTATGATGTTATCGATAGAGTAAAAATGAAAACGATGATAAATAGTAAAAACTTTGCTTTGTAACGAATTAAAGTGATTGTAAAAGAATTACCATTTTCAAAAACGGATCACCCCGTGTATAGGACCTAGATATTCGCGGTCTGTATATTATATTTTGCGTGCGTTTTTGTAGTGGCAGGACTGAATATTATGTATTTTCCCGATCGAGTGCGATCGGTATGTAGACGATAAGGTGAATGGGAGCTTTTATTGCCCGCCATAAACCATCCGAAATCGTTGTCGACGAGCGATAATGCACCGCATAAGAACTTACAAGCCATGAACGACACATATAGAGGTACTGGCGCGATATGTTGACAAATAAATAAATATACGCGTGACCACGAGTTATTATTGTTAATATGTACTTTATTATAAATGTATGTGTACCTACGTCATTATCGTTATAATAATATGCCATAACGTTGTTTTCCATAATAATTGATTTATTATTATTATCGTCGTCGTCGTACACTCGCTACGTACTCACAGACGTGATAATATTATACAGTAGAACTTCTATAATTTGAGGGGAAATGAAATTTTCTTTTACCTATCGAGGTTTTGATTAACTTGATGTTATCGACTTATCGAGATAACGTTTTAATAACTGGTGCAAAAACCTCGCTATGCACTGTACCAGCACTGTACACAATTTTTAATATGTTTTGACTGAGTGAAGAGATATGACGATACCAGGTCTAAAAATCTAGAATTTTTCCACAGGGGAGGAAGGTATAAAGATGTTAATAGACATATTCAGTATACAATTAATATATTGACATTGTTTCATTATTCACGTTGTATTGTGTACAAAATTTTGTATCCGGGAGGATATGACTCCTACCCCTTAGATACGCCACTGAATACAATCGGTAAAGGAAATTTGATCACGCACTTAAGGGGATTCGATACCGTGATTTTCTGTTTTTGTGTAACGCACGTGCGACATAGTATTTTAGATGTGTTTTTTGCCGAACATGCAAATTGATCTAATGAAGCGATAAGAATTATAAAAACAGATCTGAATTTGTCGTCAAGTCTACCTAAAATCGACTTTCCACATTTTTGATTTTAACTTTTCCTAATATTGAAATACAACAATTTTTAAATACTCTTTTTTAATATGACATTTTTAGGAATTTGGGGGATAATATCAAAATGTATAAGATGATTTAAGACCGCGGCCGTCAGAGTGTTTTTAAATGTGACGATAGGCCAAATAGATATGAATATAAATTAGGGATGTCAAAGTACATCCGCAACCCTCTCCTCCTGCCCTACAAACGGTTCCTCTTCTGTATACACGGCGGATCAATCGTAACTGATAATACAGAACATTCAATGTCGAATGAAAGAAAAAGTGCAAACAAATTGATGAAAACTAGGGCTGGGCCGATATACAAACCGATATCGATTATCGGCCGATATTGGCAATATCGGTTTTATCGGTATCGGTTTTTTTTTAAAACCGATATTTGAACCGATATAAAAAAAAAAAACAACAATTTATCATTATAATAATGTATAATCACCATAATCTAATATTATCAACTCTGCGCGCGGTTATAACTGTTAACACTAAACGTATTTATAAGCATATTGATGTTATCATGTTATGTAAGAATATCAGCTTGCTGTGCAATTACTAGTATATTCCTTAGAAAAGAAAACATATTTTATCTTTGTTTTTCAATAATTAGTAATTAGTAATTACCAACAAATTTGCTTGGACAACTGTGTTAACTATTTGTGTTAAATATTAAATTGTATAATTAAATGATTAATTATTATTTATTATATATTACTTGTTTAATTTAGTCATTTTTATAAAATAATAAATAATAATAATATTACTACTTACTAGTAATACTAGTTAATACTTAGTACTTATCGGTAAGCATTATCGGTTATCGGTAGGTATTATCGGGTATTTTATGATATCGGTTCATGCATTTGGATAAAAATTCAAAGTTTTGAATATATCGGTTATCGGTTTTTTATCGGTTGCATATATCGGTTTATCGGTTATCGGTTAAAAGTGATATCGGCCCATCCCTAATGAAAACCATTATTAACGTAACAAACCTTGACGCGCACGGCACGGTGTACCGCATTATCATGGGCAGTTAATTGAATAAAAAAACCGACGGTAAAATAATATTGTATAATCGTCATTATCCATCATGCGTAATATATTTTGGAACACAAGACGTAATATTATACGCGTACATATTTTGTATCCGTACTAAAATGCAACACCGAGTGGTGAGGAAGTTTGTGTGTGGGTGTGTCGGGGTCCGGGGTTGCGCGTATTGATATGGGAGTCCTAGGGTTGACGTGTGGGTGTTTAGAGGGGGGTCGCGGTAATGAAAAAGGGGGGGGGGGGGGTGGGTCTAATGAAGTGTTTATTATACATTCCTGAGAGCGTTTTGGAATCCGCGATGGCTGGATAGGCAAACAACGCGACAGCCGCGGCGTGGCGGCGATATCGAATCAGTCATACGCGGGCGTGATCAGCGGTAATGGAAAACGCTCTGCGCCCGCTCGGCCACCACGCACGGACTCGCCCTGCACGTCCCAGTCGAATGGATAAATGTGCGCAGCAGACGGTCCTATATATCGAATTAACGTAACACGCACTATTATAAACGTGCCAGTTGTGTATGTGTGTGAATATAATATGTATTTATGTTCTCGTTTACCGATCCGCAGTGTGTGTGTGTGTGCGTGTATATATTTACGCCGACAGGTCATAATCTGGGCGGTGGTCCAATATGCATTATGCGAAAACGCATCTGTATAATATATACATGTACACCCGATGTGCGTGCGACGGAATTATATAACTATTTGTGCACCGAAACGGTTTGTCGAAATTTGGGAGAGGGTTTTTCTCACAGATTTTTTCCCGATTTTTTTCCACCGCGCTATAGTGCATTAGTCCCGTAAACACAATATACCTGTATGACAATATTATATTATATATATTTTAGAAAATCGATCTTTTATTTTTTATTCAGCCCGATAGATTTATTCATTATATATATATATATTATAACGAAACCCCGTCAGACCTATATAGTCACAGTTTGGAAACTTTTTATACGACGAGACGATTATCGGTATATACGTATATAATATATAGGTATATATTTCACCTCACTAAAAAGACAATATACACGCCCATCCCATTCGGGGGATGTGATTTTTCGTGAAGCTAAATCCCAGTCGGAATCATATAATATACGAGAGGACACGCCAGTTAACTTTTTTTCTATTTTATTTTTCCCGGTAGCTGAATTTATGTAAGTACAACAAAAACTTTGAAAATATTTTCGTTTCGCAGAAGTGAAGACTTTATACTATTATAATATACGTCGCAATAATTTAAATAATTCGTTTCCAAGAAACGCGTTTCCGTGTATTTTGCTTTTAAATTTGTATTTGTATTTGCATTCAGCTTATCACAAACACCATTATAATTTAATTTGTACTTATTAGAGTATTTAAGTATTTTTGTTCATTAATACATTTTATGTTAAACGCTAAGCACACAGTTGTAGTATAATATATACATTTTAAATCATACCCTTGGGTATTAAATATGCATATATAATATTATTTACAGAACTCTACTATTGATCTAATTTTATTATGTATGTATTAAATAGGTTTTTTTTTTTGTATTTAATTAATTTGAATTCCCAGGAGTAATATTTTAAACATAAATGTTCTATTCAATATAATATTATAATATTATTAATATTCTGATGATAGATTATATTACACTTGGCAGATAGTATTTTTGAAATAGTGGGAAATAGAATAGCTTTTTAACTTAGAGTAGTGTAGTCTGGCTGGCTATTTCAGTGAAAATGAAGACCAGTGTGGTCGGTACGGTTATATATTTTATCAATTTGATTTATAAATATAACGTTTCCGATGGAACATAATATGTATTTTTGTTGTCATGATGGAGCCACACATTTTAATATCAGGAAATATATATTATATTATAGGTAAATGAAATATTTTAAATGTGAATTTTTGTTTTAGATAATTTATGTGTATTATGCTAGAATTTATCTGAGTAGATAACAATAAGTCATCTATTGATTATAATTTTGGTGAGTCGATAATATGTTACATTCATATTTCTATACATTTGTGGAAGGGTAGGTCTAGTGTTTAGCTGTATGCCTGTATGGAATTTGGTACCCTAATTTGGTCTTTCGTTTGATTGGATCTTTGCTTGAGGTTGGCGGTGACATTGACCGAAAGTTTCGGAAAGTGATTTGCTTCTATTTATTTCGGAACGTAAGTGTGTGTGTACCAGAGATGCAATTTAAATAATTGTTACAAGAACTTTAAAATTATAAATTCCGCAATCAACAAAATATACTGAATTCATATTGGAAAAAGAATAATTATTTTTTTATAATTATTAAAATCATAATAAAATATAAAATAATATAATATAATAATAAATACAAATATTATATATTATTATGGACGTATATTATCAATTATTAGAAATTTCAAAAGAAAACAACTTATAATATATCATATTGCATTAATGTAATAAAGTCAACCTGCGACTCTATAAATACATTATATTATATAAACTGAAAAGGAAGTCGTACTAATATTATTGGTGAGAATTCGAGACCTAAACAAATTCGACTCGACGTGTATTTGTAAACAATTGAAACAAAATAACCTGTGAAAAGAAAATAATACACTTCGAGAGGGTTTAAAAACAATTTGTTCTCGCGAATAGCTGGTTTTTCGTGGTAGTGGTGGTGGATGTGGTTTAGGGGGTAGGGGGCGGAGGGGTGAATATTTGGCAAAAGTTGGTCTATATGTGCGCACACACATGCATATACGTTCGAGGAGCAGTACACGGCATCTGATGTTGTTTTCGGGTTCAGAGACCTAAACACGACGGCCACTTATTCTCTGATAAAAGCTCCTCTAATTGACTGTTAATAATGGATCCTAAACATAATAAACTTACCCACTATTTACCGCCGAAGGCTCTATCCAAGTCGTGTTACCGTATCGCACTAAGCAAATACCTTCAACTACATATGATATACTTTAAAAACGTGATAATGTTTTGGGGTAAAAAAAATAATGATAACGTTGTGAAAATAATATAACACAATGTGTTATAATTAATTATACATAAGCGTTAAAATATATTATTATTGTATAATAATAATTTATGCAAATTACACGCGTGATACGTGACATGGTGGCGCACCGCCACCCCTAAACATTCGATGGTTTTGTTTCACCCTATTTTCAACGAATTACGAGTTTTGTGTTATAACTTCGAAATTCGGTCTAAACGAATTATACGACTAAATTAGTATATTTATTCGCGTGACTACCGATTAATCAATTCCCTGCAACGTAAATGGCCCGTCACGATATATTATTATTATTTACCCCGTTCGCCGTTTCGTTATATTGTAATCAAATAATACGCAACTATATAGCATTGTTTTTTTTTTTAATTGACTACACAACTGCTGAACACAGGGAACGCGTATAACAAATTATGGAAATTCAAATGCTATTAAACGTTTTTAAATAAAAAATGCAATAAAATATAATACTTATAAGAACTTCAGGCTTGTATAACTAGGTACGCGTTTATATTATAGTCGTCGCATCGGTCGCTTAATTTTGGTAATCACAAGTCTGGTCACTCGCGTATCAATATATCTTATGGCTTATCAATATATTAATATATTATCATGTAAGTACCTGGATACTATAACAATACACGCAACACTAAAATACCTATAGGCTATATTATTACATGAGTGGTCAGCGATAAGAGACTCGCGAGTCCCACAGTTTGATGGAAAATATGTATGAACCAATAGATTGAGAAATGAAAGTTCTCAATTTATTATTATCGTAACTGAAAGATAAAATATCAAATTTCATTGAATTTGTAGAGTGTGAAACGATATAATAACGTTTAATAATGTCGGATTAATTTTAGCATGGGATAATTTAGTTTTAATTTAATAGGTAACTTTAATTATATTAGTAAAAATGTTTTTTGCTTACGAAAATACTCGAGCCACGTGAGGCTACGTCCCGAGCTGAAGTTAGGCCACCCTTGCTATATTGTTATGTTTTCCATAACCACCTATAAGTTATAACCCTAAGTTTTAGGCTTGCTAGCTTATCTTGTAGTTATACAATCCTGAAGTTCTTATTATATAACTATGCGTTCTATAAAGTCGTCTTATCGGTCGCTTATTTTTGGAAATCACTATTGTCGCGTACAGTTCGCACCTATATTATCGTGTTTCATGTAAGTACCTCGATACTTACACGCAACACCGACATAATATTATATTATGATTTATGTTAACCGTTGAGGTGAGTATTGTTCAAACGATTCAACTCCATATTATAGTGGAAATACCACAAAAAAAAAAAAAAAACTTAGCTATAATAATATTATGTTAACCGTAACCACTTAACTTTAAGCTATACACCTGTACATCTGACAACTGAATATGTGTACCATGCGCAATGACCTTATTTTTTATTATAGTGAATATATTATACGCTGAAAGGTTTTTTGTTTTATTGATAATTTTTTTGTATTTTTTTTCGTTTCTAAGGAACCGCATAAGAACAAAACGCAAATTACGTTCGCAAAACAGTGAATATCTTTAGACAACTTGTCATTCTTGTTTCTCACCCAGTTCATCGTAATGGACGTATAATAGTTAACAACAATATTCGTATTTTATAGTATTTATTACATGTTAAGTATCATTATTCCTTTTTTTTTTATTAAATTATATATATAATATACAAGATGATTCACTAAGAACGCTTATACTCTTTTATCCTTAAACAATATGTATTTATTAAAATTCTGATTTTTTAATTTTCATATTTTCTTTACGGTCATATTTTCAAATATTTGTAATGCTATTTACTTTTTATATCACTTAAGAAATATACTGAAAACCACCTTTTTTATTGTAAATTGTTAATGAGATGTGTATTTTTTAAATTTTGACGTAACGAATTAAAAACTTAGTATAGTATAATATCATTTATTAAACTTTGTGTACTACGGACAATAGTTCTTAATAATCATGGTTTTTCATAAAATATCAAATGTATAATATACTATTTTACTACCTATTTAGACTACCTATTTAGACTAAACTGCAGTTGTACTTATTATACCTATACCTAACTACTCGTTTGAATATTGATTTATATCTACAAAAATAAAAATAAAAATATTAATAATTTAGAATTAAATATCATATATATGTGAGTCTCATTTAAAATTATAGAAGTTGGTATTGCTACAAGAATACAGAATACTTCATAAATTATTTAAAAAAATCTAAGTGTTTTAAAATAAAATTTGGCCTTATGACGTGTTGTGAAAATTACAAATATCTGCATTTGATACATATTTTATTATTAAAGGCAAAAATACGGTTGGTTTGGTGAATGCATTTGTATAGAATGGGTATATTATATATAAATATTATTAATTCCTTGACAAATATTTTACTGTAAACTGCAGTTTGAAATTGAATTACACGAACAATATTGCAATATTGATCACGTTATGTCATAATATAACCACTCGTTTGAAAGAAATAAGGTACTTGGAAAATTATTGCAGTGAATATAAAATATAGTGTGTTTTAAAAATAACTATGTATTTTACCAATACTTTTATTACAATTTTTATGTTGTATTAAATTTTTCTATAGGTGATTTAAATCAATTTGTTATACAAATATTAATTAGTAACCGCATAATGAGCAGGAGTGCGGCAGCGTACATCGTCATTGGTACATAAGTATTTGAAATAAATGCCTAACAAACGAAAGTGTAAGCGATGTTAATATTTATTATTATATACCCCGTTCTAAAAGGTAGTTATTGTAGTTGTATAACATTTTATTATAATTTTTTGTATACGAATAAAATAAAAACGCAATTAGGAAAAGTAACCAGGAAAATAATTTTATCGGAAGTGTGGAACACTGCTTCTGAAATGAAAATTGTAAAATGCATGGAAGAGAGAACAATATAATAAACAATATTACCCAAAACACTATTCAATAAACTAAAAATGTTGTGTCTGACCCAATGACCATAATATAATACCTATATAAAAATAAAAATAGTAATCGTAAGGCACAAAATATTATTCTTTCGTAAGAATGGATTATAATAATAATATTATTTAATAAAAATAATTAATGGTCCATTGGGTTGTACCTACTGTGTGTTCACTTGTTTAAAAATAATGGTCATATGCGGTTCATATTTTTATATTTTGTAATATACGTATTTTGGTACATTTATACCTAATGATGCGGTATTAAATAATGATAAAACTGTATAATACCTATATAATATTACCAACGTGGCGTATAGTTAAAAAAAAAATATCTCATTTCTTCGTGCAATCTTTTTAGTCTAAAAACGATATTGATAGATACTTACGTAAATATTTATATTGTTAATATAATACTCCTTTTTTAACAATATGACGTATTACTAATATAATATACATTTAATATCATTTGATGTTATATTATACAATAATATACTGTCTAAGATATAATGTCGTATTGAAAATAATACCTATAATATACTGTCCAAAATATCCTATATAATATTATATGATTTAAATTGTATTTTCTTATAAGTAAACTTCACTTATTTTATTGAACTCCTCGATAGGCTTACGATAAAATATATTTTAATTTTATATTTTAACGATAGTATAATAATAATAATATGACGTTGATTTTCAACGAACCTACTTATTTTAATAATATATATATATATTATTTTAAACGATTATAAAGGAAAGAAATAAATTATCATGGATTTTCCTAAGGTCAACTACAGCTAAAGTATATTGTACCTGATAATTTAACTACAATTTATTATTATTAAACACTCTTATACGTCTTATACTCTTATACGACTAAAACACAATATTATTATTCAATGAAATAGAATTATTAAAAGCGAAAAAAAAAAAATGTTTAAGGATCGTGACAGTCGAGAGGCAATTTTAAACGTGTCTTTTCTCTCCTCGTATTTCGTTTCGTTATATTATATTAATATATATCATTTCGTTTTATTTCATTGGATTCGAGTATTACAGTAATAATAATAATAATAATACAGCCGCCGTATAATATTATATATTTTACCTCACGGAATTGCCCCAACGACGTCTCCGCAGACGTACAAGATTATCTCCAACCTATCATAATATTTTGTTTATTATTCATACGACGAGCATCGTCTATTCGTACCTATATAATATGTATATAGGTAAAGCGCCTTCCTTCACGCGTCCAAAAATAATTTAAATAATTTATATAGTTATCAAGCAGCGTCGGCGATGGTAGCCGACGCTCCGTGTGTGTGAAAGACAACCCCCAAACACCTGTATAACTATTGGAGTGTGTGCGTATAGCGTGCAGGGGTGGAGGGTGGGTGAAACTGAAAAAAAACCCAAACGGAAATGGGTTTTACGTCGGAAAAAAATATAAAACGAATAGACCCGAGGCAGCATCCAGACACGCAAATTCGAGTGCAATAGTCGGGGTGTTTTGTTTTGTAATATTTTATTTTTATTTATTTTTTTGATTTATCGGGTGCATCAGAGTATTCACACTTTTTCTCGGGCTGGCCTCACTTTTCGGCGGTCCATCGGCCGTATTATACAATATTATAATTATAGTCCTCACATACGCTACCTACTACATGTTTACTAGTTACACGTCGTATAGAAGTAAATTACAAAATTGTAATTGATAATATTACTACAACAAAATGAACTACTATTGGTTTCAGTGTCCCCGTCCTGCTTCGTCGAATAATACAAGGTGATTCACCAATCATGTTCCATGTTCACCCCAACAATTTTCTTCTTCGATAACGTTATATTTAAGTATTATATAGACCAGGGGTGGCCAAACTTTTTTTGATTAAGATCTACTGAGGGTATATTTTTTCTTTTAGGATCGACTAATGTAAAAAAATTATTTAATACTAATAATAAACATATTTATATAAATAAAAAAAATTAAAGCGGTAAGGTTTCTAAAATGAGTGTTTCACATTAAATTTCTAAATAATTTTAAAATGTATTAACATTTTTACTGTGATGTAGAAGTGTGTCGTTGCATATATCATGGCCAAACTGAATCTACTAAATGACAAATGCATAAGAATAATTAATATATTCTAACAAGGGGATCGACTTAGAAATCGTCCAAGATCGACCAGTCGATCGCGATTGACCGTTTGTCCACCCCTGATATAGACCATATTATTTTAAAATTTTTGAAATTGTATGTACTAGTCAAGAGGTGTATTCAGCTCATCGTCCAGTGCGGGGGGGGGGGATATTTAAGATTAAATTATACTTATAAAAGTGTATGTATATAAATGACAATGTAATAGACTGTAAATAAATTGGAAGTTCAAAATTCTTCGATCGTAAATTATTTACAGTGGTCACTCACTCACTCACTCCTTACGCTGCGCTCGGACAAAAAAAAAACGAAAATATCTCTCGACTTGCTAGCAACACCATCTCGAATAGGTCACCGCCGTATAACCACTCTTATCATTTTTGGACAAGAGCTTATCACTCCGATAGTCATGTAAATATAACATTATATTTATTATATCCTCGTATCTACAGCCATATATTTAGCACATACACGATATAGAAAATATACAACAACCACTACAACAGCGTGTGATTCTTAATCAATTTTTTTTTTTTATATCGATCTCACGGATGATATAAAGATGTTTTATTTATTGATAACTGCAGGTTTTTGATAACCATTTCTGCCCAAGAGAAATTAACTGTATTTTTTAATTTTTGATTCATTGACAACAATTATTATTAATAATAATAAAATAATAAAATAAGTAAGTACCTGTTATACATGAAACAAATTCAACAATGTCTATGTTTGAGGGGGGGCGATCTCATACGCGCCTGTACTAGTCAGAGTGTCCTGTGTGGAGATATAAACTTCTGTTCTTCAAATTACTACTTTCTTTCCCCTATTATATAATAAATTATTTAATAGGTCATCTTCCTTAATATGCTGACTCAAAATCAAAACTTATACGAGGGGTTATTGAGTTATTTAACTGTGTGTACCAAGGATTATTATTGGTCCATAAAAATAATGAGTTTAAAAGAAATTTGGTTATGGTAGTTTGAAAATGTTAGTTATTTATATTAATCTATCAATATTTATAATTTATAAAAATAATCCAAGTATAATAACAAAATATGCTAGGTCCAATATATTACATCTTATTTAATATTTTGTGAAACAATTTTTTGGGACTACTATCTTTACATTTCAATAGCTGAAAAACTACTTATTTAAATATTGAAATAAGTACATAAAAATATATTTTTTTTAAAATAAACATTAAATAGTTCACTGTAAAAATGGGGGGAGGGTTCTTATTTAATGTTTGAAAAACAGAAGTTTTTATCGCTACACCTAGACACTGATTAAGTAGTACAAAAAAATCTAAAGAATTTGAAGTTATGGTAATTTAGTATAATTTAAAATTCTAAAAATCAGATAATACACGTGTATATAGCTATCATAGTAAGTTATCATCTCTTTGATAGGTACGAATTTGCTAGATTTATTCGTCAAAACAATAGCAGTTTATGGGGAAGAGATAGAAATAGAGTGAGATAAGGGGTGAGTCAACCTGACTATACATCGAAAACACCCGGCTAAACATTATACTGAATTACTGACGGGCCAATTTGTCTGGAAGTAAACCGAATAAATGACAACCCCAAATGAAAAAAAAATATAGCCACACAACGGAAATCGTTCAGTTCACCCACGCCATTTTCCCACTCTAAAATAACAGAAAAAGATCAGAACTTTTATTTATTTATCCCATATTCCTAGCTCATGCTCACATAATAATATATCGTACCATCGAAAAATTAATGCGTATATGTTGACTCAAAAATCATTTAATTATGAGCAGCGATACGATATCTCATGGTGAGATTTAGTTGTGTACTCAAAGCTCCAAACATGTGCGTTTTCGTGTATGCACATTAAGGTGCAGGTATATAGATAAAACTAAAACCATACATTTAGTATAAAAATTGGAACACCTACTCTAAGTTATTATACGTCTTTTATGATATTATGAACATTTAACATGTGTGGATTTCCATTAAATTCAATTACCTCAAAACACGGTCTTGGGATTACCAAGAACTATTTAATGATGTTTTGTTGGTAAAATATGTGAGTATATTATAAATTAAGTAAGTACGCGTCTTATAAATTGGTCTCACCAAATGTTCGTGATTAAAGTAGGTCATGGCATATTCGATTTGTGATGAGGGGTGAATGAAGCTTGGAGTTAGTTATTTTTTTCATGTAGGTACTTATAATACGAAAATATTATGGAATTAGAATATTAATAAAATAAAAACATAACTAATTATTGCATATTTTTAAGAGAAGAAAAATTAATTAAATTGTTCGACGTGAAGCGTGTGCCCATCGATAGGTGTATTAAATAATTGTTATCACCCCACTCTTTAGTGGTGGTCAAATTATTTCGTCATGAAGAGTGGGGGGAGGATGTGGCTGATTTTTTATCATGCACCATTGCCACCGTTTTATAATTAAAAATATTATTATTTTAATAAACTTTGAGGTCTTGTAGAGGGATCTATCACCCCTCCTCCGGTTTGACCTCCACTGTCCTATCCACTTTTTGGTCAAGTCCTCTAGATACGTGGCTGTGTTTGAAGACGCATACATGGGGATTCCGAAGAGTAATAAGAAAATAAAGAATGATGTGAAACGGACAATGAACGATCTGCACACAGCATTAAAAGTAAAATTATAATAATATAATAGACAAAATGGATGAACATAGTATGCATGATAATATTTTGTACTTATATGAGTACTAAATTTAAAAAAGTCATACAATCAACATTATATTATTATATTAAAAAATAGTATACTCTTATGAGCACAATGGAACAAAGAAAAATAAATATAATATGCTAAACGAATACGATTCGAATAATAATATTTTATTGTTTGCTGGAAAATAATCAATAACGCGTGTAATCCAATGAGAGAATTTAATCATTTTTAATCATAATTTAAGGGTAAATTACTTACATTGATAATAAACAAGAATAAAATAAGACCACGCTCGGTTGAAATTCCATTAAAATTCCACTTGAATAAATAAATTATTAGGTTATTTGACAATAATTATAAATTTACACTGAAAACTTATTTTACACTTAAACTTTTTTCAAAATAAGTAGGTAATGATTAGCTGTTTATTTTAAATATACACATTTATTTCGAATATTAAATTGAAAAAACTACTATAGATAAACTAATTTGTTAATTATTATACTCTTTATGTTTAAAACAAATGGGCATAGAATTGAATTTGATTCATATCGTTATACGTTAGGGGTGTGTATATTATAGTTAATTGACAAATATCTATTAAATAATTTGCATCGCTTTGTGTTTATAATAGTAAAATACCCAAGTAGGTTCCTAAAAGCAATTAGTTTATTGTTTCGTTTTGTCAATAAATTAAAATTAATTTCTTTGTTCACATATGAGCTGACAAATATTTACTTTATAACATAGATATGTTTTTAGACTGGGTACAATTTTTTTTGCGATGCTTTTTTACCATGGAAACTAAAATCAACAGTAAAAAAAAAAATTAAATTAAATTAAATTCCTAACAAAATGTAACACAATATGCTACTTGAAATGTTTCCACTGCACTATACCCAAAAACATAATATTATCTATGATTCTTCAATTTAGTAGCATATAGTAATATCTAGTAGCATTCTGCTTTTTGCAATTAATTATCTAGGTAATGATTGTTTATTTTCAATATATATTTATTTTTTATGTTTTTAAAAAAAACTATGGATGAATATTTTGTACCCTATTATACATTTAAACATAAAAATAAATGGCATTTAACTCATATCGATATACGTTAGATGTGTATAATTAATTGTATAAAAATGCCTCTTGAATAATTTATATCACATTATGTTCATAATAGTAAAATAACCAAGTGAACGCAATTAGTTAAACATTTTGGTTTTGTCAATAAATCAAAATGAATTTCTTTGTTAGGTACTCATTAAAATAATAATATGTTTTAGATTTGAGCCAGAAATAAATTTTTTATTTCTTTTTTTTCAAACCATCTAAGTTATATACATAAACTGTGTATCTGCTGCGGACTACTTGTATAACACAACATAAAGTCCTATGCATCATATACATATAATACAAAACCACGTTACAGCAAAAGATACGCTTCGTCGATTTTCTGAGCACTAAAAACATACACAGTAAACTTACAATTGATAAAATATTCTGATGAAACAACCATCAGCTCTGAAATCATTCGATTGAAGTGCTATATGTAGCCAATGCATACGCCTATTCGTATTCTCTGGCTCGGACGAATCAATTTCTATGCATATATCATAATATATTAATATAAGCATTGATATAAGACGTTACCTATTTATAATTTCTATCATAAAACGTAAACTGTATTATATAATAGTACAATACAAAAAAAACCATAAGACCATATAATTAATACTTCATGTTCGTCTAGAATTTCTTTGATGTGATTAAAATATTGTAAGCACCGTAGGAAAAGGTTGATAGCGTTCAAGTCAAAATAATAATATTACAATGTTATACCAACTCACCGCGTTATATTGTCAAATTGTCGTATATAGCCATGAAGGTTTATAATGTTTAATAATATTGATGACCCATGTACTGCTGTGAGTGTAAATTCGTATAATATATAGTATATATTTATTTAATAATATATAACAATTATATGAAATATATTTTGTATCATAATATTATACGTATAATACAAAGCCACGTTACTGCAGAAGACTCTTTGTCAATTTTCTGAACCCTAAAAACATACACTGTAGAACAAAATATTCCGATAAAACAACCATCAGCCCTGAAATCATTTGATTAAGGTGCTATATATAGCCAATGCATACGCGTATTCGTATCCTCCTGAGACTAGATCCTACCAATCAATGTGTATAACCCTTATAATACGTTATTTATAATTTCTAGCAAAAGAAGTAAATTATTTCATAATATAATATTATAAAAATCATAGTACCAAACTATTATAACTATTCTGGTTATTATTCGTCTAATATTTTTTGTATGTGATCAAAATTTTAAGCAGGGCAACTTGTATAGATATTGGCAACTTTAGAATTAGTTTTAATAATAAAGCAATAAAATTACAACTAATCAACTTATAAATAATATGAAAACACAAATATATATAGTAATAACATCAGTGTAACTGAATAAATAAAAGAAAATATCACTACAATTCCCAAAATTCGTAATCAAACATTATTTATATGAAATACAAAGTGATTTGTGCCAATAACTATACAAGTAACCCCATCAACCATCATAGGGAAAGGAAAAAGAAAAGGTACAATTTGTGTTCAGTAAATTCAATATTGGTAAGCAAAAATATTTCAACGTCGCGCGTCGTAAACGTTGATCTCGCGATAAAATGTTACATTGTTACTGACAATTTAAATGCATTTATAAGTTAAACTGCTTCGTAATATTGTGATAATGTTTCATTATACGTATGAACGAAAGATTTGAAATAGTTTCCAACACATTAACGGTCGCTACTAATCAACTTTGTTTTATAATTATATGTCATTAGAAGTCACAACTGAATAGAAGTAATTAAGCACTATTGCATTTCAAAATAATTACACAAGCCAATTTAATACTGCTGTATTGTGAAAATAGTTATTTTATCAATTTAACTCGTAAATATAAGCAATGTTCAATATTACCTAATCGTATTGTTTCTGCCGCAACACAAGCAACTGATCAAAGTGTACTTCAGATTATTAAAATGTGATATTTTTATTGTTTACATTGACAAATTAAATATAGTTGGAAATTTAATGTACCATAAAAATGTATACAATATATTGAAGGATAACTCGAATTAAATTGTAAACACAATTAGCAAATCATTCTAATAATATATTTTTTACAAGCCTAGCACGGCAATATTATGCATGAAATCATCTGTAAGTGAAATATGTATAGAGTTATATATTTTTATTTTTTTACATATAAGTAAGTACAATTTGTAATATTTATTATAAGAAACTCATAAGTAAATATGAATTATAATATTTAGGTACCTAATAATATGAAAATTAACAAATAATAGTCAAAATAATATTATTTAATGAACGATATCACGAAAATATCAACCACAATACGTCGTGTTCTTCCATAACACACAGAATAATAATTATACAATATTATGTTAATTCTGTTGATATAATGTAAAACTTAAAAATCAAGTATAATGTAATTAATTTCATAATAGTGTTATAATCAAAATATTTTACAATAATAATAAATGATGTAGCTATATTGCCTATACATAACGCCGTCATAAAATCGAATAAAACTGCTAACCTGCTTAGTGCTTACTATTTACTTTTAATATTAAAACATATTATTTTATTTGTAATGTCATGAAAATATATATTAATTAATGATTACTATTATAATGATTGTTAATCACACATTTTGTCTCGTTGATGTTATTTCACATATTATTATTCCTATAAGCACTCAATATCTTGTCATAAAAGAATTTTTCTGATCATGATTAACCAACTGCTGTAAATTATTATGTGTTTAATTTAATTTTAAAACATATTTCCATCATGGCAGTGCACTTCAATAAAAGACACTTCCGTTTTTGAACGGAGCGCATTAATGGAATTCAATACAATGTATTCAAATCAAAATTTACTATATGTATATTCATTTTCATTATAAATACTACACATTGAATATAAAGTTTGACTAGTTATTTTCAATAAAAATAACCGAGTATTGAAAATTAAATAAAAGGGTTTTTATGTGATTGTAAACAATTAATTTCCGATTTTATTACTGTACTTTTAAGTTTGACGTTATATAAAAAAGTTAAATAAAACAATATAGTAAAGGTAACTTGTTCTAAAGGAACTTAACGCCTAATAATTGCAAAGAACTTGCCTGGATAACAAGAATACTGAACGAACGCTATTATAACATCTTACAGGAAGCACTTTGAAAGTTTTGAGTTTGATTATTATTTGAAGTATTATAGTTTCATCGAGTACAATGTACATCTATACAAAAAAATCCATATATTATTATAGTTTTAAAAATCATAATTTTCCATCTCCTAAATAATAAATTAGTAATAATAATCGTATAGCTATAAAAAAAATAAAAATAAAGTAAAACGTATTAACAACAATGTTTTAATTTAAATTATAAAAGTTTCAAATGTACTGTAAGTAGATTTTTCTGATGTTTAAGTTCTGAATAAGGTTTTAAAATTACTTTCTCTGTAACCATACCTGATTTATGTTTTTTAACGGCTGGTAAAACTCTTGAGATGTGAGTACCAATTTTTCCAGTTGAAGTTTGTTGGGGGCAATTGACTGAAAATAATTGGCAAAGCAGAATGATATCGTAAACTTTGGTATTAGATTTCACGTGGCCAATAAATCAATAAGCCCAGACGGCGTAACATTATTCAAATTTATCGTCTTGCAGGTAATTTTTTTTTGTAATTTAGGACTTTTCTACTCTGATGGAAGCAGCAGAGCTGCTGCAGGGCCTGGAAAAAAGAGAAAACACTATATTTCCACAACTCATTTATATTATTTACCGTTAGATATTTTTTTCATTAAACGTTTCGCTTCGGATATGCGTATATTGTATAGTACTGCAGTTAACATTGGCGTTGGAAATAATTAAACGGTCGCATCGTATATATAAAGTATATATTAGACTCTTTTCTCTGATGGTTTTGGAATCTGACGTATCGCGCAGAGTATTATGTACTTCGTTTCTTCGGGTGGATTATAATGTCCATTATATGGTATGTGCACGTGGTTTGTATAATCTGTCAGGTGGATTGATAATAGAATAATTATTAAAAATGAGACAGCCGAGTTCCGTCAGTTTCCACCAGTCGATCTGGTGTAAAATTGCCCTACAAAACGAATGTACCTAGGTATAATATTAAAATTACTAAACATTAACTCGTACTTGTTTTCAAGAAGACCGTCCGATTATTTTCAGATATCCTTTTTCTGATCCTCAAATAATATACATTACATCTTGCGTCGACCACGTAGGTGCTATAAAATAGTACCTCTGAGGATCGTGGTCTCTCTCACCTGTTAGTAGATTTGGTCAATTTTTTTCATCATTCGATTACGTTACGAGACGCACTTTGCTGTTACAGACGTGCATTGCGGGTTTCCCAACGCGTTTGATGTCATTCATACCCCACAAGGTGTTTGTGGGTTACCCAAGCGTGCATCCCAACTATATATTTTAAAATAATGGATTATTTTCTTCGTATAGGCATACGAGTATGTTGTGTGGGTTTTCGTTCTGTCCACCCAATTCGCGAAACAAATCGAATTTCCCTGTGTTTGCTATATCCGGAGTTTTCGCAATTTGATATCGAGTGCTTTATAATATAAATATATTATATAGATTATTCTTTCGATGCCAGCTTTACCCTATCGTCCAGGTCGTTTGATGTAATATTGCATCATATTATACAAACGAGCGTTGTACATATGTGTACCTCTTTGATTTGACAAGGACGCACTTTGACTAGGTACCTATTTTATTTTTTATTATTATCTACATCTTCAATGTCTATATTATTATATTAGCACTTTTTTATCATGCCAATAAATCCACTTATATAAGCAAATGTGGGGGGGGGGGTAGATATTGGAAAGGTATTGTAGAGAATATTTCCAGAAAAAAAATGGTAAATTTGTGATGATGTTAATTTAGTTAAAATACGAAAACAGAAATACGCCAGTTGTAGAGGTATTTATTCAGTTTGTGGATTTTATTCCATTGCCATAAGCATTATATTGGGGTTATACTTATAGTTGATCCCTCAGGTTATGAGAGACACTGCTATTAATTTTCAACATTTTTCCAAGCATAAATCGAGCTTATTTTATATTGGACCCATATTGGATCTCAGTTATATCGATTTTTGTGAGTAGAGGATTACAAACTACTTATTAAACAACTTATGGCACCTGGAACTTATGAATTAAATTATCATTTAATGTCATAAAAAATGATAATAATAAAGAAAGTGGCTTGGTATGGCACAGTGTTTATACATTCAATTGTGAATGTGCTCTGAGTGTACGCACCGGCTGGTGTCACTAGTTCCCAGATGGGTAACCAGTCGGGATTTTTTAGTGGCAAATCCTCGCTATGCAAACATACACGTATTAAAACCAACAGTGCTGTCCCTACTGTAGCAGGCTAATCACCTCAGTTGTCGAAGCGGCAATTTAAAATAAAGAAAACAAAATTATAAAGAAACAACAAAATAACAAAACGTCGTGAGCTAGTGGCAAGTGTGACTAATTCAGTATATTTCAAACCGATTCGCACCTCGTAGAAAACAGGCTGTATCTAAAAGGCGTACCAAGATGGATGATATTTCACAAAATGAAATGCGTACCTTTATATTGCCAAAATCGGTACAACACGGTGCACCCGAGTCGTTAGCACATATCATAAGGCGGTAGCTGATGTATACGCAATTAATACTGAGTACGTACGCGAAGAGAATCGTGCCAAAGATATATAAAATTCCATATAAAGCAACGAGCCCACCAGTCGGTGGCGTCAGTCGCACGTGTATTGCACGTGCGTATATCACCAGGATGTGACGCGTTATCAATCTGCAGAAAACCGTGTTTTTTCCCTCTTCGTCGCCTCCATCGGGACCTTTCCTCTGTGGCGCCTGACATCGCTCGCTATAATATATTGCATAATATACATTATATTATATTGTTAGGTATTATTACTATTATTATTATTATCATCATAGCTACGTGCGCGAGTGTCGTCACCAGTTGGCGCGAAGACGCGTAAACTATAATATAATAATATTATAAGGTGTATTAAATGCGTCTCGACGTGTTATATTATTCCACACGCGCGTGAGAGTTCACCGACGATATAAAATATATAATATCCACGGCAGTAGTCCGGGATGTCTCCTATAGTATATGTGTGTTGTAGGCGTATAACAGTATTAATGCGATACGTCGCGAGTATAATTAATTGCGTAATACGTATACAGGGAACAGGTCTCGCATTTATATATAATGGATATTATATGAATTCAAATGTACGGGCTAACGCGACCGAACAATAAATTCCATATCAAGTCGCGAAAGTGTAATGGTTTAATGATTTATATATGAAATATATTATAGAAAGTCCCCGAGGGCTACGCTCGCGCGTCATCTCCACCACTACCACCTGTCCACCGTGGCTGCCATGTTACGCACTGAAGTCTGCATACAGTACGATTCTTGCATTTTATCGTGAACCACCTGCCGATATTTGGGAAAATACTATATTGATTTCTATTTTAATAATTTCAAATGAATGTAGGTAAATACAATGAAATCTCCCCTAACAGAAATCTCCTAATATTGGATATATATATTTTTTTTTTGGTAAACAAACTACAAACTGAACCTCATGAATAGCGAACACAATTTTAGTGACCGATAATGTTCGGTATTAAGATGTTTCACTGTAATAATATACTTATAAATTACTTTATAATTTGACTTCTGTAGCTGATTATCAATAGGTATATATTTTTTTTTGATTTTGTTCTTGAACGTTAAACTGCAGAATATACAATATTATGTTTTGAAAAATGGTTTATATTTCCCGTGTTATTGCCAGCTGCAGATAAACGATGAAAAAAATTACTCTGTATAGTTAACGCCACGATGATACACAAGCAGCTGTTGAGTTCGTTTGACCCAAACTATGATGCTCCGGAGGAACGCAATAATAGTGACGACCGAACGAAAAACAAATTGATAATAAAACGAAACGTGACCGTCCGCAACTCCATTATATACTCTCTAATAATATCCGAATATCCTTATTATGTTACGATTTATAAACAATCGTCGTTTCTCGTCGATACAATAATATAATATATTATATTATATCATCGTGATCTGTGCAGATCGCTAGGAAGAAAACTCGTAAACTCCTGCAGCTGTAGTCGTTTGTCAGTTTATTAATTGTCATTCCACACACTCAGCTTCTTCTATATTATAATTCTTCCGGTGGCATCGATATCAACATTATACCAAGTGTGTTGAACTCCTATTTGGCAGTTTTTTTTTTTTAGTTTGTGAGTATTCCGCAAGGATGTGATATCGGGATCAAGAATTCGAATTTTCCATATAATTTGACAAAAAACAGAAAGAAAATGGTTAAAATATATATCCACGCGTGTGAATTATTCGTAATACTCACATTTTTGAGACGGGAAAAAGCTCGGGTTAAAAGCAGACGGACGCCCTTTTACTTCACTTCATATTATTATTATTATTATATCCAACCACAAGAATTCGTTTTAATCCATCGTAAACAGTGTTGTGCGATCGTCATTCGTCTGAACAGTGTTTCTTTCGTATGATAAACACGCGCGTTTTTCCAATAACATTTGAAACCATCGTTGTTTTCGAACGCGAGCGCTCGAGGTATTTTGTTTTTTTTATCTACCCTAAATTTTATTGATATAATATTATAATATACGCACAGACAAACGCGCTAAGCCAGCGATATAACAGCGTACATAACGATACACACATAACAATACACACCTATAATATAGGTAATAAGGGTGTATTCCAGGGACTGTCAGTATAATAGTTACGGCGCAAAAAGAAAATGGTATATGGTCGACATTACGGCCGAGTACGCGTTTCGGGCACACTTATCATTACACGGACGCTAATCTGGCAACGTAGCGCACAATTTTTACTCATTGCAGGCGAAAAATAATATTTCGGGCGCTGGTGAGATATGATTTAGGGCGCTCGCGGACCGTGATAAATGGCTCCGGGCGCAAATGGTTTGCACCGAACGCTAAATAATAACGACAGCGGAATCGTCGAAAG
This sequence comes from Acyrthosiphon pisum, assembly GCF_005508785.2. Taxonomy (NCBI): domain Eukaryota; kingdom Metazoa; phylum Arthropoda; class Insecta; order Hemiptera; family Aphididae; genus Acyrthosiphon; species Acyrthosiphon pisum. The sequence goes on from NC_042494.1 coordinate 2,483,212, forward strand.
TTAATTAGGTAGGTAGGCAGTAGTATTATTGTTTATGGGTAGGTATGGCGCGTGTAAGCTCGGCGGCGGACGGACAAGAAATTAAAACGATCGTGTAGTTGTAATGGCCAAAATATTTTATAAATATTTCCTACACCTACGGTATTATTATTTTAACCGTGTAACAATCCAAAGAACTACGGCGCCACGAGAATCGCGCCACGAAGATATTATGCCGTATTGAAAACTGTTGCGAAAAAACTGGCGATCTCTGTGAAAAAAATCGTACAGTGCACTATAATATGTAATAATAGTACCTACATATTATGGACAAAACATCAATTTTGTATTTTTTTGAACTGGAACCGAAAGCATAACTTAATTTGTATTTCGACGAGCCTGACTTTTTCTGTTTTGGCCGATTCGTGGTGTACAGTTTATTGACTTTTTTGCTTTGGAATCATTTGTTTTTTTTAATAAACCTAAACCTGTAAAATTATTAAGGCGTCAGCACGGCAGTACCTACAGTGTTGTTAACTTTAATAAATTTAATTTTTGATGAATGTATTAAAGCACAATTTTTAATCTGAATCGCATAACATTTTGAAAATATAATAAATTAAAAAATGACACATTTTATCAGAGATCGTGTGGTTTTCCGATACGGATTTTTTTTCTGCATTCTAAAGTACAGTATGTTTATAATTGTGATTAATACAACTGATATGACTTTATTATAAAACGTTTCATGCTTTTCGATCTAATCCTCCTCTTATTATATATTTCTTAACATCGACTTCTAAACATTGCACGAATCGCGTGCGGAGCAAAACCCAAATTACGTCACGTTTCCTGAACGTCCGCGTGGTGAACAATGTATAATGCACCCACTGACCGACATCGTACCACGACGGTTTCCTAATAACAGTTGTATGTTGTCTGTCAAATCTGAATCTATTTTTTAAAATAAATAGTCATAATAATATTATAATAAACGCGAGTACTTTTTGATAATATTATAATAACATTGCCTTATACATCGCGCGTTGTTTCACACTGCAGAGTTCAAAAGGTCAAATTTATATTAGGAACTATAAATATGTGTGTGTGTGTGTATGCGCGTTGGATACTATTATAATTGTATTATAATAAATATGTATGAAGTCTGTCGAGTCGATAAACAGCTTTTTTTCTACTACCGTACTGGAAAAATATGTCATGTACAAGTATTAAAATACACACATTAAATGTAAAATCCACAAAAATTATTACGCAAGTCGCGTAAACCTAGTACAGCGGTGTGCACAATAATAATAATAATTGTTGTAGGCAATAACACAAAAATCAATTTGAAAAAAACACCGACGGAGGGTAGAACGTGTTGTTTTATTATTGAAAACAATCGTCGGATACAATAGTATACAACAAATACAGCAGCAGTGAGATTATAATATGTAATATGTGCAGTATAAATATATATACGTGTGTATTTCGTTTAAAGTTTATGTGGAATAAAAAAAAAAAAAATAATTTTTGTAAACACGAAATAAACTATATTTGTTTTATCATTCGCGTCATTTATAAACGTGATATTATTATTATAGTTTTGTCAAACCGTTTTTTCGTTTCGTTTCGCCAACTAAAATAATAATAATAATATTATACCTACCTTCCATCCTGGTAGGACTCTCAAATACATAATAATTTAAAATATTTTAAAACCGAAACTGGAACGGCACAATAACAGCAGCCTAGTCTACAGTAATCCTTAACTATAAAGCATAAAATTGTTTCAATAACAAATAGTAAAAAAATAAGAAAAACAATTTAATAAAGGGCGAAAGTATAGGTAACTTGTTCGGCTGCTGTACCTACAGTTTTAGGTGTCGAGTGAACCTATCGTCATTGAGGAAGTCACTATACACGATGTATGCGTTTACAAGCAATTCGTAATTCAAGGAATATTAATTTAAAAACTCGATAATGGGATACGACGAATATTGGTTTTGACTTTTTCATGAATGAAATAATAGTAATAATATTCCCTCCTCGTCGTGATGATTTAATGCGAATTTTAGAACGCACTTATAGTTTATTATTAAAATATAATCGGCACGCTACCGTATAGCCGCGTATATTATGGTCGAGTTGAATTATTCGTTATTACACTTTCGTTATCAGATCGCCGGTGGTGTTTAACGTTTAATCAGATTCAACAGTTTTTAATTTTTAACTCCGCGTAGGTATAGTGCCGCAGAATAATAATAATTATATTATAATACGTGCTGTAGGTTTATGCTATAATGGTTCATACCACTGCACGATACATGTTCACCGGCGGTTTTCCTTAATGTCTCGTGTACAGATGTTTCGAGGGGCGGACCCAAACGTGGTGTAGGATGATGAGGAGGAGGGGGAGGAAATGGGGTCGGAGGTCGGCTGACCCATGGTTCATTTTTATGAATTTTTTATGGCCACTATTCCGACATATACTATATCAAACAATTTTTATTTGAAAAAAATATTATGTAGAATAATAATAATTTTGTCAAAATTGCATACAGACCTCTGTCGAATAATATTTATAATAGAGTTTCACAACTCTCTGCAGTGTAGAAATATTACGATAAATATTTAAAAATACACACTATTACAATATGCTTTGATATTATTATTATGTCTGGTAGTTTAATTTAAACTCGAATATCACATTTCGTTCGACGGACGATGGCGTAAGAGTAATTAATATAAAATTATAACTTAGTTCCTATACTAAGTTATTAACTAAGTGTCATGTAGGTGACGCAGGCGCACTCGACAAAATGTGTGTAATTTACTTCACTCATCAAAACATTAAAATATATTAAAAAATAAACTAATTAACTACTTGTTTGGAATTTTAATTTTTACGTATCGAAACATTCCGGAAAATATTCTAGTATGAAAAATTAAATATTATTTTACCACTTGGAAAAGTGTATAACGATAAAAAATGTTATTTTGCAATGACAAAATAATGTTTTAAAAAAAGTTATAAATTATTCGAAAATAATGAGTGTAGACACTCAAAACGGTAACTGTGAACCTAACCTAGGTTGATATCATATTATATTATTATATCATTGTTTGACAACGGCTTGGTCCAAAGGTAAAGTAAATATTATGGGTATTTGCAGACAAAAAACTATGTTATTAATTTATGTATAATATTTTACTCTATAAGCTCTGCCTCACAAGAGAACATGCCGGTTATGCGCATCAGTCAACGTCACCCTGCTATCGAAACTGGTTCCCCTATGGCAGGGTGTCATGTGAGGACTTTAACAAAAACCAATTTTGATAGGGCACACGGCACGATCTCCCGTGGGACAGAGTATAGTGACCAGTTGTGTAATATATATTGTCAGTTGATGTTACACAGATGGACCGTTCGCGAGATAGGCCGACCCACAGTAATAAAATCCTGCAAGGTACGCCACTGGATGTTTCGCACAATTATTTATTTATATTTTTTGTTTAACCGTTCATAATATGCTTACTCTCTCTTGAGATTTGCCATTGGTCGCGGGAAAATTATAAAATATTTATCTCTATATTATTTTGTATAATAATAGTATTATAACCGTAACACAATATGACACTCTACTCAACTCTAGAAATGCGCAACAAGGCATAATAATAATTATGTCTAATAATTCAAACGAAATAATATTGTAAGTTTGTCAAAATTACGGTTTAAAATATAGGCTATGTTATTGTTATTTAGTTAGTATACAACTCATAACCATTTAAAATTGGTGTAATTATGATGTATGGCTACGGACTGAATTGCTATTGTGTAGCTAAAGTTTGTCTTTAATATTTATAAGTTATAACTAATATACTTCCAGATAATCGTATATAAATAAAATAAACTCGACATTAAAAATTCCAATTTAAAGTTTTGAGAGCTAAAATTTATTGACAAAGGCTTAAACTTTTCCAACGACTCAAAACATATATATATACACAATATTTCACTAAAATATCGTTAAAATATCGTATAATCTGGAAAATAATAATAATTTAAATATTAAATATAAATCATAAAAACCACAATAACATATAAATGTTAATATTATTCAAATCTCTTTAAATAAAAATATAAAATATGTTATCGCATATCTAACCATAATTATTTAGTAGGTACTCAAAATGGGCTTTGTATATGATTACAAACCACCGTTTTGGTCTTATATTATGATAGTTTTATTCTGATATGCCTACTTCAAACGGTATTATAGTAACGCTAGTCTATACAGTTTAAATATAAAATTGGCACACATTTTTTGTTTTACTAGGTGTGTACTTGCACACCACACGAAGTTCTTTTAACAGTTATTTCAATAACTATTTAATATATTATACATTTGGCTGTAGTACAGATAAATAAAATCATTGTTCTTCCAATAGGTAACTTCATCTGTGCAATCAGATCACAATATTTGTATATTTCAATTGAAATTTTACTATACTGTACCAAATGCGTTTGATTCAAACTTTACATTTATATTTTATGTCATCAGATTATTCCCACATTTGACACAGTTAGATATCTAGGACTTAACTTAGATAAGCGTGAGGAATAGCCATATCCGTATTAAGAGACTTGCCTTAAACGCCCGTCTTCGCAGGCTACGAACTCTACTCAAATAATAAACACTCCAGTTTAAAAATTAAAGTTCTTATGTATAAAACATTACTCAAACATCTATGAACATAATATGGTCTCCAACTATGGGGTACAGCAAAAGTCTCCAATACCAACAAAATTCAACAAATTCAGAACATTGCCCTTGGAAAAATGACTAATGCTCCACCCTTTATTTCTAATTACACTTTACATAATGATCTGTCAATTAAGACTCTGACAGAAGAAGCTACACGCTTCTACGAAATCTTTCATACCCTTCTTCAAGCACACCATAACCCACTCATTAAAAACCTATCCACCCAAACATTACCTGACAACCCGATGCGTCGTCTAAAAAGGAGCTGGTGCCGTGACTTATTCTAATCTGAGAGAAGAAAAAAAAGTATACATAATATTATATAGTTAGATTCATACAACACCCAGTCAAGTACCACTAGTGGGTGGCTTCTTATCAAGTACTCATGTATAGCCTTTATCAAATATGCTTATTGTGCATCAACTGTACAGATTGTATATATTATTGTGTAAAATAAAAAAAAAATGTCATCAGATTAATATTAAATACATGATGAATTTTAATAACTATTGCCGCACTATATACAACCTTTTTTTACAACACACCACCACCAGGATCGTCAAAAAATTGGGCGAAAATAAAGAGCTTTTGATAAAATAAAATAAGTACAATTTTCATTTTGTTTCATACCTTACTAAAGAGATAAAAGAAATAGAGAGAAGTATTTTTGTATATACATATTATTAGGCTTTTTTAGGCTCGCTTAGTATAATATATATTTTATTTAATATTTTTAGCCCAGTTGATACTTTATGTTTTACATACTTAGTGTGTATGCTATAATGATTATAATACTGTAAAATAAAAATCGGGTTTTTCTGTCTTGGCCTAAAAAGCATGAAACATTAAATTCTACTCTGCAGATAGGTATAACCTATAACAATAAAAGACGTTCGACGCGGCGCAGCGTGATTGACAGTAAGCAGCGGCCGCTGTCACTAGTTCCCGGATGGGTGACCACTCTGGTCCATAGTGGCAATAACCTTGCCACACACACACGTGTTGCCAACCAACCGTTCTAACCCTACCAACCATATCGCCTGCAATAGCTAATGACCATATTTACAGGGCCCTAGAGTCTAGACCAATAAAAAAAAAATATACATATGTAATACGTAAATAGGTACGTAATATTATAATATATTGTAGGTAATCAATAATTTGGATATTGTCATTATTTATATTATAAATAATAATATGTTGTTTTGTGTTCCTGAATCGTGATAAGTAAAGTAGAGAACGGCATGACTTAAAATATTATATCAGCTAAATATATTAATTATTCCTATGTAAAAATATGGTATAATATTATTTTAAAACTAAAATAAAATTTAAAATTGTAGTTCATTAAATGATACTTTGTAATAGGTTTATTACTACAATGTCCATTGTCCACTAATAATTGATTAAAAAAAAAAAATACGTCGTATCAAAAATAAAATTAGAAATATTAAAATAAGAATATTAGTTAGCATTTTACATTTCTGTGATCTGAAAATGAAACAAAACATCTTATACAAGCGTTTGAAATGTATGGTAATAGGCTACAATAATATGCTAAATTAGATTGTATACGCATAGTGCAGTTTGTGAAACACATTTTAGTATATTATAATACTAAGCTAACTAGCTACGTGTTTGACAATTAAACGAAAAGCATATAAATATATCTGCCCAAGTGCGATAACGTTTTAACGGACATCGCGTGAGCAGACCGAGCTGCTGTAGCAACTGTAGTTACACAACAACTATTGGCTTAACTAATATGATTAGCGACCTCGACGTTTAGCTAAGACCTTTGCCGGTTTCGCCACGCCATGCCAAAACCGTTTTTGTCGCTTCGCTTATCTATCGGCACAGTACATCGCATATTATTAATACAATAGTACCTATATTATTTTGGTGTACCGTATACATAATGGTAATAATAATTATGATAATAACAACAAAAACCACAACAACAACAACAACAATGCGTATTAGAACTTAAATATTATTATTTGGTCAATACACCGCGGCGCGGTGGTCAGTGGTTGATAATATAGCTGAATAGTATTATTTTGTAAAACCGATTTATAATTATTATTGCCGTCCGGCCACGGCTCTTATCTCCGACAACCGCCGCTGCCTACTAATGAAGAAGAGTGTTTACACTATAATATTATATACTATATATATATATATATATATATAACAATAATAATATATACTTTAGTAGGTACACTCACACGCGCGTGCGCACACACACAATCGACCACTAACCCGGGACGCGGTAGTATAAGTTTGTTGGCTGCTTGTTTCACATTAAACATGACACCGTCGTCGTATCAGGTCGAAAGTTTAGAGCGGCCCAACTTCATAATTTGTTCAGAAGGCATCTCGTCAATATACACATATATATATAATTATATATATATATATGTTATATATGTATAGATTATAGGTAGGTACATAATATTATAGAAACAGTGCCACCCCGGAAAATCCTTATACTTATGTGTGGGTGTGTGGGGTGTGTGGCCGTGTGGGCGCGTTCTCGCAATTCGCCAGCAGATAATCTGATTTACGTGTAACTCATACTGAATTAGATCGTTAAAAGGAAATCATGTGGCTTAAAAACTAGCGCTTTCGCCGACGATGATCGAATGAGAGGCGCACTAAAAACTTTGAAATTCGTTGTCATCGGCCTTTCCGTGGGGTGTGGGTGTGTATTAAAAGCGCATCGTCGCGTCGCTTATACGCGGTGGTTCCGATAAATTGTATATGTATTGTACGGTTGTACGTGTCCTCTCGTGCAAACCGGATTTACGCAAACTTTTGGTGGTTATATATTCTTCAAACACTGAATTGCTTTTAAACTGCACATAATATTATATATTGTATACTCACAACGTTATATCAGACCAAATCGTCCCGGTAATTCGAAAGCGAACAGGATTGTCCGGATGATTCCGAAAACAAACATAGTCGGCACTATACATTGTTGTAATATCATAATATGAACAGTTATAATAATAATTTTTTATTTTATTTGATTCCTATTTGATGGTTATGTTTCAGTTACAATAGTATTATAAATACCTGCATAAATTAAAACCAAGAAAAAACTTTCAAGGTTAAGAGGACGCCCAAATACACCACTGCGTTGTGTATACAATTCAAAAGAGAACAAAATCATCCCGATAATTCCTATTTAATGATTTTATTTTGTTGGCTTGTTACTAATATTTACTAGTATTCTTAATACCTGCATAAAAGAAAACCAACAAAAAAAAACTCCCAAGGATACGATGGGGGAGGGGCTTAAATAAACCACTTCGTCGTGTACATTATTAATAGAGCGACGATATAGTGTTGCTAAGATCTTCACAAATATCGTGAGGTTCAATACCGCGTTCACAATATGCCAATATGCAATATAATGTAATGATCGAATTAAATCTGGACAATATTGTATATAATTTGTCTCGACTAAAACGGAATAGACCATTAATTCTATTAGTATGGCTGTATTAAATACATAATTGAATATTTAAACTATAAATACGATAACGCGATGCTGTAAAATCGTTTTAGAATAATAATATATTACAATGTTCGGTCTGTTTGTATATATTGCGACCTATTTGGTTTATCGCAACTCGTTATCGTGTACGACGTGCATATATTGATATTAATATGTAGGTTAAGTTACTACTGCCATCTGTTGGATTTTAACGTCGATTTTATTCACGAAAACTGTACAAAATAATCATATTCGTACTTGAACTGATGTTGGTATATGGACTAGGCACCTAGTTGATAATTGTAGATGGATAATTAATGGGTAATGGGTATACCGTTTTTTCGTTTATTAAGTCGTGTTAATCATGAGCGAGATTTCAATGTCTAATACTTAAATTAACTAATACATCGCTTTAGGACTTAGTGTCTTAAAACACCTTGAATTATGCATTTATGCTCTAAAAATTACTGAATATGCCCTTAAAATATTATGGATTAAAAAATGAAGCAATTTAATTACGGTGTCTATAAAAAAAATATTTTCATTAGTAAAATTATTGATTTATGTATTTTCAAAAATCTAACATGCTGAATATTAACTTAATTTGGAGCTAACTAGAACTTACATCAATAACTGTACATGTCATAAAGATTAAAGAATATACCATGGACGAACTAACATCAATAAATCGTGTTGAGTCAGACCTCCGTCTAATAATCATATAATATAGGAATGGAGTCCATGTGTACCTAGGAGAAAGGTGCTGTTTTTCATAAGATTTTAATTATAGGTTAATTGATATTTTAAATCAAAATAATATATTCTTTCTGCAGGTATACCTACATTTTTTTTTTTTTTTTTAAAACAAATTTAAAGAACAATTAAATGCCTAGTGATTTAATAATATATATGAAATATTCTCTTAAAGGTGGAATACCAATAACAAAATAATATGCATTAGCACATGAAAAAGAGTCGACTATTCAAATAATTACATTAAAGACTCCTAGACGGGTCGCAAATCAATTTTCTGAATCACTAAGCTGTTTTAAATTAATATTAGGAAACGTGCGAATTATCATTGTAAGTCCTAGACTTAGTGATTACCAACCAGCGATAGAAAAAAATAAAGTATCTCCGTACGATTAGATATCAAACGAATGGTTATACTATATTATTATATGACATATCGGATGTGAACGAAATAAAAGTACCTGGGCAAGTCACGGCGCTTGCTCGGTATGATAATAATATTATAATATGATAATTTATAACCGGAGATATTATACACACACATATACAAAATTAATTCAATTCTGTTTTGCGCGGCGTTGTCGAATCGACATTGGCTTAAATGTAAATTTCTCGGTGTAATTATTTATTAATATAATATGTATACATGTTATAACACGCGCATATATAATAACAATAGCAAACGCTATGGCCTCTGCACCGTCCAGTGTATGCTCGTCTACTCCGCGATCAGGTCATGCGTAATTAAAACGTAAAGCTAACGCATTCTCTCTCACCGCACTATGTCATCGTCTGTTTCAAACTATTTTCTCAACCACTGCTTACCACCATCTGCAGTTATCTTCCCCCTCTCACGACCTTTTTCTATCTTACCTTTTCTCTCTCTCTCTCTCTCTCTCTCTCTCTCTGTCTCTCTCTCTCTCTATCACTCTTGATATGTTTATAATAGTATACACACACAATAGTATCTGATCTACCTCGCCACAATGACACCTATGGCTAGAACAGTATTATAATATTATCTATATATTCTATCAGTCTGCCCATCTTTGCGGTTATCTGCTTTGCAACCGTGGCTCGCGCAAACTTTCTTAACTTCTAGAGGTGCGACGGTCGCCATTCTCGGGAATTACAATATACTTTATCGTTCGTTATACTATTATGCCACCCGACGTTGAAATTAAATTAAAAGTTTTACTTCTTTGCTCTTATAATAGGGTTTTAGATATATATATGGTGGCAAAAATATGTACCGTAACTGGATTTAGACATACAAACACACAAACTTCGGTACGACCCACCCTCTATCAAAACACATGACAATATGCGACTAAGACACTATTGTGCGCTCTTACCACGACGACAGACTGTAGCTGTGATATAAGCCATAGTACTATAGTCACTATTGTTATCAGTTTTCCAAAAAAATGATCCTCTTGACTCTCGAAACCACGTTGTACCGGTTCTTCCTTTCTTTCTTTTTTTTTTTTTAATTGGATTACATTTGGATTGAAAAAAATAAACTTAAATTAAAGAATAGACCATTTAAATCATCAGCTACTTGTAGAATAATTTATACACGACAAAAATCAGAACCATTCTTAAGTAAAACGTTAGGTTGGACGCGGTTTATCTTGCCGTTATAATTATAATAGCTAGGTATATAGATGCAATAAATTGATGGACATTTTTCATTAACTATACTGACATACTGTATTGTGCTTCTTCTGAAGAAGTTTATTCTCGGCTATTTAAATCGAATTTAAAATTGTGAAATTTCACTATGAGGTGACTCAATAATATGTACAGTATTTAACGTAGTACAACAGTTCTATATATATAAACTTTGTTAGTAAAATTAACAATATAATATGTATGTATTACGTATGTGCTTAAAGATTTCCTTTGTTCCGGGGCTTCATTGAACATTCGGATATCAGGTGAATATAATATATAATATAATATAATATATAATATAATATATTATACTGCTATATGATATAATATTTACTAATTTTAACCATACATAAGTATATGTAAAGCAATTACATGGATTATAAGTTGATACCTACTCTCTATAAGCAAAAGCTTGTTTTAGTAACTAAAAAACAAAAAATATTGTTTCATTTTTACATATAGTAATAAGTAAGTAGTAATATTAGGTATTATATTATAGGTACGCTTTAGTGATATCAAAACAATAAACCTCAAATCTCTGCTACTCGTCACCTGTGTAATTTACCACCTATTATAATTTATATTATATTAAAGTTTTATTAGATACATCCTTAAACGTTAAATTACTTGCGTGTAAAGTAAAAAACGGTGTGAATATTACATAATATACTTAATGGTGCAGCAGGTTATCAGCTGCATTGCTACAAATTTGAATATTCTTTTTTCTGTTGTTTTAAACGTTCTTTTATGCAAAGAGTAATTTAAAATTTTATCTCCACCGAACCGAAACGATCTCTTCACTGTACAATGTACATAGAGTAGGAGCTAGTACCCATGTATGTATAATTTTTTTTCCTATTGAAAATAATTCTCAAATAATAAAAGTTCACCGAGAGATATTTGACATAATGACGCGTATACCTATACAAAAAATTGACTACTATACGACTACGACTACAACTATACAATACATCGTGACAGGATAAAAAAGGGTACAGGATAAAAAATCATATAGTATATATTATACTATTATTATATATATATTCGACACATATAATAATATGTATATACATCGTCCACGGATCTCGACCGTCGTCTGATAATAATTTATCCTTGTTTGTTATCACTTGCTTAGTGTGATGATAAAATAGCACTTTAGTTTCAAAAATACTCCACGGAGTAATCCTCGGCGGTGTTTCATAGTCGCAGAGGACCCTTTGCGCTCGCAACACGTATAAAAATGTCTCGTTTGTTCTTCAGCCAGTCCCCCAGGACTGTGTCCTATGCCAAATCTCAGGGTCACGGGTCCGGCCCGCACGGGATTCCCATAGGATGTAACCGTTGCCGGACTTTATGCTCGCGCGTTGCCCGCACAGAACATTAATCTTAATTTCCTGCCAAACGAACCCCACGAGTTCGGCTACCGACCGATCAAAATATTTTTAAATCGCTTAAAACTTTTGCCATGTTTTTCGTTATAAATTACCTACAGTGTATGTATATTTATAGTAGCTTGTAAACTCTTATATTATAAATGTTCATGTAAACTATGAAATTTTAAATTTCCGAGTACACTGAAGTTTTAGCCGTTGTAAAAATATTCTCTGAAAAACTTTAAGAGAGTATTAATACATTTTTTATCTAATAAACGAGCATCTCAACTCGAAATTAATTTGCATGCATCTAGAATATATTACAACAATTTATTAAAAAACGACACGTTAAAAATTGTTTAATTCGTATTTTATTTACATTGATTTGTTACGATAAAATTACAGAATTTCCTTGTAAATCTTATCGATAATTTGTTCGTTTATTTGAATTGATATAATAAATAAATTAAACACACTATGTACACAATTAAAAAAAAAATATGTTGACATGAAGTTTAGTACTATAATATTAGGTACCTATAGTAGCTACCCAAATACCTAAACAAGTTGGAATGACGTATAAAAGTTTTCAAAATTCGTTTGAAAGAAAAAATAAATTTGATTTTCTTTAGTTTACAGGTCGAATGATACAAAACGCTTCTGAGAAAACTACTAGGGCTATAATATACCGTGTCTTTTTGTGAAAAAGCACTATAGCTAGCTGCGAGTAGGTTTCACGAAGAGTTTTTCTCAAATGAGAAAATAATCTAAAGCATTCAACCGACCCATTTGCAATGTCACGTAAAAATAATACGTCTACCATTTCAGTCGATGTCTTCAAAAAACCAACCGATATGGATTCAATATAATACAGACTATAGTAGATTAAGTGAACGTCTAGAAGTTTATAAAAAAAATGGTTTAAATGTAGGTATTAGCGTTTACACAACGTATTTTATATACTGTTTTATAATAATAATATTATAGATATAAAAAATGAACTACTAAATTCGACTAAAGCGGTAGAAAACACGAACTTTTGTTTCGATTTCATCGTCATGACTATTATCATCATGTTTAGTACACGAAATTCATGGATTTTTAAATTTCACGTAATCATTTCAGGAATCGAGAATAACAGAAACAAAAAAATTTAAGGATTCAAATTATAGTTTACTTGTTGTGTACTTTTTTGTAAATTTAGACTCAATAGCTCCTTTCCCGTGCCGCAATACTAAATTATTATGTATAATAATATTACGTATTAGGAGGAGCATATACTTAATATTATATTAAATGTTAACATTATTAACTACTATATAAGTCACACGACTATGTCAAATTCGATAACACTAAGGAACTCCGGATATTTATATCATTATTTACACTTGTAAGTCATCAATGAAATACTATAAATTATTTATCAATAATAATTAATAATACCTTTTCTGAAGCTCCTTCCTAGCTACGGTTAAAATTATATAACTCAGTGGTCTCTGAAAACCCTCACTGAATAGTCATCTATATTATAGATAACAGATTCCCCGTTCCGATACCCTATAATTAGTGCCTCAAAATGACGATTAATATTATGCAAATATATTAATTGTATTTAAAATGTCGACAACATATGTTTTACGTGTGATAGTTCTGTTGACCTCGTTTTTGGTCATATATTAATTAATTGTGATATAATATACTAAACTACAGTATGATTACACTTTAATGTCAGAACAGTATAATATTATAATACGCTTAGATATTATCATGTATGATGTATACCACGTGGTTCAAACATTACAGCAACGTTTGAGATTCGGCGTACGAAATAATATTGTCTCCGAGTCGTTACACACAAACGCACACTTAAGTTTCTGACCGTTCCGCTTTTGTTCGATCGAATTTTCGCACATGAAGTGCGCTTGGCATCGATTGAAAAATCATTGTTCATACACAGACACAACCACGTATATATTTATTATTTTATTTTTGACAAACAAGCGTGACCCATATCAATAAAGTTTTCCACTCGACGAGTGTACAATGGCGACTTACACCACAAGAACAAAACGCACACATACACACACACTCACTCACAAACAATACGTCTGTAATGCGTTTTAAAAGTATAGCGACACACGCGAATCGAGTAAGAACTCCGGTCCGGCGAGGACGTGCGGTTCCGTGCGCCGGTCGAATAAACCGCGTGCGTGTACGTTTATTATTATACCTACGCGTATAACATGGAGTGGCGGCGGCACTTTTATTATAACGACTGAGCCGCAATTCGAAACAAATTAAACTGTTCGACGATACAGAGAGAGAGAGAGAGAGAGAGAGAGAGAGAAACAAACAAACAAATAAATAAAAATCCTGTGTGGGGGCGGTTTTTTTGACGCTGAATAATTGAATTCCGTTTCTTATTATTATTAATTCCGGTGTAGAAAAAAAACCGCTAGGCTTTTCTACATTGACACGCGATCACGTATTTTCACGGAAAATATTGTTCTAAATATCTTGTGGATTCGGGAGTGTGAAGTGGCGATGAAGAGAAGACGAAATGAAATTTGAAATCTACACACCGGATCCGTTGCAAGGTGTTATTATATTCTAGCACTTGTGCTATTGGGTTATTCATTTTTTATCTACCACAAAGCCTCGATAAATTGTCTTTATTACAAAACTTGTTAGGTACCTATTATATAATGCATTGAACTACCTTATTCTATTTATACACTACTCAACTACTCCTTTATATTTTATAAACTAATACTCAACTTAATAACTTGAATATTGAATCTTTTTTACCGTTCATAATGGTGACGTCATATAATACTTAGAAAAAATCACATTGTTAAACCAACACTTTTAAGAATCTCAAATTACAAAATTCAATATAATATTATAACAATAACATTAATTTTCAACGATTTTTTTGTTGATAGGTAGCTAAATAATAAAATAAAATTTGATAACTTAGAAAAATGTTTAACACTTATTTATTGGAAATTTTTTTTAGCTTTAATACCTTGTCAAGTTTACACTGTACCAACATATACAATGAGTACACAAAATTAAAAATGTTCGTAGGTATATCTACGTCAATTTTATTAAACTTGTCTTTAATATTTTTAATCATAAAAATATAAAATAGCCAACCTACATCGTGTTTATATGATAAATAATTAAATATTCAAGACAAAAGTAGTTAAATAATTTAATTATTTACTATAGGATATATAAAATATGCAAAGTTTATTCACTAAACACAAAATTATATGGTTTGACCAACCAAAATATATGCTAATCAAAATGTGGTCTATGAAATCAGCATGATGATTTCTATGGTCCATATTTCAAACCCCTTGTAATTGTGCATACGCATTCGATTAGCATGATCGTGCAAATGCATATGCATAAACCTAATTCCGGTTTCTAATCATAAACCAAAATCGTTTGTAATTAACATTAAATTTTGTAAATTTATAACGGAAAAAAATAAAATATACCTCACGTGGTTTTATAATTTATTTTCAAACAAAACGTGATTTTGCGCATAGTACGTAAAATTAAAAAATATTTTACTCTAGTAAGAATAAATAAATAGAATTAGTCTTATGATTGGGTGGGGGTGTATACTATATTCTCTAGGATTGTTCGAATAAAAAATATATATTTATTATTTATCGTCAATGATTTATCAAAACAAATCGATAGCATTTTATTTTAAAACTAGTAATATCCATAAGGATATTAGGTATGTTTTTTCCTCCACCCTTTTTACACATTTTGTTCTTCAATAATGCAGATATTAAAAATCTACTATACTTATAAAGACTATATTTGGAAGGCTCAAGATTTTCTGAAACTTAAGGAGTATTCTGTGGAGATACAGACTTCTGTTTTTCAAATGAGACTTCTTTTTCTACTGTATATTGTTAAGCAGATAATTTTTCTGAAAATGTAGACGTATCTAATCGTTGTATAAGTTACCTATTTAACTTCACGACTAGGAAATAGATCCACGATAATGGATTTGGAAAATACAAGAGCTATGGTGAATTGAATAACTAATATTAATCCATCAATATTTATAATTTGTAAAAGTTGACAAAATATAATAAGTATACCTACTAAATCCAATATGTTATCTAATTTATATTTTTATAAGACCATTTTTAAGGACTCTTATCCTTAGTACCTATAAACTTTTTACAGTAAAAAAGGTAGTTCTCGTCATTTGAAAAACAGGGACCAAAGGACACTTTTAAAGTAGTACATACAAATTCAGTTAATCAGAATTTTAACAAATTCATTTTTAAAGGGAAAAACGGATGTGTGCATTATTGGCGAATTATCATGTGTATAAATATATATATTTATGTTTTGTATTGAAAAAATAATATTAATGTAAAAACGAAAATGGTTAAGATCAACGGGTCTGCGAATGAATAAGATCATAATAATATATCGGATTCGGAAAAGATACGTGGTAAAAGGTCGAAAAATAAGAAAAGGTGCAAAGATATCCTTAACTGCGGCAGCCGTTGTATATAGGTGGGTATATACATTTATATGAAAGCATATTATATATAAAGAGCGCGATAAGCTTTTTAAAAATGGAATAGGGTAGGAGTCAAAATAAACCAAGTCGTACATTGGTCCGAAGACCATTCGCGTGTGGTTTTCTTATTTTTTCAAGCCGCAAAAATATTAGGTACGATTCGAAAGAGAGGAAAAAAATAGGGTAAATGTGCAGGAGCAGCGTATTATAGGCCGCCGCGTGCGGTGTTCGTTTTACTAACGATCGACAAACGTCGTGGAATATTTAGATTTTGGTTTTTCTTTATTGGATATTGCCCTGGGGAAAACAAAAACAGAGAACATGTATATATAATATATATATACATATATATATGAGAATATGTATATATAATATATATATACATATATATACGAGTATATGTATATACGTACGGCATAAATGACCGAAATGTTTCGCGTGTACCGTTTTTCATCGAAAACTACTATTTCCCGAGACGATATTTTCTTCTGCAACCAGCCTCCCACAGAACGGAAAAAAAAAACCTAGGAAAAAAATAAGTTATTTGCAACAGACCGCCTAGACGGCTGCGACTGCTCCACCACGACGCATATACGTCGTCCCAAATGCGAAATTCACCGTCCTGCATAATATTATATTATAATAATAATATTATGACGTGCGTGTGTCGTAGGTATTTTTTTTTCCATATTCTCATTCTCCTTCTTCTTATTTCCTCAACGTTTACTTTCGTGGTCCGTAATTTTTTTATTCTCTATTCTCAAAATAGCGTTTCGAAAACCCAAAACGATTTATGTGGAACAATATGTCTCGTGGCAGTTTTTTCGCGTTTTTCGAGTACGCGACTGCTGCTGCTGCAGCTGCAGGAATGCTTATATAATATCGTTACGGTGTGCGAGAAGATCGAGTCGGAGCAATAAACATCGCGAGGGTAACGCGTTGGCCGTTAGAGTGAAAAATACTGTAGTCCTGTACAACAACAGCTGACTACAACAGACCGGCGCGAGTGCGACAAGACGAGTAATATTTATATACATCCAAGCCAAGTTCGCTGTTCGAGCACACTACGCGTTCGGTCACGACGACTTTGGTTTAGACATTCTTTTTCGTTTACTGTTTTTATCCACGAATTTTCCCGAAAAACCACGCTGATGGTGGTGAAATCGATACGAGAACCTCTGCGAATATAATATACTAGGATGATTATATCTAAGCTTGTACATCCACCTTTTTTCAATAATAATTATAAATTTATTCAAAATCTGATTTTTGAATTTCTAAAAATTTTTAAAATTCTTAAGATTTTGTTGGTACTACCAAGGGTTCTTAACATATGGAGATCCAAACTTCTGTTTTCCAAATATAAGAACCCACTTTTTTACTGTAAATTACTTAGCAGATATTTTTACTTCCAACTATTTCCGTATCAAAATCAAAATTTGAACTAGTAGTTTTTAATTATTCGACATTGTGCATCAAGGATTGCATAGCTGGTTCATGATAATAGATTTAGAATATATGAGATTATCTTTAACTTTTTTATATGCCCCAATAGTACCTAGGTATTATAAATAAATACAAGTTCCAATATTGCATATATTTTATAAATTTGGAAAATCATTTTTGAAGACAATCACATCCTTAGTATATAAATTTTGATAAATGGGAAACTACTCGACCGAATTTTGTACTAATGATTATCGACATTTTCAAAACAATTATTAATTAAATAAGTTAGAAATTTAAAATAAAAATGATAGGGGGGAATTTCAACAGAAGGACATCACTACAGGATAATCCTTGAGTACCTAGTACAAACGATTTAGATAATTAGAAAATATGGTTCTTATAATAATATTTTTAAATTACATATATTTGGACTTGAATAAATGCATTATTAAAGGAAAAACTGGCGAGTATGCTTGGTGAATCCCCTGTATAATAATATTCAGCAGAAACTGACAACCGCTTATATTGAAACCAGTTGTAGTTTTAATAACCAAAAACTAAAGCTACAGCGAAAATCATAATTATGTTTTGTAATATCTTTGCTAATTTTTATCGGCTGTTATGACATTATGATCATACTGAAGTAAAACGTAAATTTTTGGTGAATTTAGACAAGTACCAATATTGTTATTATCATAGTATAATATATATGTTTAGCAAACATGTAATAACCATGAAAATACGGTCCATATTATCAACGGATTATGACAATAATAAATTTTAAGTTGAGGAAAAATATTAAAAATCGCGTGTAGAGTTACAATGCTGATAAAGTGATAATAATTTAAGATCTAAAACTAACTTTGAAAAAATAGAAACTAAAATACTACACGATGTTAATATGAAAAAAATACGTTACAAACAAAAACAAATTTTCGAACAATAAAATGTATTCATATCTACAGACTCCTAACTATAAATACTGACAAAATGTATAATATTGTCCTTGCAATGTTCATTACATTTGCAGTGTATTTTCACCCTCTGTGCCTTGACACGCGCACGTTTCAGTCAAGTTTTCGGGAATCGTGTGAGTCATGGTCGAATACACGTCGCTTCACTCGTTGAAATCGATATCGAGATAAAATTATAATCGAATGAGCCAGCTATCCAACGTAGGTATGACTAATGTATAGCACCTGTGGGCCGAACATAATAATTGTATAGCTTATCATAGATCTTAATATACTATAATCGATTTCGGAATATTTATCCAGATTTTTGAAAAATAATCTCCGAACAGAATTTAATATTTATGTTTAAAATATATTATTTTTTTACAATTATTTGTGCAAGTGACTGCAATTTTTCAATTATACAATTAATTAGTTTCAGTGTCTTAAAAAATGGCAAACTTTAATCGATTTAAGTACAATGTTTTGGCGCTCTTATAAAAAGCTGCAGCAGATGTGGTATAGACTAGGAGACTCAATGACTTTGCAATAGTCCTGTAAGACGATGGTAAGTTAATTTTTTACGATTAACCGATAACGGCATAACGCTAAATAAATTGGTGATGACGGTTGAACTTATATAATTTGAAATTTTCTTGGTCCATTATTTATAGTCACTTACGCTATGATAATATTATAGGAATGGCTAACAAAACATTTCAACACCCGATTTAGACGTATCCGTCACCAAATTATGTGATTTTTCTGTTAAGGACACGCGATAAATATAGCACATAAATACCATCCCTAAGTCGGGCTAAACACAATGTTATAGGTATATATTGTCGAGTCACCGATAACTAAGATCACAAGGGGACTATAAAATAGTATATAATATTCAACGTATGTATTTCTCATTATATATTTTAGTTTTACACCTCGAACACAATTCGCAAACACTTCAAAGAATAAAAAAAGAATTCGATGTATCGAATCTCGACAGTATGAATTATTATTATACAATAAAGTTCTGTATTATACCATAACAATACGCGGCCCGTTTGGCCGGTACGTACCTACATTTTACCTTACGTTTTAATTATTATTAGAACAATAATATTATAATATGCTTTACGCTCTACACGTCGGAATTTCGTTGTATCACGAATTAAATCTTTCGGACCGCACCGGGAACGCAAATTATTATAATATCAAATACGAGCTTGCATTAATGTTACGGCGTGTGTAGATTATATTGCAATGCACGTGAACAGCGCTACACGCGCTCGCTCTTCCGAAAAGTGAATAAGCAATATATATATCATCATCTGAAATAGGAAAAAAAAACTTAATTTAATTATTCATCGTCGTGTGCAGCAGTAACAGCAGCGGCGCGAAGCTATCCGAGTGCACGTCACATGTGTCGCGGTGGAATTCGGTCGGCTGCAAAATTTATCAACCGAAAAGAGACGGGAGCCGAGTGCTACGATAATCTAAAAAATAATGATAATAAATAATAGGAATAAAAATACGAATTTCGGGTGTTATATATTATATTATTATCTACGTAAACATAATATCTCTTTTGCCCGGAGATTATATTATGAAGTTATTACTTGTTATTACTTATATCTGCCTACGTTATATTATTTTCTATTTTCTATTTCTCGCTCTCTCGCTCTTTCTCTCTCTCTCTCCCTCCCTCTTGTCGCGTTCCGTCCTGAGTCACTCGGAGTTCAGACATAGAATTTAATAAATTTGCATCCGTTACACGCTCGCCCGTCACTCAAAATAATGTATCGTTATCATATTATTATTACTATTATTATCATTATATTAGTATGTGCCAACAAGTTTTACACGACGATATATTATTAGACAAGATCATTTTTTTATCACTTAAAATAAAAATTTGAGTTTTTAGGAAAAATATTTGGTGTCTAAATTTTGTATAGTTACATATTAATTACTTTAATTTTAACTTGATTAATCGGTGTTTAAAGTTTAGATCAGCAGAGTGCTGAGTAATATTTACTATAACATTTTACGGAGTATTCTATAGTGCCACTACAATCGCCACTTGTATAAAATGTATTTACTAACAATAGTTAACCACTGTTCGATTTCAGATATTTATACGTCATTCCACTAGAATATGGCATAAAAATGTTAAATTAGGAAGCCCATGAATGATTCTTAAAAATATTTCACGACCAACTCTCAAACGAATCCTCCGACCCAAAATCTACCCTTTTTTTACAAGTTTTCAACATACCTGGTATTCATCATCATCCAAGACGTCTTAATCGGAAGTCTTGTCGTGTTGTTTTAGAAGGTTGAAAATATTTACGTATAGATATTAAGAGAAAATGTGGTTTGTTATGGGTGAGTGCTTTGATTAAAGCTGTATGTATACCAACATAATATGTTACCGTATATAATTCATATTATATCAACTAATACAGTTTGTACATTAAAAAGGAAAAAACAGCATATGAAATCAAAAATGTATGACGTATTATATAAAATTAAAGGTTCGATTTTAATGATAACGATAAAATTAATTTTTTTCCCAAACGTTGTGTTTGAATAACGACTTCAAATCATATATTATGATGTAAAAAACAATGAAATAAATAAATTTCACGAAAAATACAATATAATTTCAACGGAGATATGACCGTGTTTGATGACACGATCATCTCTTGCTCTGTATACGTCCACCGCCTCGTATATAAATATACATAAAACCTCCCTACACAGTGAACTCAGACTGTGTTTATACAGTGTCTTCATTTTCGTTCTTTTCGCCTGAGTGTATAAATATATTCACTTGTTCAAATATTTTTGTGATAGAAATGACTTTTGACATCTACGAAATAAGGTACGAAAACACACACACACACACACACGCACACACGAGTATTTATACACAGAAGATTTATCTAAATCACACACACACATAGGTACACACACTGTCTTTGTTTGTTTACTTTTTTTTTTTGAACCGAGTGAGCTGCTGTGACGTTTTTACAGTATTTTATTTTTATTTTTGGACATAAACGCAGTAATATCGAAATTACTATATATGAACGCATATTATTATTTGTACAGTGACTAGAGAAGTTTAATTTTAACCGTTACGGTGAAATGAAATCCGTCAAAAATAGATTTTTATTTCCAAACTAAAGTCGTCTGCAATAAGTAATAACAATAATAATAATTATAATAATACGATATTGTTCTCGCGGGTTATTTCTACGACGTGTACCTATACAATGTTATAATAATATTATAATATAGTGTATTATAAGCAGCGCTGCTGCCGTAGGTTTTGTAATGGCGTCGTTAATAATTAAAAACACGCGAATGCTGCACATAAATTTATAATAATAGTTGGGTACAAAAATAATAATTTCCATCGAGTTTGTATAATCTTAATAATACTAATGACTTCTGCAGCTACGCGCCCGTTTTATCGTCTAACCGCAACACCGGTAAACGGTATATACCTACACAATATCCGAAATCGGGGGACGACGATAAAAATTAATGCAACGTTATAAAATACTTACCCACTACGAATATGATAATACATATTATCATAATAATATACTTATGGTGCAGCTTTCGCTTACAAAACGCGTACTGCAGTTATGAATTATAATGTATAATAATATATTATGTGAGAATTATCGACTCCACCGAAACATCCTGTTTTTTTTTTAAAAAAAAGTGTTAATTATTGACTCCGTATCGTGTCGGATACTGTTCGTAATATTATTAGTTACCTGTCTGCTCCACCAAATCTTGAATTTATAAAAATTATAGAAACTACCAGCCCTGATAGTATTATAGCCTGCATAAATATGTTACTGAATTGTTTATCAAATCAAACGATTTAAAAGACGAGTGATAATGTTTATTATTTAGTAAATTTAGATATAATTATTATTCTATAATATCATTATTATTTGAAATAATTTAAAAGTTAAAACTATTACAAAACAATTTTTTGCTCGTTGTATCTCCACTATTGTATGGGTTTGCACAATACTTACCCGGCCCATGTAACATCGTTTATTGAACACAATACTTACCCACATGTAAAATTACATACCAATTATAGATAGGCGTACCTAGTTCATCTCGCGCACTACGAAGCCAAAAATAAATTTGTATATTGTATTCGATTTGAGAAACTTGGGACTCGGTGGAACCGATAGGCAAATATTTACTAACAGACATTGAAGCCGATATCATATATTATGTACCAAATCGAAGGAATCGACGATATATATAATACGCATATTATAGTAATAAATGATAATATGCGATGAGCACGAATGAAAAAAAAATTACATCTTTTTAAATTCAATCACGCACATTAAAAATGGAATTTTTATAATACTGATATTATATTATAGTAAAACGTGTAATCGACGTTTTACCTCGCAACCTCTAAATTTGAATGAAATCGTTTATAATAATAATATTTTTTATTATTATTATTATTATTATTATTATTATTACAATCGTACGTTCAGCGACTGCCGTATTCAAATTATTCAATTCATAATATACAATGCGACCCCCGGCAGTGACTTCATATCTTTTTTCTTCGTTTCTTCAGTACATTTATTAACGTAATGGTGCCATAATTCTTTACGGTTTAAGCATTTTAACAGATAAACGCAAAGTTGATAAATAAAAATACATAAAAAATTGTCCCACTACGTTTTTCGATATATACATATATATGTATTTACTATGCATTTTTATCTTGCACAAGACACATTTATTTATTTTTTAATTTTTTATATTGTATACAATATTATGTAAGTATATCGTATGTATTATTTATTAGTTGCGATTTGTCAGCAATAATATTATAACTTTTGTTTTTATATCGCCAAGACATCGATTTAGCAGTAAGTCCTGTAGAAATAGTATAATGCCGAGTCTTATCGATCGATGACTTATCTGTTTGTTTCGTTTTTAGTATCGCAAATATACAAATAAACTGATATAATATTATCACAGCACGTTGGTCGATTCGTACATGTCACAATTTCTATTTGTTGAATACATTTTGGGTATCCGTGAAAACGTTCCAAAAGTTTCGAGTTTGTCTATTCAGTCGATCGAATTTCGGATGTAATATTACAATAATATAATATATATATAATATGTATACTCTGGTACTCTTGTGTGTCAATACTGATAAAATAATATATTCGCAACAGTTTTCGATCAAAACATCTAATCAAATTAAAAGTTCTAAACTAATATAATATATTATTATTGTTTTACTAAAATCTGATTACGATTTTTTAACGAAGTAATTTAATAGACGATAGTCATGTTGAAATTTCCAACGAGAATAAATCACTATAACACTTTATACCACGAGGTTAAATACGACGTTTAACGCAATGTTATTATAATATGAGTGTAATATAATACAAATTAATATTAAATGTTAAAATATTATAAATATTATAAATGTTTAAATATTATTAAATGTTAAACGCTGTAAATTATACAAAACATTTTTAATTAACTTATGATGACAAAAGTTATTGTTTATGTGATATTGAATGCAATAAATAAATTATAATAATGATGGTGATTTAAAACCAATTCAGCTATTTTTATTTTTTACATTACAAATACTTATAAATGTGTCTTAAACAACGTGTACACTTGAGCTGATTATTTTTTTGGTCATACATAATAGTTTATAATATTTTTTTTTAATTCACTCACCCACATATTGAAAAAAAAGGTTTTTATATTTATCTTTTTCCCAATGAAATATAAAATTAATTTTACAAACGTGATAAAAAAAATATATATATATTATAATTAAATTACTATTGTAAAGAACGTAATACAAATAAAATTACAGTCTTGACGCGTAACTATATTATTCAAATAAAACATAAAAAAATGAATACATTAATTTCATTTGAAAACGTTGTTCCATAACATAAAGAAAAACCTCTATAGGTATAAAAAATGTAATTAAAAATGCAATAGACTTGATTATTGCCAATTTAAATTAAATTATAATCATAATAAACGTGGTTAAATTGCGGTGTAGATTTTTGTTTCATAGAATTAAAACATAAATAATATGCATATAGTTATGATAATTTCAATAATCTATAATAAACCATACGAGTAATCAGTGGCGGATCCAGGGCTTAATTTTGGGAGGGGCAAAAGTACAAAAAGTTGCAAGATTGGCTACAAAATTGGCTAAACACAGTGTAAAACAAAAGAAAACTACGGTGTTGGGGGGG